>NC_059274.1:9270326-9392826 GCF_017591435.1 Portunus trituberculatus
TCGCCTAGCATTCCTAAGAAGACCAGAAAGTCTCCTACTCTCGAAGTGAAGCTGGATATTATTCACAGACACAAGAGTGGTGAGAAAACTAATAGCATTGCTCGCCACCATGGCTTGACACCATCTACTGTCTCTAGTATTTTCAAGTCAGCAGACTCTATTAAGAAGTCTGGTGAGACCGTATCTTCCTTGCAAGCTAAAAGAACCACCTCAACTCATGACTCTGCAATGTATAAAATTGAAAGCCTTGTGGAAAAGTGGTACATAAGTTTTGTATGCGGTACAATGATGCGCCCTTTGTTTACATTCCACAAGTTGCCAGTTAGTATCTTTCCCGTTTCACTCTCCCTCCCTTCATAAATTTAAGATCATCAACATTATAAAGTTACGTACATACATACATTAGTGTATGTTATAATGACTTAAATTAAACTGCCTAAATGTTTAACTTAATAATTTATACTTTCAATAAACCTTTCACTTTACTATGATGCACTCTCGCTTTGTTTACTCTCAATGGAAGTTCAAGTCAGGGGTCAAACTTGTTATAATTAGTTCACTTAGCGAAAATTCGCTTAACGAACGTTTTTTTTAGGAACGTAACCCGTTCGTTAAACGGGATTGCCTGTATATATATATATATATATATATATATATATATATATATATATATATATATATATATATATATATATATATATATATATATATATATATATATATATATATATATATATATATATATATATATATATATATATATATATATATATATATATATATATATATATATATATATATATATATATATATATATATATATATATATATATATATATATATATATATATATATATATATATATATATATATATATATATATATATATATATATATATATATATATATATATATATATATATATATATATATATATATATATATATATATATATATATATATATATATATATATATATATATATATATATATATATATATATATATATATATATATATATATATATATATATATATATATATATATATATATATATATATATATATATATATATATATATATATATATATATATATATATATATATATATATATATATATATATATATATATATATATATATATATATATATATATATATATATATATATATATATATATATATATATATATATATATATATATATATATATATATATATATATATATATATATATATATATATATATATATATATATATATATATATATATATATATATATATATATATATATATATATATATATATATATATATATATATATATATATATATATATATATATATATATATATATATATATATATATATATATATATATATATATATATATATATATATATATATATATATATATATATATATATATATATATATATATATATATATATATATATATATATATATATATATATATATATATATATATATATATATATATATATATATATATATATATATATATATATATATATATATATATATATATATATATATATATATATATATATATATATATATATATATATATATATATATATATATATATATATATATATATATATACACACATTGATATATATATAGGACAGAACCCTGTACTGTTGATATATATACAAACAACCCCTTAACGAAGGTTCACACAACAAAATTTCGCTCAACGAAGGTTTCATTTTACTATCATCTGCTCGTTTAACGAACACCAAACTCGCTTTAACGAAGTTTTATCCAGGTAATTTTTACCAAGTCTGAAAGTCCCGCCGTTTCACGTAAGTCGACAGGTTTTTTAATACACCAGCGCCTCTCGTGGACAACACGTGCATCACTCACTCCCCCTGTTCAAAACAATAACATCATCAGCAGCAGCTCGTCTTCCCTCGCTCAACTTACCACCAAAACGCCCTGCAGTGTCGCCTAGCATTGCTAAGAAGACCAGGAAGAGTCTTACTCTCGAAGTGAAGCTGGATATTATTCACAGACACGAAAGGCGAGAAAACTAATAGCATTGCTCGCCACCATCTTGACTCCATCTACTGTCTCCATTATTTTCAAGTCAGCAGACCCTATTAAGAATGCTGGTAAGACCGTATCTTCCTTGCAAGCTAAAAGAACCATCTAAACTCATGATTCTACAATGGATAAAATGGAAAGCCTTGTGGAAATGTGGTACATAAGTTTTGTAAGTGATACAATGATGCATCTTTGTTTACACTCCACAGGTTGCCAGTTAGTCTCTCCCATTTCACTCTCCCTCCCTTCATAAATTTAAGATCATCAACATTATAAAGTTACATACATACATACATTAGTGTACATTACAATGACTTAAATTAAACTGCCTAAATCTTTAACTTCATAAGTTTTACTTTCATTAAACCTTTCACTGTACTAAGATGCACTCTCACTTTGTTAACTCTCAATGGAAGTTCAAGTCAGGGGTTAAACTTGTTATAATCGATTCGCTTAACGAAGGGTTTTTTAGGAACGTAACCCCTTCGTTAAGCGGGGATTGCCTGCATATATAAATATATATATATATATATATATATATATATATATATATATATATATATATATATATATATTTTTTTTTTTTTTTTTTTTTTTACATTACAAGGGCACTGGCCAAGGGCAAACAAAGTGTTGGAAAAAAAAAATCCCGCTGGTTGCCAGGCCCTGTCAAGAGAAAAGTAAAAAGAGAAAAAACAAAAAAATCTAAAAGGAGGGTCCAGTTAACGTAAGAGGTGTCTTGACACTCCTCTTTTGAAAGAGTTTAAGTATATATATATATATATATATATATATATATATATATATATATATATATATATATATATATATATATATATATATATATATACTATGATTATTATCTCTGTACTCTCTCACAGTCACTGCCAACACCATATGCTAGGTACATGTTTACATATAACAAGATTGATACATAGGCTATTAAAAAATATTAAGAGTTTTTAAATGCAAAATATCGAGATCTAATAATGACTTAAATGTACACATGTCTTGAAATATCAGGTGAAATCCTTCATTTAATTTTCAGTGCTTAAATCAGCTCATTTTTCTATTCTTTTCTACTTTTTTTTTTCAATGTCTTTCAAAAGAGGGTGCATCTTATGAGCCATCAAATTCACTATCTTGTGTAAAGCAATAATAATTTTTCTTATAAATTAATCTAATATAATTTAACTAAAAATTGCTTATGATCCTGAAAGTGCTCACGTACCACCTGGTAGGCCTTCGTGCCCAAGTTGGGAATCACTGCTTTGGCCCATGCAGGTATTCTCTTTGACACCAATGAAATGAGGGAGACTATACAGAGAAGCGACCTAATTACTACTAAAATGAAGATGATCATGACATTTAGACATCTTGCTGGAAAAAATACTAAGAAAAAAGTTATGCAGTAGTGATGAGGTTGGGGAGACATTGTGAGAATCACAGGTGGCTTGGAATTACTCCTGAGCACTGAAAATTATTTGTGTACATCGAGGTTCTTTATTGGGATCATGACTAACTTATGTATTTTAAAGATTGATTATTGTCTTATACAGTAATACTCCGCTTAACGAACGTTCATTTAACGTACTATATAAAGTTAGACCAAAAAGTCCGCATAATGTACAACCACATCCGTTTTAGCGACTTTTCTGGGTTTGAATTTGCCGGATGAGGGACCGAATGCGGCAGCTCCGCTGTGATTGGCTGGCTTCCCGCCTCTGTTTCTGGCGCTCCTGGAGCTGGATCCAAGATTCTTTAATAATGTCAGAGCAGCCTCTTGCTGCGAAATGGCATCCATGAACACTTGGAGGGACGGTGACAAGGTTGCTATCAGGTTGTTCTGAGGTTGCTGGGAACACCACCTCTCGAGGTGGTGTTACTGTCTTATATATGCATTTATGTTCACAAAACAACATTTCTATTAGCTTTTTACAAACCCTACCCCCACGAAAGGCTTGTTTTGTAATGCATAAAATGAAATGTTGCATGGAATACCAAAAACTAAGCAGAGATGATATGAGCCACAGACGAAGCAGGAGACTGGCGGCCACTCGGCCGCTTCTTCTTCTTCTTGTGACTCTTTTGCTTGCGTGTTACTTTCATCATGATGTTTATGTTTTCACTCCTCTATTGCCTGCTATAATGGATATCATATCTTAGTATTCATATACGGTCATGCCACGAGGATAACCTGGACTCCATGGCACTGAGTGTTAGTGAATTACTAATGAAATACCGCGATATTTCATTAATAATTCACTATCACTCAGTGCCACGGAGGTGAGGTTATCCTCATGGCATGAGCGTATATGAATACTAAGATATGATATCCATTATAGCAGGCAATAAAGGAGTGGAAACAAATATCATGGGGAAAGACAACACGCAGGCTAAAAGGGTCACAAGAAGAAGAAGAAGCGGCCGAGTCGCCGCGAGTCTGCCGCTTTGTCTGTGCCTCATCTCATCTCTGCTTAAATTTTCTGTATTCCATGTAAGATTTCACTTTATGCATTACGAAACAATCCTTTCTTGGGGGCAAGGTTTGTAGAAAGCTAATTGAAATGTTATTTTGTGAACATAAATGCGAGAATGTGAGAGAATTTGTACGTAGCTCCTATAACTTCCAATGATTCATATGACATCATAAAAGCAGTGGTACACCGGTGGCTCAATATGCTGCCAAACGTATATATAATATTTTTTCTAACCCATGTGGTATGTTGGGGACCAGCCCAGAACACATCCCCCCCCTATTTCAATTATTTCCTATGGGAAAATTACGTCCGTTTAACGAATTTTCGCTCTACGAACAGTTTTGACATCCCTTATCCTGTTCATTAAGCGGAGTATTACTGTACTCTTTGTCTCTATCATATATGTAAAAAATTAAGGGAATACAGGTAACTCGATTTACGTGTGTTTAATTTACACGTTTTTGTTATTATACGACCGAAAAAATATTATAATTAATTCAATTTACGCGATCGGTTTGCTTATATGTGATTTGGCCCAACCGCATTTTCAAACTGAGCACCAGACGTAACTTCAAACTGCGCGCCAGAGTTCCGCAGCTGGCCGATAGGTGGGAGCTCCATTGCCATGGACGCACTCTTCTGCTACACAGTGATGCAAACAGAATTTTCCAAGAAAAAGCAACAGACCACCATGCTGCAGTTTTTCAAGAAAACACTAGTGGAAGATGTAGTACCAGAAGAGGATGTGGACGATCCCATAGAAGCGGTGGAAGCAGGGGAAGCGCAGGTGGATGATGACATCCTTGACTAGGAGGTGAACAGTGACGGCTTGTGAGGGGTTAAGACATTGGCATCCTGTGTTTATTTTTTTACTAGTGTTTACTCTTATACTGTGGGATTATTTTTGATAAGTGGATTTTTGATAAAGTGGAAAAGCTCAGAGGAAGATGGTGACTGACTGTGGTGTGAGTGGTGAAGGCAGTGATGCAGCGAGTGTTGTGTTTACATATTCTTTGTTTTGTTGTTTTCTCTTATTATTTTTTGCTTTCTCTTATTATTTCTTGCTTTTCCCTTTACTTTAAATACTCTTCTAGTATTTAGAATGATAAATAATAAAAACATGTTAATTTAGCCAAATAAATAGAGTATTTTGTACAAATTTTTTTTGGATCACATCCCACATCCCCCCTATTATCTATTGTTTCTTATGAGAATTACATGTTTGTTTTACGTGAATTTTGATATACACAATGCCTCTTGGAACGCATCTATCGCATAAATTGAGTTACCTGTATTTATAGAAACTAGAAATTAGTAATAAATGGCAACTCATGTTTTCTTTTGTTATTTATAATCAGTAACTTTGTTCTACAACCAAAATATTATATGGCAACGGAAGCAATTGGGAGTTAAAGAGTTAGAAATTCTGTTAGAACACTAATCAGTTAAAAAAAAAAAAAAAGTGTTAGGTAACTGAGGTTCCACTGTATATGACAGTAACTGATGAATCTTGGCTACAAACTCTTCTAGGCTCATGCAGCCTGCATAGTTTAATTTCTGGTGAAATCACTAGTTAACCTCATGGAACTATTGATGCTTCTCGACCCATAGGGTTCTCTATCATGTGCTAACATTGAGAGGATAGTACTTTGTTTCCTTTACCACTAAACTCATTGAATGACACAATCCTCATGACTGACAAATCATACATACTACACCTTTGGATTGACAATCAATCTAACCTTAGCACATTACTGTTAGCCTTACACTCACCGGAGGGGTGCTGAGTCCACCTGATGGGTAATTTGGGGGGGGCATCTGAGGAAGAAAGATCATGGGTTGTGTCAGGTGGTAAGTCTCACATGTATACAGACAGGTCATATTATAGGAGTATCAGTTATACAAGAAGTAGATTATATGATAAGTGTAAATAAGGGACTATTTTCTTTACAAGAGTACAAAAATCTTCCATCTGAGGTGAGTCAAATTACAATTTAAAATGTGCACTTTTCTGCATCCAGGCTATATATATATATATATATATATATATATATATATATATATATATATATATATATATATATATATATATATATATATATATATATATATATATATATATATATATATATATATATATATATATATATATATATATATATATATACAGTGATACCTTGAGATATGAGTCTAATTCATTCTGTGATGGAGCTCGTACCTCAAAAAAAAATTTCCCATTGAAAGCTACTGAAATGCCATTAATCCATTCCAGTCTACCCAAAAAGAGCACCACTATCTTTTTGTGTGTTTTCAGGAATGAATTAATATAAATAGATAAACTACTTTTAAAAAGTATATTTATCTAAGAGGGTGCTTTCCATGGGACGTTACCCTACTGCATTCCCAACCCTCCCTTGGGACTGTCAATCATCAGCTGAAGTGTACAAATATAGCCATCCACAGAAGACTGGGTACTATAATAATAATCATAGAACTTGTTGATGATCCTGTACACATTTTTCATTGAATAAATAAAGTTTTAAGAGAGAGAGAGAGAGAGAGAGAGAGAGAGAGAGAGAGAGAGAGAGAGAGAGAGAGAGAGAGAGAGAGAGAGAGAGAGAGAGAGAGAGAGAGAGAGAGAGAGAGAGAGAGAGAGAGAGAGAGAGAGAGAGAGAGAGAGAGAGAGGGGCACCACCTTAGTCATAGAGGTTTGTTTACCTTTTTCTCCCCCCTCTGTGATAAGTATCAGTGGAGGAGGTACATGGAGATAGAAATTTGTTTTGCCTTTTCAGTTACGTACACATGCATATTTTATCAATGCATGAAAATATATGAAATAACAGCAAAAGTTTATTTAGCATTCTTAACTTCGACAAAGATGTTTTCCGCTAATGGTGGCAAATGGTAGAGGAGGGAGGGAGGAAAGGATGCAGGGACCATTCACACATAAACATTAAACATAAATCAAAACTGCACTTCCTATAGATATAAAGTAAAGGTCAGTAAATAGTGTGAAAATGATGAAAAAACAATCACAGTGCATGAGATCCACAGGAAACATGTAGATACTAGCTCAGCTAAGGCTGGACCGATGAGACGAGCCGCCGACTACTGCAGAAACATACCCAACCATGACTCATATCTCAAAATAAAAAAAAATAACCAAATTGTGGCTCATATCTCAGGAAGCTCATATCTGAAGGTACCACTGGATATAAGCAGGTAGTCCTCGATTTATACGAATTTACTTTATACGAATTCAGAGTTGTGTCCAAAAATAGGGGTTATTCATCACATTGTACGAATTCCTCAGAATTATACGGTTTCAAGAAAGTTAAAATTCAAGCGCCGATTTAGTTCAGAAATGCAGGTGTCACTAGCTAGCTGTTTCCCTCCACCCGCATCCCTCTCACCCTGGCCGTGCGCCAAGCAGCCTTATTGTTCACCTACGAGTGGTTGTGGCAACATCTCCCTCTCTCGTGCCCAGTGTTTACCATGGCTCCCAAGCGCCTTTCCGCATCTCCAGCTGGTGGTGATACGCTAGACACATCGGGACAACCTCAGTGAGCCCTCACAGCAGCCAACTTGTCTGAGTGTTGTTGGTGCAGTCAATGAAAATTCTCAAAGAAATTGACCCAAATATTGAAAGAAGCACTGCCGTCATCAGAGGCATCATGGAAAAAATGACGTGCTATGAGGTTCTTCTCAAAGAAAAACAACAAAAAAAACAGCAATCGATAACAAGCTTTTTCAGACCGCACACACCAAGTCAAGTAACAGAATCGGAGACAGACGACAATAATAGTGACACATCAGAGGAGGAAGTAGCAAAATAGAGGAAGAAGGTACTAATAAAATAGTTTTGTGTTTAAACATTTCCTTTTTCATAGTTATTTTTATGTTTTTGTAAGTTTATTAATAAAAGCATTAATATGCATATTAGAAATGTGTTTAATGTAAAATGTACACGTACAGTGAAAGATTATTTTATTTTGAACACATCCTTCAAAGTCTAGTGGTGGTGGCAGTGGTGGTGATGATGATGATGATGATGATGATGATGATGGTGGTGGTGGTGGTGGTGGTGGTGGTGGTGATGGTGATGGTGATGGTGATGGTGATGGTGATGGTGGTGGTAGTGGTAGTGGTAGTGGTAGTGGTGCGAGGATGCCCCTGAGCCTCGCCCAGGAGGGTGAGGCTGTTCAACCAAGGGATGAAGTGGATGTGCTGGTAGTCACGCTCATGAAGATCGCGTGGCTGCTTAATGGAAAGGGGCTGGAGGTACTGTACAAAGCTCAGGTCTGCTCTTTTATACGAAAAAAAGAGTCTAGGGAGTTGGGTATTCATTCCTTACTTTATACGATTTTTATTTTATACGGTCCCTTCTGGAACGCATCTACCGAATAAATCGAGTACTACAGGTAACCCCCGCTTAACGAAGGGGTTACGTTCCTAAAAAACCCTTCACTAAGCGAAACTTCGTTAAGCGAACTAATTATAACAAGTTTAACCCCTGAATTGAACTTCCATTGAGAGTAAACAAAGCAAGAGTGCATCATAGTACAGTGAAAGGTTTAATGAAAGTAAAAATTATGAAGTTAAACATTTTGGCAGTTTAATTTAAGTCATTATAATGTACATTAAAGTATGTATGTACATAACTTTATAATGTTGATGATCTTAAATTTATGAAGGGAGGGAGAGTGAAACGGGAAATACACTAACCGACAACCTGTGGAATGCAAACAAAGGGCGAATCATTGTATCACATACAAAACTTAAGGGGCTATCACACTGGCCTATGATATGCGGAACGCAGGCCATGGTTCTTGGTACGAAATCAGGAACACTATCACACACAACCTGCCCGTGTTCTTGTTATGCTAGGCAAATGGCCCACTAACCAGGACAAAGCCTAATCAAAATAAACCAGAACAAAACCATGCCGCTTATACCTCAGCCTGTGCTTTGTCCTGGAACTGCATTTGCACTTCCTCTTGTTGAAGAAAAGGAAGTAAAAAAATTAGAGAAAAGCTGAGACATGCGTGATGGCAACTTTACAGTCAGAGGTGGTTGCCATGAGCCCAAACTTTAGACATGATATATATATATTTTACCTTTCTAAATTGATGAAATATTACTTAATATTCCAATATGAAACATTTTGTCACATTCTTTTTAGTTAAAATGAAAAGTTTTTATGACATATATCATGTTTACTTTTCCATTGGGATAGCATACGGAGAACCGGTATGGATATGAAGCCATCCCAACTTGGTTCCGCTAATCCCGGGCAAGTTCCAGCTATCTAGAGCGGATGTTCCTAGTTCCACGTATCATAGGCCAGTGTGATAGGGCCTTTATGTACCACATTTCCACAAGGCTTTCCATTTTATCCATTGTAGAGTCACGAGTACAGATGGTTCTTTTAGCTTGCAAGGAAGATACGGTCTCACCAGCCTTCTTAATAGAGTCTGCTGACTTGAAAAAAGTAGAGACAGTAGATGGAGTTAAGATGGTGGCAAGCAATGCTATTAGTTTTCTTGCCTCTCTCATGCCTGTGAATAATATCCAGCTTCACTTCGAAAGTAAGAAACTTCCTGGTCTTCTTAGCAACTCTAGGCGACATTGCAGGGCGTTTTGGTGGTAAGTTGAGCGAGGGAAGACGAGCTGCTGCTGACGCTGTTATTGTTTTGAACAGGGGGAGTGAGTGGTGCGCATGTTGTCCACAAGAGGCGCTGGTGTATTCAAAAGCCTGTCGGCTTGCGTAATATGACGAGGCTTTCAAACTTGGAAAAAATTACTTGGATAAAACTTCGTTCAACCGAGTTTGGTGTTCATTAAACAAGCAGATGGTAGTAAAATTAAACCTTTGCTGTAGCAAAATTTCGTTGTGTGAACCTTTGTTAAGCGGGGGTTGCCTGTATATATATATATATATATATATATATATATATATATATATATATATATATATATATATATATATATACAGGCAACCCCCGTTTAACGAAGGGGTTACGTTCCTAAAAAACACTTCATTAAGCGAAACTTCGTTAAGCGAACCGATTATAACAAGTTTAACCACTGATTTAAACTTCCATTGAGAGTAAGCAAAGCGAGAGTGCATCATAGTACAGTAAAAGGTTTAATGAAAGTAAAAATTATGAAGTTAAACATTTAGGTAGTTTAATTTAAGTCATTATAATGTACACTAATGTATGTATGTACATAACTTTATAATGTTGATGATCTTAACTTTATGAAGGGAGGGAGAGTGAAACGGGAAATACACTAACCGACAACCTGTGGAATGTAAACAAAGTGCGCATCATGGTACAGCATACAAAACTTATGTACCACATTTCCACAAGGCTTTCCATTTTATCCATTGTAGTCACGAGTTCTGGTGGTTCTTTTAGCTTGCAAGGAAGCCTTCTTAATAGAGTCTCTTGACTTGAAAATAGTAGACAGTAGATGGATTCAAGCCATGGTGGGAAGCAATGTTATTAGTTTTCTGGCCTCTCTTTTGTCTGTGAATAATACCCAGCTTCACTTCGAGAGTAAGACACTTTCTGGTCTTCTTAGGAACGTTAGGCCACATTGCAGGGTGTTTTGGTGGTAAGTTGAACTAAGGAAGATGAGCTGCTGGTGACGCTTTTATGTTTTGACTGGGCAGTGAGGGGTGCGTGTGATCTTGATCTTGATCTTGATGCTACAGGTGACGCAGAATTTCTTCTGAGTCAGGCCTTTGTATCGGCAGAGCTTGTGTTGTCCACGAGAGGCTTGATCTTGATCTTTATTCTACAGATGTCTCAGGATTTCTCATGAGGCAGGCCTTAGTACCAGCAGCTCCTGATGTATTCAAAAGCCTATCAGCTTGCATGATACAGTGGGGCTTTCAAATATGGAAAAAAATTACCTGGATAAAACTTCATTAAAGCGAGTTTGGTGTTCGTTAAACGAGCAGATGGTAGTAAAATGAAACCTTCGTTATAGCGAAATTTCGTTGTGTGAACCTTCGTTAAACGGGGTTTGCATGTATATATATATATATATATATATATATATATATATATATATATATATATATATATATATATATATATATATATACAATGGAGACTCAATACTCAAACTTAATTCATTCCAAATGACCATTCAAGTATTAGAAAGTTCGACTATTGGTACCTATAAATCAGGTAATTCATTCCAGCAATTTTCAAACCCAAGTTTAGAAAAAAGTGGCTTAATTTTGCAGTTGCCTCTAGCATTGGCACATAGAAGCAGGGTTAGCCTGTCTTTCATGGCCTTGTGTCCTGGCAAACACTTCTCTTCCTTTGTTATATAGATCATGTTTGGTAGTTTTTTTTTCCAAAACAAGCCAGTTTCATCACAATTAACCCCTAAAACTCGGGGATGTTGGGATTTGTAGCTCGTGCTAACTCGGGAGGTTTGGCGAGAAACACACAAAATAGCCTGTACTCACATACTGATTACACTTGGAAATTCAATATACGAGTGTGAGAACAATGCAAAAAACCTGAAGTCTCTAGATGCTATGGTTACCAAAATATCACAGATTAAATGAGGTGGTATCATTGGTGCACATGGCCTTGCATCCGATCAGGTCCAGCGTCCTTGGCTAGAGCGATAGAAAACAGGCCTCTCTCTCTCTCTCTCTCTCTCTCTCTCTCTCTCTCTCTCAATCAAAATGTTTGCAAAATGATCTAATTTGTATATTTTTAGCAAAAACATATACAAAATACATACAATAAGAGTTGCTGGTGGTGGTGGTGGAATGTCCTCACCCCGGTGGTTGAACCTCCTATATCCATATCAGAGCCCAGAACATCACTATCTTCATTCTCTATTATTGTAGAAACTGTTCTTTCCAAAGCCCTTCTGATACCACTCTCATTCAAAAGTTGTGTGCCCGCAACATGGCGAGAGACCCGAGGTGTAAAAGTAAGGCGCGGGAGAGGTGGCAGAATCGGACACTGTGAAATCACTGTCGCTCCCACCATCTATCGTGGGAGTTAGTGACACAGTGATGTATAACATATGTTTACTCCTGACTTGGGGGCTCGCCGTGCCTCAAAACAGAATAAATTCAGTCCTTTTTTTAAAATTCACAAACCACCTTTTACTTGCTTTAAAATCATCATTGGAGTCAGATGTAGTATCAGAAATAAGATTACGATCCAGCAGCCTAGCCTTCGCACAAATTATGCCCTCTGACAAAGAATCACCAGCCATCAGCCTTTGGTTTATCTAATCAACAATTTTTCCATTTCTTCCACTGCCACAGGTCGCTTAAATTGCCTTTTCACACCAATCGCCACATCAGCTCTTTTAATGAGCTGTCTTCTTCAGTATTGTGGCTACTGTAGATTTAGCCGTACAGTACTCAGCTGCAAGATCGGTTATTCTTCCTCCTTTCTCGTATTTATCAATAATCTCCTTTTTCCTTTTGATGGTTGTCACTACTTTCTTTCTTGTAGGCTTATTCTCACCACTAACAAGCCTCTTCGGTGCCATTGCAAGCTTCTTAATGGGGAAAAAAAAAAAACTGCGGAGAAAGCGCAGAACAATGTTATTCATACAACAGCGAAGGATTATTAAACTGGCTGCGGTGGACTGGTGGGGCGTGCCACGCGTGGGGCGGCAGGAAGGAAAAGACCTTTTGTTTACAGCTGTTTACACTGTGTATATATATATATATATATATATATATATATATATATATATATATATATATATATATATATATATATATATATATATATATATATATATATATATATATATATATATATATATATATATATATATATATATATATATATATATATATATATATATATATATATATATATATATATATATATATATATATATATATATATATATATATATATATATATATATATATGAAATAAAACATCAAAGATTTGATAATGATAGATTATCTGACAGTGCCTTCTGGCAAGTAACAATTCACTTGACAGATACATTCTAAATTTGCTACTTGATCCATTTTAGTCTTATGTTAGTGTAATTTCAAAATAATTTATTTGTATAATTTTAAAATCAACATTTCAAATCATCTCTTTTAATGTTCATATCAGTATAAATTTGAAGTAGTTTACCATATTTGATGGCTCATAAGGTGCACCTTTTGGGGACCCCCCAAAAAAGTCTCAGGAAATGAGCCAGCATCCTATGATGCCAAGGTTCAGTAGAGACATTAGTTGGTGGCAAAAGACTCAAAAATCAAACTCCAGACATCTTCATAGATGTAAGCAAAGTGATGATAGTTACTACACCACAAAACAACTCTTTCTTTCAAGGTAACAATAAATAATAGGTCACACTTATTGGTAATTCACATAGAATGACACCAGTCAGGAAGAATTTGTCAAGTGACCATGCATTGCATGAACCAAAACAAATGCGGTCGGTGTTGGTGATCTTGATCTTGATACAGGCATGCTTCACAACGTTATTTAGTGTGGTCAGTGTGCATGCTTCCACCAGATCACTTCAAAGCCATAGGCAAGGGGATTCTCAAGCTAGCCAGTGTACTGACTGGACGTAGGTTCTGAGCAGCTCCATGCCAACTAGTTGTAACTTCATCCACCTACAGAGCTCAAATATTGCCCCAAGCCAAGCTTACAGTGCAGTGTACAACAGATAAGCTGGATGATGCTGTTGAAGTAATGCCTCTAGTGGAAACAGTAGTCCAGCTGGGCCCCAAGCCCGTACTCGTCGACTCAACATCACCAGGTGACCACATAGATGCCTCCACCATGGTCACCAAACATATCAGAACACCATTGTCTGGTAAGATTAACAAATCCACCAAAACTGCTACTGATTGTTATACCCGTTCTTACGCATGTATAGCTGCCTCTAACCCTCTTCGCACTACTGAGTCTGCTGGGCGCCTACATCCGCCCCCACTCATAAGCAGGTAGTGTTTGTACGCTCTCTTGATGGAAGCAGATGCTTTATCCACCCAGCCAAGGTATTGCGTGTGGATCAATATTTGCTAAGAAGTACATCGAACAAACCTTGGCCATCACTGGAGGTGGCCAACCTTGATAACCTGGAGCCAGGCCCCAGAGTCAGTGACCCGACTGGGGGAGTGACTATCCTAAACAGCTGGCCCACTCAACTAGTTGATGCCTTACACTTCCCAGACCAAGACAAGACACATACAGACAGCCCCAAACCAGGCCATACACCTCAAATTTCGTGAGCCCCTCCCTGAGAGAGTGACCATAGGGAACCTGGTATACCATGTTAGGCCCAACACCCTCCCAGTCATGCGCTGCACCCGCTGTCTCCTGTTTGGCCATGGCAACATTTTTTGCAATGGGTGTGCCCATTGCAGGAAATGCAGTGGCTTCCATGACAATGACGGGTGTATCAGGGAAGACCATTGTTTGTTTTGTGGTCCCGGCCACTGCCCCACCTCTAAGCAGTGCCCAGCTTGCCTCTAGACAGTGCAGCGGCAGGAACTGCATCATGACAAGGCCTACTCCCTCTTGGACATCAAAAAGAAAATGAGAGGCATCCTCCCAGGAACTTTTCTCCTCCCGAAACCTGCACCTCAAGCACACCCACCCTCCAAGAAAGGACACCCTCATCCTCCTCCCCTACACCTCACTCATCCTTGCCAAATTCATTGCACTCCCAAAACCTCCACCTCTGTCCCCACCCTTGCTCCTCGCCCTACACCCTTCCAGGCTCCCATCCCAGCACCCATCCTTGATCCTACTCCTGCTCCTACTCCCACCAAACCCCTAAGCCCCATTATTAGTATGGTACCACTCACTGCTTAGCCACCCACACCCAAAGCCCAACAGACCCACCACCACCACAAACCACACCACACAGTCATACCACGACACACCACTAAACCCTCCTTCATTCCCAAGGGCCTCTACAGGACAGACTTAACAGATGCTGGGGAATTTGTATCCCCAAACCCTTTGCACCAATGCCACCCACCAAAGGCTCCCCAGCCCAAAGCCCCACAGCCAGCAGCCCAGCAGCCCTTGCCCTCGCTTGGTAGTGCAGGCTTTGTCCCGTCTTCTTCCTCACTCCAAGCCCAGCATACCTCGGGTTTTGCATGGCCTGCTTTTACTAAGGGATTAGCACCAATAGCACTTGATTTCTTTAACTTCCTGCTTTCAGGGTATAGCTTCAGTGAGAACCTCCTTCAGTGCCTGCCAGGACTCCTCTCCTTCATCACATCACTCACACAATGAATGATCCACTTGCCTCCTACTTTATTTTCTGGAATACTCAGTCTTTGTACAGGAAACTTCCAACTTTTAAAACCACACTCTCTTCATACTCTCCTATTGTTGGTGTCTGTGAGACATGGCTCACACACCCATTCTCCCTCTCCTTTCCAAACTATACTTCTTACAGGAAGGACAGAGAGACTGACGAAGTAGGAGGCGGCCTACTTGTACTGATCCACCAGTCCCTTCCTTCTAGCCCTCTCTCTATCACTTCTTTCACAGGTGGTGGACTGGAGCATCTGGGAGAGACTGTTACCTTTGACTCGGGCCCTTTAAACATTCTGCTAATTTACAATCCATGTCTTGATATCTCACTTCAGGAATTTCAACACTTGTTTTCTCAAATTCCCTCCCCAGCATTAATAATGGGTGATTTTAATGCCCATCATGACTTCTAGGAACCAGCCCTCCCCAGGAGCCAGAGAAACTCTTCAGGCACGTCACTCTCAAGTTTTCTGACGGATGGTGATTCCCTCTCCCTTCTCATACCTCCTGGCCTCCTTACCAGCATTGACCCAGTTTCAGGGAAACCTTCCACTCTCGACCTGTACCTGGGGAATGGCCCACTCCTCCTCACCACTATAACAACCAGCCCTTACATGGGGAGTGACCATCTTCCTGTGATAACTGCTTTCCCCATCATTGCCACCACACCCTCCCACTTCATGCAGACTCTATTGGTCATTCAAAAAGAGAGATCTGGTATCTTTTCAGACAGAGTTAAATTCAATTGTCCCACCCATGACCCTCCCATCAGTTGACAAAATTCACTACCACACAGAGATATTGGTGACTTTGGGATCCCACCACTTCCATCTTGTCACTTCCTCACCTTCCCCGTTCCTTTCGAGTCTCCTGGTGGTCTCGCATGTGTGCAGCGGCCCTTCAGGCTAAGCGCCATGCATTTACAGCATGGCGAAGGAACCCAATCCCTCCACTGACGTTTTCATTACCTAGAGGCCCAGTGCAAGCGTGTTATTCTTGATGAGAAATGCTCAGCGTGGGCCTCCTTTTGTGCTTCCTTATCCTTTTCCACCTCAATCTCCCGAGCCTGGTCTTTCTTCAAGAAGATGGTCCACCCACAACCCCTTTTCACTTTTCCGCTAATTAGTAATGGTGTCCTCCTCACCACTGATGCCCAAAAAGCAGTGTCTTGCCGCCCACATTCACACAACACTCGGCTCTCCAGATCCTGTGCCCCCACCTGTGCTACCCTCTTCCTCACACTCCAGCCATGAAATTAGCATAGTTATAACTCCCCAGGAACTCACCTCAACCTTGCACTCACTGTCCGCTAGGAAGGCAACGGGACTGGACGATGTGCCAAATGAGTTTCTTCAATGCCTCCCAGATGCTCTGCTGTAGCTCCTTCTGGACGTCCTCAACAACAACTGGTTGTCGGGGATGTTCCCTTCAGCGTGGCGTTTTGCCATCACTGTTCCTATTCCTAAATTTGGCAAGAACCAGAGGATGGCCTCCCCTTATAGACCTATTAGCATCCTGTCTAACATTAGTAAGGTTTTCGAGCATATAATTCAAAATGGACTAACTTGGTGGTTGGAACACCTACCACCTAACATGTTTGGTTTTTGCCCTCACCGTGGTACCCTTGATGCCTTGCTGTTACTGGAGCATCACATTCAGGAAGGATTTAACCACAAAAAATTCACTTTAGTAGCTTTTCTAGATCTTAAGGGTGCTTTTGACCCTGCCTCAGACAACTCAATTCTTGAAAAACTTGCCCGCCTAGGACTCATTGGTCCACCACTAAATTGGATTCAGTCCTTCCTAACAAATAGATCCTTCTCCCTGGTAATTGGTAACACCTTCTCTAGGTCATATCCAATCACCAGGGGTGTTCCTCAAGGTTCTCCACTCAGCCCTCTACTCTTCAATGTCTTACTTTCTGACTTTCCCTCCCCAACTGGCACACATGCATTTATCTATACTGATGACATTTCCCTCCTTTGTTCTGCTTCTACTATCCAAGAGGCTTAACTTTTACTTCAGAGTGGGCTTGACCTTGTCCACTCTTGGACTGCCCGTTGGGGCCTGACAGTGAGTGCCCAGAAGTCTAGCCTTCTGTGCTTCACCAGAAGGCGAATACCCAACATTCCAATGGTCACCATCAATGGTTCCCCGATCCCTTTCAAATCAAATCACAAATTCCTTGGCCTACTGTTGGATAGCCCCTGCCTAACCTGGGGCTGCCACATACAGTACCTGGTGACCTCATGCCTTAAAAGGCTAAACTTAATGAAATCCCTGGCTGGTGTTAAGTAGGGTGCGGACAGGCATACTCTCCTCCATTTTTATTGTACTTATATCTGGAGTCGCTTGGACTACGGATGTGAGGTTTATGGAGCGGCCTCACAATCACTTCTCCGTAAATTGGATGTCATACAAAATTCAGCCCTTCGTATTGCACTGGGAGCATTTAAGTCCTCCCCAGTCTGTGCCCTTCAGGCAGAGGCTTCCCTCCCCTCCCTGTCATACAGACGTTCCAGCTTCCTTGTCCGGACCTACGACTACACCAAACTTGCCTCCTCCCCTAGGTGTCATGCCCTTTACTCCCTCCTCCTTCGGCACAGCAGGGAGCCACTTCATGGACCCTTGCCATATCAAGCCCACACACCCTTTGTAGACAGAGCCGTCTCCTTCTTTGGAACTCTCCAGGTGACTCCTTCCCTTTTTTCTCATCCTTAAAAAACTTCTCCTCTGGGCCCTTGGTACTCTCTCTCTTCCTCAGTCTCTCTGTCCCTTCACACATCCACACAATAGTCCAAAGCTGGCTGCCCAGTGCAGAGCAGAACTCTATTCACCTCACTCCTCCACTCACAGTACCACAACCACTTTCACATCTACACCGATGGCTACCGCCTCACTAACCCTCCATCCATTGGTGCAGTCAGTCATTTACATCCCCTCCAGGTCCCTTGCCACTGACTGGAGGTTGCCGGCCACTGCCTCCATCACCACAGCAGAAATGTTCGCCATCAAAGAGGGCCTTCAATTTGCCACCACCCTTGCTGCCCCTTGCTCACTATCCCTCTTCTCAGACTCTTTCTCTACTCTCCAAATCATAAAATCCCACCGCCCACACTCCCACCACAACCTCACCCTTATCATCCATCGCCTCATCCTCCAACTGACCTCCCTGGGACACACCATCCACCTTCAGTGGGTACCCGCCCATGTCGGTGTCATAGGAAACACGGTGGCCGACAGGGCAGTAGCAGAGGCACACACCCATCCCTCCTCTACTGACTTAGCTACTGACCAGACAGACTTCCTAACTGACCCCAAGACAGTCTGCAGGCGACACTACAATTTAACAGTGACTAATGCCTTACATCACACCTCACTGGGACACATTAGACAGGACACAAGACACCACTGGTGGACCGACTCACCCAACCGGGCACTGGAAACAGCAGTCACCAGACTGAGAATTGGCCACACCCACCTCAACTCCCACCTGCACAGGATAGGCATGACCATTTCTCCCCACTGTCCCTGGTGCCACACCACAAAGCCTGACACCCCAGAACGCCTGCTACTGCACTGCCCTCATCACCACTCACACAGTGCGGCCCTCCTCCACTCGCTACCTGCTATTCAACCACACAGGCCAACACTGACTGACCTCCTGGATGGCTGCACAAACACTACTCTGGCTTTCAAGACTCTCAACCTCACCAGGACATTCCTACAGAAAACAAACCACCTCCAATGCATATAGCCTGAACACATCACCACCGCATCCTGCACCTTTGGGGCACTAGAGGCTGTGGCACACAGGCTGCACGGCCCCAACAAACCCGAAAGAAGAAAAAGTTCTTTAGTGTGATGCCATTATTCCTTGAGGTCAGGCACACTTTCATACAATTGAAATTGCACATATCTTTTAACATTGCATACATGTAAAAAATTTAAAAAAAAAAAAAATTATTAGCCCTGTAGTCTGATTCTCTCATAGTTACTGCCAATGCAATATGTCAGGTACATGTTTACATCTCACAAGTCACAGCAGGATTGGTGTGTTGCCTACTAGCAAAGAAAAAAGTTTTCAAATGCAAAATATTTGGATCTAATAGTGATCTAAATGCATGTGAGTCTTCAAATATCAGGTGAAATCCTTCACTTCATATTCAAAGCTTAAATCTGCTCATTTATCTTTTATTTTATTTCATTGTCTGCCACAAGTGGGTGTCTTATGAACCCATGCATCTTATGAGCCATCAAATACAGAAAGTAGTTGTAAGATTTCCCTTTTATAATTTTAATTGATTCCTTTCTTTAAATATTCTCACTTTTGTAATGATGTTATCTAAAAACTGGCTCCTTAGTCTCAGACAAATTTTATGAATGACAATGTATGTATTATGTTTTTCTCTCTTTCTCTTTTAAAATATGTTCAGTGTCCTATGCATCTTCTTTTGAAGGCAATCATTATTATTATTATTATTAGTAGTAGTAGTAGTAGTAGTAGTAGTAGTAGTAGTAGTAGTAGTAGTAGTAGTAGTAGTAGTAGTAGTAGTAGTAGTAGTATCATTATTATATATGATGATTAAAATGTGCAGGAACGGGTTTGGGAGTGTTGAAAGAGAACCAACCACACCACTCCCCTTTCCTTTACCTACATACCACTCATTCTCTCAAGTCCAGTCCTCTTTTAAACTGAACTCGTGTCTCTTAGACTTCTACTGTTCCTGCCTTATTGCTTACTGTTTCATTTGTACTCTATCACCATATTACTTGCAAGCATATACGTACAGTGGTACCTCAGGTTATAAATTTATTTCATTCCATAATGTAGTTCGTCTCCTGAAACACTCATATCTCGAAACAAATTTCCCTATTTAAAATCATGGAAATTCAATTAATCTGTTCCATACCTGAAAAATATCAATAAAAAATCTATTAACATGGTATTTTATGCAAAATTAAGGTAATTTTATAATAAAGATAAATAATATTGGTATATAGTGGTCCATTGCTGCACTGCTGAACAAAAAATCACTTACAGTAAAACCTTGCTTGACGAATGTCTCTAAGGACAAACAATTCGGGAGACGACCAAAAAATTTGTCAATATATCGACCCAGGGGACGAACGATATTTCGGGGGACGAACGCAGTTAAATGACTCGCCGGCAGGCAAGCCGTTTGTGTGATAGCTAATCCGGCAATCACACAACAACAAAACAAAATATAAGCACAAAAGAAAATAGAAACAGGAACATACAAAAAATATTACATAACATAATCTCCGTGCCACCACGATTTTCTTATGTTTTTTCCTGGGCATGGTGATGTTACCGGCGCGCTCTACTGTAGCTTCCTCGGCGTTATCCTCGCTGCTCTGGTGCCTCTCAGCATTACTGTCATCATCATCCTGGCCATGTCCAGGTACTGCAGATTGTGGCACATCTGTCGCAGCTGTTTCCTCGCTCGCCTGGCAAGGAACACCGCCCTACTGCCCGCTCCTCTCACACTGAGCATCACCTCCGAGGATCAAAGGAACTTCCTGGCCACGTGCCTTTAACTTCCCTTCTTGAAAGTCCAAACTTGCTCCCACATGCCTGAGGAAGTCAATCCCCAGCAGGCAAGGGTCTTCCTAAGGCAGAGACGAAGACTGGCAATCTTTCCATGTTTCCCATGCCGATGTTCACTATAACGGAGCCCCACATAGCAGCACTGACTTGTGACGCTACACAGCTGTTGTGTAGCTCTGGCACGCTGCGCACATCCAAAGTCCTCTCTCATGACTGTCTTCTCGGATCTTGTCTGTCTTCCTCCCCATCCTCCTCTCCTCCATTCCATCATGCCATCAACGTCCAGTCTCTCAAGTAAATAACCTTTTCTTTTTTATTCATTTTATTATCATTTTGATAGCATTTAGGTAAGTAAAACAATTTAGGCTTTCTATAATTATTTCGTTCATGTCATGCATACATTAAAGGTCTATTTTGAATGGGTTTTATGGAAAAAGTATGATTTTTTGGGGGGGTCTGGAACGGATTAATGGTATTTCAATACATTCTTATGGAAAAAATTGATTTAGGGGATGAACAAATCGGGTGACGAACAGGATTTAGGAACGAATTATGGTCATGAGCTGAGGTTTTACTGTACATTGAGTGGGAAACAAAGCTTGAGTATGTTACCTAATTGTAACATACAGGAAAAGAGCTATGCTCGTACTGTCCCATCTCCATAAATATGAAAATCCAACATTTCTTTGAATTTATTGATTGTTCTTGCTTTAACGACTCTTATCTAAACCATTCCACACCTCTACACATTTTTGTGAAAAGCTGAACTTCTTGATATCTCTCCTGCAGTTGTCCTTTCTTAATTTCTTTCCATGGCCTCTTGTGTCACTGATCTCCCAGATTAGTCTTTTCTATCTAATTTTTTCAGTCCATTCATTGCTCTGTACACAGTTATGAGATCTCATCTTTCCTTTCTGTGTTCTAAAGTTGTAAGACCTTGTATTCATAGTCTTTCTTCAAATGACCATTCACTTAAACTTGGGGGAAGCTTTGTTGTTCCCCTCTGTATTCTCTCTAGTTTCCTTCTGTGTCTCTTTTTGTTCGGTGACCATACTGTAGCTACATATTCTAATTTTGGGCATATAAGAGTTATCAGTTTTTTTTATCATATCTTCCTCTATGTAAGTGAATGCCACCTTTATATTTCTAAAAAATTCATAGGCATTTCCTGTAATTCTATTTATGTGCTTTTCTGGTGACAAGTTATCCACAATGGTTACTCCTAGGTCTTTTCTTCAGACTTCTTTTTAATTTCTTCATTCCCCATTGAGTAAACTCCCTTCAGCCTTCTTTTTCTCATTCCAAATTCTAATACAATGCACTTTTTGTAATAAATTCCATTTCCCATGTGAGTGACCATTCGACTATTTTATCCAAGTCTAGTTGTAGCACCTCACAATCTTCTTTTCTATTCACCCTTCTCATTAATTTAGTGGCATCTGCAAACAGACTGATGTAACTGTCTATATTTTCTGGTATATCATTCACATATACCACAAATAATATTGGTGCTAATGCTGACCCCTGCAGAACTCTACTTAAGACTCTTTTCCAGGCTGATTTTTTATCTCTTCTAATTGTTTTAATTTCTCTGTCTTTTAGAAAGTTAGTCATCCATTTCAGAAGTCCTCCATTTTGTTCAGGTTTCCACAGTAACCTTTTGTGTGGGACCTTGACAAATGCCTTCTTTAGATCTAAGCAGATGCAGTCCACCCAGCCATCCCTTTC
This sequence comes from Portunus trituberculatus, assembly GCF_017591435.1. NCBI lineage: Eukaryota > Metazoa > Arthropoda > Malacostraca > Decapoda > Portunidae > Portunus > Portunus trituberculatus. Next base: position 9,293,480 of record NC_059274.1, read on the forward strand.
TTGCACTATGTTAACCATTCTTGAGTAGAATTACTAATGAAATATCACGGTATTTCATTAGTAATTCACTATCACTCAGTGCCACAGAGTCGAGGTTATCCTCATGACATGAGAGTATATGAATACTAAGATATGATATCCATTATAGCGGCCAATAGAGGAGTAGAAACATATCGTGGTGAAAGACAACACGCAAGCTAAAAGGGTCACAAGAAGAAGAAGTGGCCGAGTCGCCTGGAGTCTCCGCCTCGTCTGTGGGCAATCTCATCTCTGCTTTATTTTTTGGTATTCCATGTAAGATTTCACTTTATGCATTACAAAACAATCCTTTCTTGGGGGCAAGGCTTGTAAAAAGCTAATAGAAGTACTGGTTAATCCTTGCATTAATGAGTTAGACAGAATAGGGATGAGAGGAAGAAGAAAGCCTTGTGCAGTAAGGACGCAGGAGGAGGGGAGGCATGCACTTAGCAAGATCAGTAGAGCAGTTAGTATGAAAATCGTAATAAAAGATAGAAAGAGATGAAAGCACATTGGGATGCAACATTTGCAGCTTCCCTCCTTTCTTATGTTCTTATGAAACATTTTGGCGGTGAGAAAGAGGCTGAAGACAGTCAGTCAGAGGAGGGGAGTTGATGAGAGGAAAGGCTTTTGATTCCACCCTATCGAATAAAACTGTGTGATTGGAACCCCTCCTCCCTAACAAGTGAAGAGTAGTCCATACAGGGGCAAATGAGGCCCTTGTACAGAGTAAGCGGTTGGAGGGGCGAGAAAAACTGGAGGAGACGCCTCAAAATGCCTAACTTCATAGAAGATGTTTTAGCTAGAGATGAGATGTGAAGTTCCAGTTAAGTTTATGAGTAAAGGACAGACCGAGGATATTCAGTGTGGAAGAGGGAGACAGTTGAGTGTCATTGAAAAAGAGGGGATAGTTGTCTGGAAGGTTGTGTCGAGTTGATAGATGGAGGAATTGAGTTTTTAAGGCATTGAAAACTACTAGATTTTCTCTGCCCCAATTGAAAACCTTAGAAAGATTAGAAGTCAGGCGTTTTGATAGATGGACGAATTGAGTTTTTAAGGCATTGAAAACTGTTAGATTTTCTCTGTCCCAATTGGAAATCTTAGAAAGATTAGAAGTCAGGCGTTCTGTGGCATCTAAGTGTAATCTGTTGACTTCTTGAAGGGTTGGTCGTCTCTGAAAGGATGTGGAAAGATATAGGGTGGTAGCATCAGTGCAGGAGTGGATAGGGCAGGAAGTTTGGTTAAGATCATTAACGAATAATAGAAAGAGAGTGGGTGACAGGACAGAACCCTGAGGAACACCACTATTCATAGATTTAGGAGAACAATGGCCGTCTACCACGGCAGCAATAGAACGGTCAGAAAGGAAACTTGAGATAAAGTTGCAGAGAGAAGGATAGAAACCGTAAGAGAGCAGTTTGGAAATCAAAGCTTTATGCCAGACTCTATCAAAAGCTTTTCATATGTCTAACGCGACAGCAAAATTTTCTCCAAAATTTCTAGAAGAGGATGACCAAGACTCACTAAGAAAACCAGAAGATCACCAGTAGAGCGACCTTGACGGAAGCCATACTGGTGATCAGACAGAAAATTGTGAAGTGACAGATGTTTGAGAATCTTTCTATTCAGGATAGATTCAAAAACTTTAGACAAGCAAGAAATTAAAGCTATAGAACGGTAGTTTGAAGGATTAGAACGGTCACCCTTTTTAGGAACAGGCTGAATGTAGGCAAACTTCCAGCAGGAAGGAAAGGTAGAAGTTGATAGACAAAGTTGAGAGAGTTTGGCCAGGCAAGGTGCAAGCACGGATGCACAGTTTTTGAGAACAATAGGAGGGACCCCATCAGGACCATAAGCCTTCCGAGGGTTTAGGCCAGCGAGGGCATGGAAAACATCATTACGAAGAATTTTAATTGTAGACATGAAATAGTCAGAGGGAGGAGGAGAGGGAGGACAAGCCCAGAATCGTCCAAGGTGGAGTTGTGAGCAAAGGTTTGAGAGAAGAGTTCAGCTTTAGAGACAGAAGAGATGGCAGTGGTGCCATCAGGATGAAATAAAGGAGGGAAAGATGAAGAAGTGAAGTTATTGGAGATGTTTTTGGCTAGATGCCAGAAGTCTCGAGGAGAGTTTGAGTTTGAAAGATTTTGACATTTTCTACTTATGAAGGAGTGTTTGGCAAGTTGAAGAACAGACTTGGCATGATTCTGGGCAGAAATATAAAGTGCATGAGATTCAGGAGATGGAAGGCTCAAGTACCTTTTGTGAGCAACCTCTCTATCATGTATAGCATGAGAACAGGCTGAGTTAAACCAAGGTTTAGAAGGTTTAGGTTGAGAAAAAAAAGAGGAATGTACGCCTCCGTGCCAGACGTTATCAACTCTGTTATGCGTTCAGCACACAGAGATTGGTTTCTGACACGGGGGCCGCCGTGATACAGTGGAACCATGCGTGTTTTGGGGATCGAGGGGTTTCCAAGAGCACGGGTTCGAATCCTGTGCACGGTCTGAGTGTAGGTTGGGCTTCTCACTCAGGGCAACGGTTTCCTATCGGGTGGGCTTTGAGAAAGGAGGTGCCCTAAGAAGTATCCCCTATAACCCATTTCCGTGAAAAGTCCACATGGTATAAATAGAAAAAAAAAAAAAACAGTAATCATTCCAGGAAAATCAGCATAATACCTCCTCAGGCCAACTGGCAGAGGCAAATGCCAGAGGCACCTCCACTTTGGGGGTCCTGTGGAGGATTGGAGAAATAGGACAAGATACAGAAATGAGATTGTGATCGGAGGAGCCCAACAGAGATGATGGGGTGACAGCATAAGCAGAAGGGTTAAAGGTGAGGAAGAGATCTCCTTCATAAATTTAAGATCATCAACATTATAAAGTTACTTACATACATACATTAGTGTACATTATAATGACTTAGTCTTAAATTAAACTGCTTAAATGTTTAACTTCATAATTTCTATTTTCATTAAACCTCTTACTGTACTATGATGCACACTCGTTTTGTTTACTCTCAATGGAAGTTCAAGTCAGGGGTTAAACTTGTTATAATTGGTTCGCTTAACGAAAATTCGCTTAACGAAGGGTTTTTTGGAACATAACCCCTTCGCTAAGCGAGGGTTGCCTGTATCTTTTTCTTACTTGAAAATATGTAAAAAAAAATAAATAAATAAGGATGTTCTTTTGGGAGAGGCTGGAACAGATTAATGGCATTTCAATGCATTTCAGTGGGAAAATTTTTTTTGAGATATGAGCTCCGTCATGGAATGAATTAAACTCATATCTCAAGATACCACTGTATATGCACCTGTAGTAATCAGCCCCTTTACTGGAGTTGAATAGAAGCTGCATAGCATGCATCATCTAAAGAACAACTCATGCAGTGTAGTTACAAGCATATTATTCACATCTCTTTCTCTGGAAGTATCTTTCAACATAATTAGTATCATTAGTACTTTTGTTTTCCAAATAAAGTTAATGGTAGTTAAACATCTGAACTACAACTGTGCACAAAATATTAAAGAATAAACCATTAAGTTACACAGCTGATTGCACATTGCTTAGATATAGGATCTAAATTTCAGAGTAAAATGCTACTCAATTCTTATCAAAAACAATGAAATATGTTAAAAAAAAAAAAATGCTGACAGTCTCACCATGTTGTGTGGATTGTATTGATTAGATGGCAGACATTGTCTCTTGCTGTTCTTTTCACAGTCTGTATCAGACTGCTGGTCACTCTCTGCCACTGAACTACACTGATCCATCTGAATATCAAGAGAATAACAAAACATTAAAATTACTTCATAATTATTTTTTCTACATTTTTTACAACTAATGTTTGTTGATGAAAAATCTCATTGGTACTAGTATCATAAATACATTTCTGTACAACCTTTGGTACAGTGCCACAATCAGGCATTCCCTAGTGCTACCAAAGCTCTCACATTGTGCTACAATACATTCCCCTCCCATTTTATAAAGAAAATAATGATAATTACATTGTGAAAAAAATTATTGATGAAAAATACCAATTTTTGACTACAATGATAGATAAAAAAATATGTATTGAATACATTGAAATTTTTTACACTTAATAACATCGGCAAAGTCTGTCTTATCCTAATACCAGTGAAATATTTAACAGTGTATTCATGCCATGAACCATTATACATATTCAGAGTCATTCTTGTGACAATTGGGCCAGCACTTGTCAATGTTTCTATTCCATCATTCCCTCAGAACCCATCCTAACAAATCATCTTTCTATTCCACCTCTAAATAGCTGAGAGATTTGGGTTATATGTGAGATTCATGGCTTAATATATAGTACAGTGGTACCTCGACATACAAATTTTATTCCTTCCGTGATGATCATTGTATATCAATAAAATCATATATCAAATCAATTTTTCCCATAGAAATTAATGGAAATAGAATTAATTCATTCTTGTGATACGAATTTACCCCCCTAAAAAATTAACATGCTTTAAATACCAACCAAATATAATTTAATATAAGATAAATACAATATTTATTGTATGCATGATATAAATTAACTATATTACCCAAAATAACAACTTAACCCGCAAAACTCAGGACACGTTGATAGACATTCAACACGCAAGACTCAGGGCACGTCGATAGACGTTTAGGCTTTTTACTGCTATATTTTGGTTATTTTCTTCCCGTTTTCTTTGCTTGTGAGCTGGCAACACTCATCAGGAGTAAACATATGCTCTATGTCAGGGGTCGGCAACCTTTTGAACATAGTGTGCCAGTTTATAATTCATGCCACTTTTTTACTCCCTTGCGTGCCAAATGTTATTTTTTCAGCCCTATATGTAGCCTACGAAAATGAAAATTATAATTATACACTATGACTGAGTATGTAGTGACCATTGTAATTAAAGTAGGATGTATTTTTCTCCACATGCATAACATAAATGTAACACTTTTTGTAGCATTTAGTATTCTTAGAAACTAAAAATATACTTCTTTATTGTAAAATTATACTCACAATATTAATGCGATCCTTGCCCTTGCTTCCTTTGGCCAAAGTTGAAATTTCAGGTGAATATCTGGACACCTTGAGCTTTACACAACCCTCAGAATGATCCGTTGTAAGGTTGCTGCGATGGGGATTGAGGATGTGCTTCATGTGTGAAAATATCTGCTCGCACTGATATGTAGATCCAAATGCTGATAGCAATGCAAAAGCTACTTTCTTCATGCAATTGAATTTATCAGGCAGTGATGTCCAGGAACTTAATATGGAGGCTGCATGATCATTCGTACTAGTTTCCAATATTTCTCAAAGATCCTTAAATTTAGCTGACCACAATGATGAGGCCTGAAAGTCAATTAACTGCATTTCCAACTCCTCAGTTTCCATCCACTCAAAAAGAGATGCGTCCAACTCACTGTATCTAAACGTGTCTGGTCTGATTAAAAGGAAAACACTGGGCCGATGTTTTGAAATCTTGAAATCTGATTGAGAACTCAGATTTCAATTCTTGCATGTACACCTGAAGATCAGTAGTGTTGACAGGATGAGTTGCAGATAAGTTTTTCAAGTTTTTGAAGTAACGGAAAGAACCATTTTAATATCTGATGAGTAAACTGCAAGCTTTGCAACAAATGCCTTCCAAGTATCATACAAGTCCATCACTGTTTTTCCTGCACCTTGCAAGAGAAGACTGAGGTCATTTAGATGTTTGGTGATGTCTGAGAGAAACATAAGTTTCACAATCCAATCTCTGTCCTCCAGCTCAGGGTAGCCTTGGCCTTTTCTGTTAAGAAAAGCTTGATTTCATCAAAGCATTCCACAAATCTCTCCAATACCTTCCCACAGCTTAGCCACCTAACACTGCTGTGCAAGGGTATATCTTTGTAAGCACTGTCCACCTCTTCAAGGAAAGCTTGAAACTGCCTGTGCGTAAGAGAAGAGTGTGCAACAACAAAATTCACTACTTTTGTTACAGTAGCCATCACCTTGTTGAGATCAGAGCTCGAGATTTTGGCACATAAATTTTCTTGATGAATTATGCAGTGCAATTTCAAAATGGGGTGTCCAATTTTATCCTCAACAAGCTTGGTAAAACCCTTGTTTTTCCTACCATAGCAGGGGCACCATCTGTTGTTACTGCAAAAATCTTTCTTATGTCAATCCTCTGTCCTCAAAATGGTCAGTGAATGTCTTCAGTATGTCCTCCCCCTTGGTAGTGCCATACATAGGTTGAAGACAGCACAGCTCCTCGTGTATCTCTGTGTCACTGTACCTGGCAAAAACAGCCAGACGGGAATGTCATTTATATCCACGCTTTCATCCAGGGCCACACTGAACACAGGTGTAGTTGTTAAAGCAACAGTTTGCTGCTCACCCACATTAGCAGCCATTTCAGAAATACGTCTCTCCACGGTCCTAGCTGAGGCAGGCATATCTTTTATCCTTGAGATGATCATCTGTTTGTTTGATATGCCATCAAATAACACCTCAGAGCACTCTAGGAAAGCTGCTTTTATGAAATCTCCATCAGTAAAAGGCTTTCCATGCTTAGCAATACACAAAGCTAGTTTGTAACTGGCCTCAGTTGCATTGTTTTTGCTAGCACTCAGGTTCTTAAACACATTACTTTGTTTCTCATAGCGGGATACTGCTTTCTTAATCGCTTCAGCCTTGTCTGCACTGTCCTTGAAAGTCTTATTGTGTTTTGTTTCAAAGTGTCTTTTAACACTAGATGTGCGGCACACGACATTTTCGCAGCAGAGAGCACACATAGCACGATCATTCTGTTGAATAAATCCAAAGTCATTTGTCCATGATGACTGAAATGATCGGACATCAAGCTTGACTTTTTTCGCAGTAGCCATGGCGACAGTAACTAGAAAGAGTGTCACTCAGGGCAGGTAAATAGTCACTGAAACAGCAGCGCTGCTTGACTAATGCGTCACCAGCGGCGGGACCAACGTGTCTCATACTGCTCTACATCTCGCTGTGCTCACATACACCTCATCGCGGGTACAAAACATTTTCGTTTTAATTTAATCATTTTAATATATCATAAGAAAGAAATATTTAGAATCATACGAAAATTTAAATCATAACTGTAAGGATGTACAATACACATTTCTCTCTCTCTCTCTCTCTCTCTCTCTCTCTCTCTCTCTCTCTCTCATTATTTTGTTGCTTAACTTTTTTTTCTTTGCTCCTTCATATCACGTGGCGTGCCATAGGTAAGTACTCTGCGTGCCAAGTCTGGCACGCGTGCCATAGGTTGCCGACCCCTGCTCTATGTCATTGTGTCACCAAGGATGGATGGTGGGAGCGACAGTGATTTCATGGTGTCTGATTCCGCATCTCTCTCACCTTATTTCTATATCTCGGGTCTCTCGCCATGTTGCTGGAAGACATCTTTTGAATGAGAGTGGTATCAGAACAGGCGCAGAGAGAGAGAGAGAGAGAGAGAGAGAGAGAGAGAGAGAGAGAGAGAGAGAGAGAGAGAGAGAGAGAGAGAGAGAGAGAGAGAGAGAGAGAGAGAGAGAGAGAGAGAGAGAGAGAGAGAGAGAGAGAGAGAGAGAGAGATGGGGGGGATACAAGGGGTTTTTCTATCACTCTAGCCCAGGCCACTGAACTCGATCAGACGCTAGGCCATGTACACCGACGATACCACCTCATTCAACCTCTGATGTTTTGGTAACCATGACATCTAGAGACTTCTGGTTTTTTACATAGCAAAGAGGAAGAGTTGCTTGTGGGCAGAACACCATTTGAGGCGCCCGGAGCCAGAGGGAACCAACCCACACGAACCTACTTTCGAGAAAAACGCGTTTAAAGTTGAACAATTAATACTACCCTAAGATCGGTCACAATATTATCATATTATACATCATTGGAAAGGTCTCGGCAAGACCTGTCATGCCATGTGTTTTTTAATAGTATATTCTATGTTTTAACTTTTACAGAGATTATTATAAATACCCCTACACCCGAAGGAAATTTTTTCCCAGGAAGGTTATGTTTTAGGTTCATTTTTTCAAAGTGTATGATAAAACAAGCATTATGTAAAAAAATTATGACGATATGCTTTTAACTCGATTTTTTACGAATTTTTTTATGAGCAAATAAAGCAATATTTCCCCCTACCGTAAGATTGGTCACAATATTATCATATTATACATCATTTGAAAGGTCTCGGCAAGACCTGTCATGCCATGTGGTTTTTAATAGTATATTCTATGTTTTAACTTTTACAGAGATTATTATAAATACCCCTACACCGTAGCAGAAAATTTTTCCCAGGAAGGTTATGTTTTAGGTTCATTTTTTCAAAGTGTATGATAAAACAAGCATTATGTAAAAAAATTATGACGATATGCTTTTAACTCGATTTTTTACGAATTTTTTATGAGCGAATAAAGCAATATTTCCCCTAGCGCAACTTTTATTCCGAAAATGTTTTATTTCCCTATTTTCTCTTCATTTCTGAAGAGATTATAGTGTGAGATGTATCTGTATAGAAGATTGTGATATTGTATTTTAAAATTTATTTTCTATGATTTGGTGTAGCTGATGCGGGAGTAATAGGCCTGGCAAGGGAGGGAAGGAAGGATTTGGCGGGAGACTCTGGGCTAAAGTAAACAAAGGCTGTGATTGGCCGAGGTGGGGGCGGCTATGAGTCACGAGAATACTCGCCGCTGATTGGGGAGCGCACGGCGAGGCTCAGCCGCACCTCCCTGCTCTTGGTACCTTCTGGCTCGCAGATCAGAGAAGTTTGTCGCGACATTTTTTACGCATTATCACTCCACTTTGAGGCTTCGTATAGGTACCCATATGGTCGTATTTCACTTGGCCGACAATTTTATATGACTTTTACACCCTTCGACAACATGATCCCGCCTTTAACTCCCTGCTGTTGGTACCTTCTGGCTCGCAGATCGGAGAAGTTTTTCGCGCGTTTTTTTACGCATTATCACTCCACTTTGAGGCTTCGTATAGGTACCCATATGGTCGTATTTCACTTGGCCGACAATTTTATACGACTTTTACACCCTTCGACAACATGATCCCGCCTTTAACTCAATTTTCGTATTTTTGAGGGATGGTTCCCTCTGGCTCGGGGCGCCTCATTTGTACTCACTCGTTCACTGAATTTCTAAGTGTAATCAGTACATGAATACAGGCTATTTTGTGTGTTTCTCGCCAAACTTTTATTTTTGGGACCCATGATCACAGGGTCTTGAGTTCACAAAACTTAAGAAAAAATACACACTGCTGAGGACCACAGACACATATATGCACAAAGGATGAACGACAATATACAACGTGGGCTGAATGTTCGGGTGGACGCGGGTAGCCAAGTGATTGCTGCGCCCCCTACCGATGGCTATTCGTATCTTAAAAATATCTTCATATTTCAAGGTGTAATTTATATGAAATTTTTCTTTATATATTAAAAAATCATATGTTGGGGCATTCGTATCTCGAGGTATTACTGTATATCAAATAGTATATCAAATGCTTTTTAATACATGTAAACTATTCATACATCTCCACTACAAATGTAACCACTAAAGACTGAGTTGTATGAAGTATGTTTTCCTTTGTTATGGCAACTTCTGTTCCTGCAATATGTTTACGACCCCAATTTTTTTTTTTTTTTTTTTTTTTTTTTGTGAGTGTGTCTTTTCAGAGACAACCAACCCTTCAGGAAATTAACAGTTCTCGGAGAGACATCACAGAATGCCTGACTTCCAATCTTTCTAAGATTTCTGACTGGGCAGAGAAAACTTAGTAAAGTTCAATGCCTCAAAAAACTCAATTCCTTCCCCTATCAACATGACACAACCTTTCAGACAATTATCACTACTTCTTCAACCACACTCAACTGTCTCCTTCTTCTATACTGAATATCCTTGGTCTGTCCTTTACTCATAATCTAAACTGGAAACTCCACATCTCATCTCTTACTAAAATAGCTTCTATGTTTGGTGTGAGGGGTCCACACTATTCCTGCATATTCCAATCTGGGTCTTATTATAGTACTTATCAATTTCTTCATCATTTCTTTTTCCATGTAGTGAAATGCTATTCCAATATTCCTTAGCAAATTATATGTCCCTCTGAAAATTCTATCAATATGGCTTGCCAGTTGATTATTTTCTTCCATCGTCACTCCCAATCCTTTTCCTTTTTTACTTTCTCCAGTTCTACTCCATCTCCCATCTTAAAGATTTCCACTGGTTGTCTTTCACTCTTTCCCATTTCCATGACATGGCTTTTGTCCACACTGAATTCCATCTCCCACTTTTTACTCTATTCCCATATCTTATTTAGGTCTCCTTGCAGTATTTCACAATCCTCTTTTTGCTTTATAACTCTGCACAGTTTCGCATCGTCCGCAAACAGAATTATGTAGCTGTTCACTCCTTCTAGCATGTCATTTATATAAATGAGAAAAAGTATTGGCGCCAATACTGACCCCTGTGGCACTCCGCTTTCTACTGCTCTCCACTTAGACTTCATATCTTTAACTTCCATCCTTATTTCTCTCCCCTTCAAATAATTTTCCATCCATCTCAATGTGCTTCCTTTTAAACCACCCTTCTACTCTAATTTCCACAGTAACCTTGCATGTGGCACTTTATCAAACACCTTTTTTAAATCCAAGTAAATACAATCAACTCATCCCTCTCTCTCTTGTACCCTGTCAACTATTCTAGAGTAGAAACTCAGTAATTTTGTTACACACGACCGACCTTTTCTAAAGCCAAATTGGCTGTTTGATAATAATTTGTTGTCTTCAAGGAACTCGATCCATTGTTTCTTTATTACTCTTTCACACATCTTACATATTACACTAGTTAGTGATACCGGTCTGTAATTTAGAGGTTCTTCCTTCCTTCCGCTCTTATATATGGGAACCACCTCAGCTCTTTTCCATTCTACTGGTACTGTTCCATTTTCTATTGAGCATTTTATGATGTTGTATATAGGTCTAGCTAGTTCTTCCCTACATTCTTCCAGTATTCTGCCTGAGACTTCATCTGGTCCCACTGCCTTTTCTTCATCCAGTTCCTTCATTAACTCTTTTATTTCAAGCTTGGTTACTTTAATCTCTTCCATATAGATGGTGTCTCTATTACCCTGTGGTCTTTCAAATTTGGATTCCTTAGTAAAGACCTCCTGGAACTTATTATTTAACAATTCTGCCATACTTTTTTGGTCTTCCACCATCCCATTTTCTCCTTTTAACCTTTCTATCGTTTCTTTTTGTCTTATTTTTCCGTTTTTGAATCTGTAGAACAATTTTGGTTGCTCCTTGCATTTTTCGACTATGTCCTTTTCATAGATCCTCCCCTCCTCTTCCTTCCTCACTTTAACATATTAATTTCTTGCTATCTTGAAGTTTACCTTATTTACTGCATGTGTGTATTTACCTATTTGTGTATTACAGGGCCAGAGCTAAGCTCTCTGTGTCCTGTCTCCTTGTCCATTCCTGTCATATCTCTCTTTCATCTGATTGACACACACCGCATCAACGACATCACTGTTCAATGCCTGAACTCTTGCCTTGCATCCATATCTAATTTCTCCAGTCCTCTTGGCGTAGTTATAAAACCTTCAGCTGATTACGGCCAAAACAATCACCGCTCACACTCTCCTCTCAGGGACCACTTTCCATATCCCTCACTTTCAACACTATGTGACAGTAGGACATTAACAGGACACTAACTTAGAGGTACCCGGGCCCTGTAACAATATAGGTATTTTCCTTCTTCCCGTCCACAGCCGGAGACGAGCAGTCCTCTCTCAGCGACGGCGTGTATTTACCTAGTTGTATTTACCTAGTTGTAGTTTTACAGGGCCTGGGCTTTATGCTCGTGTGGTCCCGTCTCCATATCTACACTTATCCAATTTTTCTTTAAAACTATGTACACTCTTTGCTGATACCACTTCCTCACTCAAACTGTTCCAAGTCTCAACACATCTTTGCGGGAAACTAAATTTTTTAACATCTCTCAGACATCGTCCCTTCCTTAGTTTCTTACTATGTGATCTTGTGCTTCTAAAGTCATATTCTTCTCTCAGGATCAGTTTCTCATTATCCACTTCATCCATTCCGTTAATCAATTTATAAACTTGTATCAGATCCCTCTCTCTTCTCTGCTCCAAGGTTGGTAGATCCATTGCCTTTAGTCTCTCCTCATATGCCATCCCTTTAAATTCTGGAACCATTCTTGTAGCCATTTTTGTAGTCTCTCTAATTTTCTTATGTGTTTCTTTTATGGGGAGTCCACACAACTCCTGCATATTCCAATCTAGGTCTTATTTTAGTACTTATCAATTTCTTCATCATTTCCTTGTCCATATAGTGAAATGCTACTCCAATATTCCTTAGCAAATTATACGTCTCTCTGAAAATTCTATCAATATGGCTAACCGGTTGATTATTTTCTTCCATTGTCACTCCCAAGTCCTTTTCCTTTTTTACTTTTTCTAGTTCTACTCCATCTCCCATCTTATAGATTCCCACTGGTCATCTTTCACTTTTTCCCATTTCCATGACATGGCTTTTGTCCACATTGAATTCCATCTCCCATTTTTTGCTCCATTTCCAGATCTTGTTTAAGTCTTCCTGTAGTATTTCACAATCCTCTTTTGTTTAATGACTCTGCACAGTTTCGCATCGTCCGCAAACAGATTTATGTAGCTGTTCACTCCTCTGGCATGTCATTTATATATACGAGAAAAAGTATTGGTGCCAATACTGACCCCTGTGGCACTCCGCTGTCTACTGTTCTCCACTTGGACTTCATATCTTTAACTATCGTCCTTATTTCTCTCCCCCTTAAGTAATTCTTCATCCATCTCAATGTGCTTCCTTTTAAGCCACCCTTCTCCTCTAACTTCCATAGTAATCTTTCATGTGGCACTTTATCAAAAGCCTTTTTTAGATCTAAATAAATACAGTCAACCCATCCTCTCTCTCTTGTACTTTATCAACTATTCTAGAGTAGAAACTCAATAAATTTGTCACACATGACCGACCTTTTCTAAAACCAAATTGGCTATTTGATAATATTTTGTTGTCTTCAAGAAACTCGATCCATTGCTTCTTTATTACTTTTTCACACATCTTGCATATTACACTAGTTAGTGATACCGGCCTGTAATTTAAAGGTTCTTCCTTCCTTCCGCTCTTATATATGGGAACCACCTCAGCTCTTTTCCACTCCACTGGCACTGTTCCATTTTCTATTGAGCATTTTATGATGTTGTATATTGGACTTGCTAGTTCTTCCCTACATTCTTTCAGTATTCTGCCTGAGACTTCATCCGGTCCCATTGCCTTTTCCTCATCCAATTCCGTCATCAACTTTTTATTTCAAGCTTGGTTACTTTAATCTCTTTCATATAGACAGTCTCTCTATTACCCTGTGGTCTTTCAAATTTGGATTCCTTAGTAAAGACCTCATGAAATTTACTATTTAACAGTTCTGCCATACTTTTGGGTCTTCCACCATTCCGTTTTCTCCTTTTAACCTTTCTATTGTTTCTTTTTGTCTTATTTTTCCATTTATGAATCTGTAGAACAATTTTGGTTGTTCCTTACATTTTTCGACAATGTCCTTTTCATAGTTCTTTTCTTCTTCCTTTCTCACCTTAGCATATTCATTTCTTGCTGTTTTGAAGTTTTCCTTATTTTCTGGATTTCTGTTTCTTCTCCACCTTTTCCATGCTCCATCTCGTTTCTCCTTTGCCCTAGCACATCTTGCATTAAACCAATCTTTCTTTCCTTCTTCTTTAGGTCTATATTTGGAACATATTCCCTGACCCCAGTTTTGTATATTTCCAAAAATAAGTTATATTTCTCTTGAACCGTTAATGAGTTTTCCATCTCCTCCCAGTTTACGTTTTAAAATAGTTCTTGAGATTCTCAATATCAGCCTTTCTGTAATTTAATCGGTCTCCTTTGTATGATTCATCTCTATCTTCCTTTCCTTCTTCTATATCCATCTCTAATATTACATGGTCACTCTTTCCCAATGGGCACTTGTATCTTATATCATCGTTAATTGGTATATCCCTTGTAAAACTAGGTCTAATCTTGCCGGCTCATCGTTTCCTCTGAATCTTGTGTTTTCCTTTACTCTTTGGACCATCAAATTATCTATCATTAGGTTCAGGAATCTATCTCCCCAGGCATCTTCCCCCATACCACTTTCATAATTTTCCCAGTCTACCTCCTTACAGTTGAAATCTCCTATCAATATCACTTTTCTCCTTTCCTTAATGATTCTTGTAAGACTCCTTATTGTGTCATCTATCATGTCTCTATATTCTTGGTTAGTCCATGAGTTTGTTTTGGTGGCACATATGTTCCAATGATTGTTAACTCCTTTTGTTAATATGCATCTTAACATACAGTATTTCTGATTTTCCTTCCCCAAACTCCACTTGATTTACCACTATCTCCTTCCTTAACATCATCATGACTCCTCCTCCTCCTTTACCCACTCTCTCTCCTCCATATATTATACCTTTTATCTATGTCTATTTTATTGCCTCATTTAACTTTGTTTCCACCAGGCATACAATATCTGGTTCTTCTTTCTTTATGTAATCTCTTAATTCTAATTTACTAGATAAAATCCCATCTATGTTTGTATACATCATTTTAATCTCTTGTTCTTATCATTTTAGTTAAACTTGCTCCATTCTTTTCTCTTCTTTCTCTTTTATATACCATTTCCTTATCCTGTCTCCTATAATTCTCCAAAAAATGCCTTCTTCTCCTCCTCTGACCTTTCATTATTTTTTCTCTTGCTTCTGCCACCAGTTCATTGTGTCTCTTCCTTTCCTCCTCGTTTCTATTTTTCTTTATATATATATCTTTGCAACCTTCTGTTTCTCTGAGTTTCGTTTTTCTATATAGTACTTCTTCTGCTGCTGCTTGTGATTTTAGTAATATCATAATTGGTCTCACTATTCCTTCTTGATATGGTCCCATTCTATGGATTTCTTCTACTTCCTCTTCTAAGTTCTGTCTATCCTCGTCATTCAGATGTTTTAGTAGGTCTTTTACTGATTTAATTTCGAATCAATAAGCTATCAAAGAAATGATGCAACGGGGTGATCCAGTTAAATAGTGGCTTTCAAGGATTGTGAAGAATATCATGATTTATGAGTAGCAAATGAATATTTATTTCTGATGATATAGGTTTAAAAATATACAATTATAAGGTCAAAATTAGCTCAATACTGGAAATTTATCATATACAGTAAGCCCTTGCACTTGGTGAATCTCAGGTTGGTGAAATTCACTTTTGGCGTTAGGGTGGTCATAGACCATCGAGTGCATGCTTGGCGATTCTAATATCTTCTTTGTGCACTGTGATTTCTTGTAATCCTTGGCAATAAAATGTCCCATTTGGTTCTGTAAAATTAACACAGTTTTGAAGCTCTCATTCATTATATGTCTGTTATTGTCATTTCTCTGTTTAATGAATTTCTTCCAAGCTTTATCTTTTGCCTTTTTTAGCTTCTGTGCATCTAGCATTGTACCAAGTATGTATTTTTTCTTAATTCTATTAAAAGGTACATATTTCTTTACTCCTTCATTATACAGGCAACCCCTGCTTAACGAAGAGATTACGTTACTAAAAAAACATTTGATGCGTGAATTTTCGTTAAGTGAACCAATTATAACAAGTTTGACCCCTGCCTTGAACTTACATTGAAAGTAAACAAAGCAAGAGTGCATCATAGTACAGTAAAAGGTTTAATGAAAGTAAAAATTATGAAGTTAAACATTGAAGCAGTTTAATTTAAGACTAAGTCATTATAATGTACACTAATGTATGTATGTAAATAACTTTATAATGTTCATGATCTTTAATTTATGAAGGGAGGGAGAGTGGAGCAGGAAAGATGCTAGCCAGCAATCTGTAGAATGTAAACAAAGGGCGCATCATTGTACCGCATACAAAACTTATGTACCACATTTCCACAAGACTTTCCATTTTATCCATTGCAGAGTCACGAGTTCAGGTGCTAGCTTGCAAAGGAAGATACAGTCTCACCAACCTTCTTAAAAGAGTCTGCTGACTTGAAAATAGTAGAAACAGTAGATGGAATCATGCCATGGTGGCGAGCAATGCTATTAGTTTTCTCACCTCTCTCGTGTCTGTGAATAGATAATATCCAGCTTCACTCCGAGAGTAATAGACTTCCTGGTCTTCTTAGCAATGCTAGGCAACATTGCAGGGCTGGTTGCAGGGTGTTTTAGTGGGATGTTGAGCAAGGGAAGACGAGCTGCTGCTGAACACTGTTATTGTTTTTAACTAAGAGCAGGGAATGATAGGGGAGTGAGTGGTGCGCGTTTTGTCCACGAGAGGTGCTGTTGTATTCAAAAGCTTGTCAGCTTGCGTGATACAGTGGGGCTTTCAAACTTGGAAAAAATTACTTGGATAATATTTCGTTAAAGCGAGTTTGGTGTTCGGTATACGAGCAGATGGTAGTAAAAAGAAACGTTCATTGTAGCGAAATTTTGTTGTGTGAATAGGGGGTTGCATGTATTTCTGTAAAAATATTTCATGTTTCCCTTGTATTGTTCTTCCACACATAATGTTTCTCCATTCAATATCAGCAAAAAATTTCCTTAATTTTTCAAAATCTGGTTTTGCATAATTTAATCTCTTTTTTTGTAGTCATCTCTGTATCTTATCCCATCCTCCTCCTGTATTTCCAGCTCTAATGTCACATGATCACTTTTTTCCATGGGACTAAGGTAATGTACTGGAAGGGGGCTCTGGCTTCTTTGTGATTACTAGGTCAAGCATTGATAGTTCTTCTTCCCCCCTGTACCTTGTTGACTCCTCCACCCACTGGTCCATTGTATTTACCATAGTCAGCTGTAACACATCCTCACTCCATTGTCCACCATTATCCATTACTTCCATCTCTCTCCAGTTCATTTTTTTACAGTTCCACATGGGGAACTGAGGAACACAAAGATATGCAAGGAGAGATGATTAAGTGCTTAGATAATATGATAAAACGTGATGGAAGGATACTTCTAGTTGAAGACTTTAACTGTAAAAAAAATAGGTCTTAGGTGGTACATATGAAACTATGATTTTTTCTTTTTTCAATTCCTATGTTTTGATTGTTACTCCCATTACTTCCACCTTGCCCTCACCATATTGCACTTCCTCCACACATATATTATCACAAACCATTATTAGCACTCCTCCTTTCCCTTTACCCTTCCTGTCTCTTCTCCAGCTATTATATCCCTCCTCTTTAAAGTTAACATGGATCTCCACTCTTAGTTTTGTTTTAACGATGCACATTACATCTGGCTTTTCTCTTTCAAATAATCCTTAACCTCCAACACGCTGGATAACAACCCACTTATTACTATAAGTCACTCTTAATTTCTTGCCTCCTCCATGACCTCTTCCTTCCATAAGAACCACTTTTTTAGTCTCATATCTAGAACCCTCCAGTAGAATTTTTTTTTTTTCTCTATTTGTCTTTTTATCGTTTTTTTTTTTCCTTAGCTTCATTTCTTAGCCCTTTTTCTTTTTCCTTCTCCTCCAGGTTCATATATCTTTATGTTCAGTATCATCGGCCAGATTCCCTTTCCTTATCATAACTTCCTCCACTACCACCTGTGATCTCATTCTCATTTTCATTGGTCTCCTACCCCCTTCACTAAATCTTCCCAACCTAATCACTTCCTCCACTTCCTGGTCCAGCTCCTGTTTGCTGTCCTGGACCTGTTTGATAACAGTTTACGCCAATTCTCTCTTCATGCTCTATCATGAACTTTTGGATTTTTTTTTTTTTTTTTTTTTCATCACAAAAATTAAGATACATTTCCTCTTATCCACTGTATCTCTCACTAGATCTTCTTTTTTCTTAATCCTTTAGGTACTGGGACACATTTTTACCATAAGTTTTGTGTAAGATTAGACCATTTCATTAACATTAGGAAGGGTCTATGGAGGTCAGAAGATTAATGGCCACAGTCTTCACTATTTTAATCTCTACATAAGTTTTTGAAGGTGTATAAAATGACCAAATAGTACACAGAATGAATATGGAAACAAGTCCTGGTACTTAAGGTGTTAATTACTTGTATAACAGCATCTTTTGTTTTTTCTTGAATTTATCTCTTTACTACCTCTGAAAATTTAACTTTTTCTCTTTCTGTTCTTTTTTCTATGTATTTTGTAGTTCCTTCAGCTTCTTTTTCACCCAATCCACCTTACACCGTGTCCTCAATCCCATCCTGTACTTTTCTCTATAAGCTCCTTATGGAGTTTTCATAGCCATGACATGTAGCCTTTAATATATCATTTTGTTTCTTTATCTAATATATCTCCTCCTTTAATCCGTGATTCATTACACTGACCTTCTCACATTCAACTAATCTCAATCTCAGCTCTGTGTTTTTCATTGTCAGTCTGTCCTGCTTGTCCATTAAACTCGACATCTCTTCCTTCATGTACCTTAACTCTCTTTCCACATTTATCAGCCTCTTTATATTGCCTCTTTCATCTAAATCCAGAAAATTACTTCTCCATATCATCCTCAGTCAATCTCCTTAGTCCTACAAGTGTTTCAATAAATCACTAATTGTCACCACCAGGCGTACGTTTTGATGTCATATTCTGGCCACTTCTAGTTACATTTCTCTCTCCATTATTCCGTCTATACGGTATCCAAATCTTATTTAATATGGAGACAGGAGAACCCTATGGCCCCCTACCCCCCCTGCACATACATCTAGCTCAGACTCCAATGCCTGGTGAAGCACTTTCCCTTGGAGCTGCTCAGCAAAGTCTTATCGGTGTGGCTGCTCGGCAACATGTGTATGTATTTATCTAATTGTATTTACCTAGTTGTAGTTTTACTTCGTCAAATCACCTTCTGCCACATGGAGATTCCTACATGAGATAAGCCATCCATGCACCGGCCAGTCAGAACAACAGAAATATTTATGTTTTAAATGGAAAGACTTCACCTATCAGTTCACGTGCCTACCTAATGGTATTTCCGAGGGGCCAAGAATTTTCAGCAAATTGATGAAGCCAGTTTTTGCTGCATTGAGAGAAAAAGGCCATGTAATTACTAGTTTTATTGATGATTCTTTAATTTGTAATAAGTCTAGGACAGGCCGTCTGGCTTGTGTCGATGATACCATTGAATTACTTCATAAACTAGGTTTTTGCATTAACATGGACAAGTCCGTGCTGGAGCCCACTCAGACCATTGAATACTTGGATAATATTATTGATACTAATAATATGACTGTTTCATTGCCACAATGCAGGATTCAGAAAATCACGCAAGCCTGTGAGACACTTAGAAATAAATGTACAGATATAATCACGGTAGTAGCCAGAGTTATTGGTCTACTGGTTGCTGCCATTCCAGTAGTGGAGCTTGGCAAGCTACATTACAGGAATTTGGAAGCTGAAAAAAATTGCAGCTTTGAAAATCAAACAAGGGAACTTTGATAGTTACATGAGAATTACAGAGGGTATGAAATCTGACCTTCAATGGTGGATTCATAACATTTCTAGACAAAATAGAAAAATTTTTAGAACAGGCACGGACGTTGACGTCTATACGGACGCTTCAAGCACAGGTTGGGGGCGGCCATGTTCTCCATCAGTCTGTCGCAGGTAGTTGGTCAGCTAAAGAAAGGTTGATGCACTTTGATGCATTGGAGCTTAAGGACATTCTATTAGTTTTGCAAGTCTTTGCTCCAGTTCTCAAAGGAAAACACATTAAGGTCTTTTGTGATAATACTACTGCAATGACTTATGTTAATCAAATAGGTGGCATAAAATCTAGTATTTGTAATGTGATAGCCACCAATATCTGGGATTGGTGCATCACATATGATGCTTGGATAACATGTTCTCACATCCCAGGAAAGACGAACATGTTGGCGGATTCGGCGTCTCGGTTAGTTAAGGACAGACATGAATGGAAACTCAATGTTAATATTTTCAAACAGTTATGCATTATTTTTGGTACTCCGGTGATTGACTAGTTTGCATCAAGGCTCAGTAAACAACTACCTTGCTATTGCTCTTGGAACGCAGATCCAGGTGCAACATATTTGGATGCATTCATACATCTTTCCACCCTTTTCACTGATTGCTAGGTGTCTGCAGAAGTTAAGTGCAGAAGAGGCGAGAGTGTGGATGGTGGTCCCGCTGTAGTTATCACAACCATGGATGGGCACACTAGTCAGGATGCTGATAGATCACCCTCGCCTCATCATGCAAAAGAGAGAGGTACTAGTAAACCTCTCTTCAGGGGAGGAACATCTGATTATGAGGCACACTCAACTGATGGCGTGCCTTCTATCAGGCAGCACCTGCGAAGCAGAGGTATTTCTGAGAAAGGTATGGACATCATCCTGGACTCGTGGAAACCGGGGACGGGGAAACAATATAGACCACACCTTAAGAGATGGACACAGGTTTGTAATAGATAGGACGTTAGTCCATTTGATCCCACTGTCTCAAACATCATAAATTTTCTATCTGAAACTTTCAACAGGTATGTGGGTTATGAGTTGGTCAACACTGCAAGAAGTGCCCTCTCGTCACTAGGGATTGTCGTGAATGGATACAGAGCGGGTAATTATCCATTAGTCATCAGGTTCATGAAGGGCATATTTAACCTAAGACCACCATCAACTAGATACACGGAAATGTGGGATGTTCAGCCAGTTCTGACAATGTTAACATCTATGTATCCTTTGTACATTTTGACACTTAAGGATTTATCATTGAAATTGGTTATGCTAATGGCATTGACTCAAGCAGCTAGAGTAAAAACTTTGCACCTGTTGTGTACACAGGGTATGCACATAGATAAAGATTTCATTTAAGTTTATTTAAGGGGAAACATTAAGCAGTGTAGGCCTACATTTAATATACGGACTGATAAATTTCAAGCATATTCTAGGGACTCATGTTTATGTGTTTGTGCAACATTGAAACATTATTTGGAAAGGACTGAGGGACTCAGACAGGAGTTTTCCCAGTTCAACGATACATTACTCATCAGTTACATTAAACCACACAAGCCGGTTACTAAAGATTCCGTATCCCGATGGATTAAAACAATACTTTATAGGTCAGGAGTGGATACATCAAGATTTACTGCGGGTAGTGTTAGACCTGCCGCAGTATCTAAAGCCAAGGCTATGTCAATACCCATCGCTTGTATTATGTCCAAAGCAGGATGGACACGAGAAAGTACTTTTGCAAAGTACTATGACAAACAAATTGTTAAAGAAGTAGACTCTTTTCAAGAAGCAGTGTTGGAGTAGGTTGGTTACTCTTTTGTGTTACAATTGTATTCTTATGTTTGAATATTGAAAAAAATGCTTAAAAATTACTTTTGCAAGTTTATTGGGACAAAGGTAGTGTGGCAGAAGTTGGAATTGCCATAGTGGTTTTGTTACTCTCTTAAAATACAGATGTATTTGAAATTTGGTATAGAGGTTCAATTGTAATGGGTAGTGAACTTCATGTGATAATGGATTTATGTATAATGAAATTTCCAATGCAGGATTGTGGTTTTTGATCCCATATCACAATGCTTTTGAGAGGCAGTTGTTTAGGCACGACACCCACATGGCTTTAAAGCCTCATGTAGGAATCTTTACGTGGCAGAAGGTGATTTGACAAAGTAAAATTATAAAGTATACGAGACTTACCGTAGGTCAGTTGAAGTATGCTTTGGATTTTAGGAGTCAAATCAACTCTGCCGTAGTGGAGATTTTTACATGCCCACAACTTCTCACCCTTGTTCACATGTTTTACAAGGATTACTTGTATTTATGATTAATAACATGTTAGCTGATATCATGTGGGTGTTCGTGGCTTTGAAGTCTCACTGGCCGGTGAGCAGATGGCTTATCTCATGAAAAAATCTCCACTACGACAGAGGTGATTTGACTCCTAAAATCCAAAGCAAACTTCAACTGAGCTACGGTAAGTCTCGTATACTTTATAATTTTACATGACTTGGGCTTTATGCTCGTGTGGCCCCATCTCCATATCTACACTTATCCAATTTTTCTTTAAAACTAAGCACACTTGTTGCTGACACCACTTCTTCACTCAAACTGTTCCATGTCTCAACACATCTTTCTGGAAAACTATATTTTTTAACATCTCTCAGACATCTTCCCATTCTCAGCTATTCACTATGCAATCTTGTGCTTCGAATCATATTCTACTCTCAGGATCAGTTTCTCACTATCCACTTGGTCCATTCCATTAATCAATTTATAAACTTGTATCAGATTCCCTCTCTCCTTTCTTTGTTCCAGGATTAATAGATCCACAGCCTTTAGTCTCTCCTCATATGTCATTCCTTCAAATTCTGGAACCATTCTTGTAGCCATTTTTTTGTAGTCTCTCCAACTTCTTCATGTGTTTCTTTTTTATGAAGGGTCCACACTACTCCTGCATATTCCAATCTGGGTCTTATTATAGTACTTATGAATTTCTTCATCATTTCTTTATGCATGTAGTGAAATGTTACTCCAATATTCCTTAGCAAATTATATATCTCTCTGAAAATTCTATCAATATGGCTTACAGATTGATTGTTTTATTCCATCGTCACTCCTAAGTCCTTTTCTTTTTTACTTTTTTCCAGTTCTACTCCATCTACCATCTTATAGATTCCTATGGGTCGTCTTTCACTCTTTCCCATTTCCATGACATGGCTTTTCTCCAGATTGAATTCCATTTCCCACATTTTACTCCATTTCCAGATCTTATTTAGGTCTTCCTGCAGTATTTCAAAATCCTCTTTTTGCTTTTTAACTCTGCACAATTTCGTATCATCTGCAAACAGATTTACGTAGCTGTTCATTCCTTCTGGCATGTCGTTAATATATATGAGGAAAAGTATTGGTGCCAATACTGATCCCTGCGGCACTGCGCTTTCTACTGCTCTCCACTTGGACTTCATATCTTTAAGTACCGTCCTTATTTCTCTCCCATTCAAATAATTTTCCATCCATCTCAATGTGCTTCCTTTTAAGCCACCCTTCTCCTCTGACTTCCACAGTAATCTTGCATGTGGCACTTTGTCAAACGCCTTTTTTAAATCCAAATAAATAGTCAACCCATCCCTCTCTCTTGTACTCTATCAACTATTCTAGAATAGAAACTCAATAAATCAGTTACACACAACTGCCTTTTTCTACAACCAAATTGGGTATTTGATATTAATTTGTTGTCTTGAAGGAACTCGATCCTTTGTTTCTTTATTATTCTTTCACACATCTTGCATATTACACTAGTTAGTGATACCGGTCTGTAATTTAAAGGTTCTTCCTTCCTTCTGCTCTTATATATGGGAACCACCTCAGCTCTTTTCCATTCTACTGGTACTGTTCCATTTTCTATTCAGCATTTTATGATGATGTATAAAGGATTTGCTAGTTCTTCCCTACATTCTTTCAGTATTCTGCCTGAGACTTCATCCGGTCCCATTGCCTTCTCTTCATCCAGTTCCTTCATTAACTCTTTTATTTCAAGCTTGGTTACTTTAATCTCTTTCATATAGACTGTCTCTATTACCCTGTGGCCTTTCAAATTTGGATTCCTTAGTAAAGACCTCCTGGAATTTACTATTTAATAGTTCTGCCATACTTTTTGGGTCTTCCACCATCCCGTTCTCTCCTTTTAACCTTTCTATTGTTTCTTTTGCCTAATTTTTCCATTTATGAATCTGTAGAACAATTTTGGTTGCTCCTTACATTTTTCAACAATGTCCTTTTCAAAGTTCTTTTCCTCTTCCTTCCTCACCTTAACATATTCATTTCTCGCTGCCTTGAAGTTTTCCTTATTTACTGGATTTTTTATTTCTCCTCCACCTTTTCCATGCTCCATCTCTTTTCTCCTTTGCCCTAGCATACCTTGCATTAAACCAATCTTTCTTTCCTTCTTCTTTAGTTCTATATTTCAGGACATATTCCCTGACTCCTGTTTTGTATATTTCCAAAAATAAGTTATACTTCTATTGCATCGTCACTGAGTTTTCCATCTCCTCTCAGTTTACGTTTTTAAACTAGTTCTTGAGATTCTCAATATCAGCCTTTTTGTAATTTAATCGGTCTCCTTTGAATGAATCGTCTCTATCTTCCTTTTCCTATTCTATATCCATTTCTAATATTACATGGTCGCTCTTTCCCAATTGGCACTTATATCTTATATCATCATTCATTTATATACCCTTGTAAAACCAGGTCCAATCTCGCCAGCTCGTCGTTTCCTCTGAATCTTCTGCATTTCTTTACTCTCTGGTCCATCATATTGTCTATCATTAGGTTCAGGAATCTTTCTCCCCAGGCTTCTTCCCCCATACCACTTTCATAATTTTCCCAGTCCACTTCTTTATAGTTGAAATCTCCTACTAATATAACTTTTCTCCTTTCCTTAATGATTCTCGTTAGACTCCTTATTGTGTCATCTATCATATGAGTCTTTATATTCTTGATTGGTCCATGAATTTGTTTTTGGGGGCACATATGTTACAATGATTGTTAACTCTTTTTTATTAATATGCATCTTAACATACAGTACTTCTGCTTTTCCTTCCCCATATTCCACTTGGTTTATCACCATCTCCTTCATTAACATTATCATGAATCCTCCTCCTCCTTTAACCCCTCTGTCTCTCCTCCATACATTATACCTATAATCCAAGTCTATTTTGATTGCCTCATTTAGTTTTGTTTCTTAATTCTTTGTCTCTTAATTCTAATTTACTTGATAAAACCCCGTCTATGTTCGTATACATAATTTTTGGTCTCTTGCCTTTATCATTTTTAGTTAAACTTGTTCCACTTTTTTTCTCTTCCTTCTCGTTTATATACCATTTCCTTATCCTGTCTCCTAGAATTCTCCAAAAAAATGCCTTGTTTTCCTCTTCTGACCTTTCATTATTTTTTTCCCTTACTGCTGCTGCCAGTTTATTGTATCTCTTCCTTTCTTCCTCATTTCTATTTTTCTTTATATAGATATCCTTGCAGCCTTCTGTTTCTCTAAGTTTTGTTGTTCTATATAATATTTCTTCTGTTGTTGCTTGTGATTTTAGTAGTATTTTAATTGGTCTCGATTTTCCTTCTTGATATGGTCCCATTTTGTTTATTTCTTCTACTTCCTCTTCTAAGTTCTGCCTATCTTCGTCGTTTAGATTCTTCAGAAGGTCCTAGACTGATTTCATTTCATCTTTTTCTTTTTTGTCTATATTTTATATTTTTTTCTTTTATTCCAAATACGACTACACTCTTCTTTTTTTCTGCAATTTCTCTAACTATATTTTCGTTTGTCTTGAGGACTCCTATCATTTTGTTTGTCATATTTTTCTAATTTTTCTTTAAGTTGTTCTTGAATCACCCCCTGAAAATCAGCCTTATCTTTCTTATCTTGGACTCTTCATGATTGTACTTCTTTTTTAATCACGTTCTGTACTCTTTCCTCTTCCTTGTTTACTAGATCTTTCAACTTCTCTTTTTCTTTCTCGGCTTTACTGAGTGCATCTTCCATCTGCTTCTTGTAGTTAGCTACTTCCTTTTTCAGTTCTTCGTTTTCCATTCTTAGCCTAGCTTCGTTTTCTTCCATTTTTTTATCCTTTCTCTCAGTTTTATAAACTCTTTTTCCTGTTCTTCATTCTCTTTCATTTCCATATTCTCCTTTATCAATTTATCTAGTTTACATTCAATATTCAACACTCTCATAAGTAGTGATGTATTCGCCGCATCAAAACCTTCAAATGCGCCGTCTCCCTCACCAACATAGCTTTCATTTTTTCCCTAATCTCATGTCTGCATTTGGATGGAATCTCTTCTTTACTCATGATTGCTTAATAATTGATTTCATGAAAAAAATGAGTCCACACTACCTGTCCAGGCCACTGTAAATACTATACAACAGGTACATAGTGAAGATCACCTGATTGTCGGAACGGCACCAGTGCGTCCTTCCTCGACCGCGTCTCGTGTGTGTGTGTATTTACCTAGTTGTAGTTTTACAGGGCCTGGGCTTTATGCTCGTGTGGCCCAGTCTCCATATCTACACTTATCCAATTTTTCTTTAAAACTATATACACTCTTTGCTGACACCACTTCCTCACTCAAACTGTTCCAAGTCTCAAAACATCTTTGCGGGAAACTAAATTTTTTAACATCTCTCAGACATCTTCCCTTCCTCAGTTTCTTACTATGCAATCTTGTGCTTCTAATGTCATATTCTTCTCTCAGGATTAGTTTCTCATTATCCACTTCATCCATTCCGTTAATCAATTTATAAACTTGTATCAGATCCCCTCTCTCTCTTCTCTGTGGTAGGGTTAGTAGATCCATAGCTTTTAGTCTCTCCTCATATGTCATCCCTTTAAATTCTGGAACCATTCTTGTAGCCATTTTTTGTAGTCTCTCCAATTTTTTTATGTGTTTCTTTTTACAGGGGGGTCCACACAACTCCTGCATATTCCAATCTAGGTCTTATTTTAGTACTTATCAATTTCTTCATCATTTCTTTGTCCATGTAGTGAAATGCTAATCCAATATTTTTTAGCAAATTATACGTGTCTGAAAATTCTATCAATATGGCTTACCGGTTGACTGTTTTCTTCCATTGTCACTCCCAAGTCCTTTTCCTTTTTTACTTTTTCTAGTTCTACTCCATCTCCCATCTTATAATTCCCACTGGTCGTCTTTCACTTTTTCCCCATTTCCATGACATGGGTTTTGTCCACATTGAATTCCATCTCCCATTTTTTACTCCATTTCCAGATCTTATTAAGTCTTCCTGTAGTATTTCACAATCCTCTTTTTGTTTAATGACTCTGCACAGTTTAGCATCGTCCACAAACAGATTTATGTAGCTGTTCACTCCCTCTGGCATGTCATTTATATATACGAGAAAAAGTATTGGCGCCAATACTGACCCCTGTGGCACTCCGCTGTCTACTGCTCTCCACTTGGACTTCATATCTTTAACTATCGTCCTTATTTCTCTCCCCCTTAAGTAATTCTTCATCCATCTCAATGTGCTTCCTTTTAAGCCACCCTTCTCCTCTAACTTCCATAGTAATCTTTCATGTGGCACTTTATCAAAAGCCTTTTTTAGATCTAAATAAATACAGTCAACCCATCCTCTCTCTCTTGTACTTTATCAACTATTCTAGAGTAGAAACTCAATAAATTTGTTACACATGACCGACCTTTTCTAAAACCAAATTGGCTATTTGATAATATTTTGTTGTCTTCAAGAAACTCAATCCATTGCTTCTTTATTACTTTTTCACAGATCTTGCATATTACACTAGTTAGTGATACCGGTCTGTAATTTAAAGGTTCTTCCTTCCTTCCGCTCTTATATATGGGAACCACCTCAGCTCTTTTCCACTCCACTGGCACTGTTCCATTTTCAATTGAGCATTTTATGATGTTGTATATTGGACTTGCTAGTTCTTGCCTACATTCTTTCAATATTCTGCCTGAGACTTCATCCAGTCCCATTGCCTTTTCCTCATCTAGTTCTGTCATCAACTTTTTTATTTCAAGCTTGGTTACTTTAATCTGTTTCATATAGACAGTCTCTCTATTACCCTGTGGTCTTTCAAATTTGGATTCCTTAGTAAAGACCTCATGAAATTTACTATTTAACCGTTCTGCTATCCTTTTTGGGTCTTCCACCATTCCGTTTTCTCCTTTTAACCTTTCTATTGTTTCTTTTTGTCTTATTTTTCCATTTATGAATCTGTAGAACAATTTTGGTTGTTCCTTACATTTTTCGACAATGTCCTTTTCATAGTTCCTTTCTTCTTCCTTTCTCACCTTAGCATATTCATTTCTTGCTGTTTTGAAGTTTTCCTTATTTTCTGGATTTCTGTTTCTTCTCCACCTTTTCCATGCTCCATCTCATTTCTCCTTTGCCCTAGTACATCATGCATTAAACCAATCTTTCTTTCCTTCTTCTTTAGGTCTATATTTCGGGACATATTCCCTGACCCCAGTTTTGTATATTTCCAAAAATAAATTATATTTCTCTTGAACCGTTAATGTGTGTGATCTTGTCTTGATTAATGGTTTCCAGACTTTAGTTTGGTACAAGTATACTGTACAAATAAACTACATAACATGCCTAACATTCCTATACACAAACAGAAATAAAATGGGCAGCCTTGTGATTTCTTAACTTACACAATGGTAAGCCTATTCCTTACCTCTGACATGGCATCACATGCTGCCATCTCCAGCTGCTTTCGTCGTGCAGCCTCACCCTTAGTCTTGTGGAGGACGTTAAGAGGTAGTTGCTCTTCATTGTTGTAGCCCAGATAGCGTACGGTGCAACGGCCAGTGTGGGGATTGATGGCAATAATAGTAGCTTCGTACCATTCATTATCCTCTGTGTAACATGCTCGGCAGTAATTCCCAATCTGCCACTGTCAACAAAACATCTTTATTGATCATCCACTCCTCACTTCATTTAGTCACCAGTACCACTGCAGTTGATCACCACCTATTTCAGTCAATCATATATTAAATAACTCAAGCAATGCTTCTATCTTATCCTGATTATTACATACTTTCAATTTTACCACATATTTTGATGTACAAAACATTTAATAGATATTTTCAGTAATTTTTTTAAAGAAAAATCATCAACAAAGCCTACATGCGTTAAATTTTCACTCATAAGAATGTAAGAACATAAGAAAAGAGGGAAGCTACAAGAGGCCACCAGGCCTACACATGGTAGTCCCTGTGTGTTTAAAGCTACCTAATTCCATCTATCATCCCCATCCATGAACTTATCTAATCTTCTTTTAAAGCTCCCTATTGACTCAGCCCTGATTACATGCCCACCGAGTCTGTTCCACTCATCAACCATTCTGTTGAAAAACCAGTTTCTTCCCATTTCTTTCCTAAACCTGAATTTTTCAAATTTAAACCCATTATTTCTAGTTCTGTCCCCGCTACTAATCCTAAGAACTTCGTTTATGTCCCCTTTGTTAAAACCCTTATATGTATCACTTAAATACTTCTATCAGGTCTCCCCTTAACCTATGTCTCTCTAAAGAATGCAGATTGAGTTTTTTCAGTCTCGCTGCATAGGGAATATCCCTCATCCCCAGTATCTTTGCATAGGAAATATCCCTCATCCCCAGTATCTTTTTAGTCATCCTTCTTTGCACTGACTCCAACTGAGCTATATCCTTCCTATAATGTGGGGACCAGAATTGTACTGCATAGTCAAGATGTGGCCTCACCAGTGCTAAGTATAATTTTAGTATTACTTCAGGACTTCTGCTTTTAACACTTCTAAAAATTAATCCCAATACTCTATTCACCTTATTCCTGGCCTCAATACATTGCTTCCTTGTACTGAGATCGGAGCTAACTATGACTCCTAAATCTTTCTCATACTTGGAAC
Organism: Portunus trituberculatus; assembly: GCF_017591435.1. Taxonomy (NCBI): domain Eukaryota; kingdom Metazoa; phylum Arthropoda; class Malacostraca; order Decapoda; family Portunidae; genus Portunus; species Portunus trituberculatus. Next base: position 9,323,005 of record NC_059274.1, read on the forward strand.
TTCCTAGTGCCTCGTTATTCATCGTGTACCTATTGCTTGGATTATCTCTACCTACGCTTAGTACCCTGCACTTGTTAATATTGAACTGCATTTGCCATCTATCTGTCCATTCTTTCATCTATCCAAGTCTGCCTGCAAGGCCATGGCATCCAAATTGGAGCTAATCAATCTACCTATCTTTGAGTCGTCGGCAAATTTACTAACGTCACTGTTAATTCCACTATCTAAGTCATTAATACAGTATATAAAAAATAATAATGGTCCTAAAATTGAGCCCTGTGGCACCCCACTAACTACTTTCCTCCACTTGGAATTAGATCCATTAATTACTAACCTCTGTCGCCTGTCGTCTAACCTCAACTTATATTCACTGTTAGCCTTCCTTGTTAACCTCTTCATTGTTTTTACTAACTCATTGGCCTTAAAGCCTCGTCTCCTGCCTTTAGCCTCTTATATATATTCCTCTTTTGCCCTATGCATCACTTTAATCTGTCTGTCATCCAATTACGATCGTTGTTTTGTGATTTTATTGTTTTGTATGGAATGTTAGCTATCTGATCTTCATGTATTTTATTTAGAAAGTCGGTATAAATTTCACCAACCCTCAGCTGACCGAGATACCTTTCACGTACTAATCCAGCTCCTACCACCACCTCACTCTCTCTCTCTCTCTCTCTCTCTCTCTCTCTCTCTCTCTCTCTCTCTCTCTCTCTCTCTCTCTCTCTACCCCCGCTCTGAATTTGCACCTCACCGCCCTTCTCTGATCCTGCCTTCCTTCTATCCTTACCTAACAATCTCTGTCTTCCCCTTGCCAGACGACTCCTTGTAAGAACCCCTCAAAAATAGCCTCCCTGAAATCAGGTACGTACTTTCTTATTGTTCTTTTTTCCAAAAGTTTCATGCCATTTCAATGTATACCCTATTTCTTTGTGATCACTGTTACCTAGCTGGCCACCACCACCACCTACGTAACTGTTTCCTCCCTGTTTGTGAGAATTAAATCTAGAACATTATTTCCCCGTGTGGGTTCTAAAATGACTTGCTTTAAAAAATGATCCCGAATGACCCCCAAGAAATTCTTCTGCTTCCCTGTTATCTACCATCAAGCTCCAATCAACATTCCTATAGTTAAAATCCCCTACCACACATACCTTACTGTAACTGGCTGCTCTATTTATTTCCTCCCATAGGGAAGAGTTTATTTGGTCTGAAGCATTTGGTGGCCTGTACACTAAACCCATTACTACTGATTGAGACCAATCTTTAATATCTACCCATAGAGACTCTGTTTTGCTATCTGTCTTAATTCTGTTGTTTACACAACATTGCAGTGTGTCCTTGACATACAAGGTCATTCCTCCCCCTCTTCTGTTTTCCCTAACCTTATGAAAAAGTGTATAACCATCAATTTTCACATCCTGATCAAATACCTCCCCTGACATATCTAACCAGGTTTTTGTTAATGCAATTATATCAAAATTTTCATCACAAGCTGCTCCTTTCAGCAAATCTATCTTATTCAAAATACTCCTATAGTTCGTGTAATACACATCTAAACTATTCTTCGCATTTACTAAGCTGGGTACTTTTCTAGATTTGACTATTCTCTCATCCCTATGGATCATCGAAGTCCCTTCCCTCTCCTGACTATTGGAAAAAGCGCCAGAGTGCATTTAACTTGCCTTCAAGTGTTCCAGCCAAAACACGAACACCTTGGCATGATAAATGCACTCCATCCCTGGCATACAAGGTGTATTTGCTGTACAAGAGATCCCAGTTATCAATGAAAGTCCCAGTTATCAATGAGGTTCCAGTTATCGATGACAGGTCCCAGTTATCGATGAACACTCCATAGAAACAGCCATTGCAGCATCTTATTACTTGCCTAACCTAGAGGTTAGATGGTATGCAATGTTGTGCTGAAAGTGATAATACGATAATGAGAAAGAATGTTTCAACAACACACACACACACACGAGACGCGGTCAAGGAAGGACGCAGTGACGTCGCTCCGAGAATCAGCTGATCTTCACTACCTATTTTTTTGGGTTTGCAGTAGCCTGGGCGAGTAGTGTAGACTCGTTTTCATGAATACAGTGTTACAAAATCATGAGTAAGGAAGAGATTCCATCTAAATGCAGATATGAGACACGGGAAAGAATGAAAGAAGATAATGATTATGTTGGTGAGGGTGAAAGAGCATTCGAAGGCTTTGATACAGTACATACTTCACTATTTAATAGAGTGTTGACTATTGAACGTAAATTAGATAAATGGATAAAAGAGAGTATGGGAATTAAAGAGAATGAAGAAAAGGAAAAAGAGCTCCAGAACTTGAAAGAAAGGATAAAAAGAGTGAAAGAAAACAAAACTAGGCTAAGAGCAGAAAATGAAGAATTAAAAAAGGAAGTAGCTAACTACATGGAAATTGATGGAAGACGGACTCGGTAAAGCTGAGAAAGAAAAAGAGGAGCTGAAAGATCTAGTTAACAAAGAAGAGGAAAGAGTACAAGACGTGATTAAAAAAAGAAGTACAGGCATGGAGAATCCAAGATAAGAAAGACAAGGAATCATTTCAGGAAGTATTTCAAGAACAGTTAAAAGAAAGAGATAAAAATATGACAAACAAGATGATAGGAGTCCTTAAGAAAAAACAAAATCTGGTAAGAGAAATTGCAGAAAAAACAAGTGTAATTATTTTTGGCCTGAAAGAAAAAAATGTTCAACACAGACCAAGAAGGGAAAAAGAAGAATTGAAATCAGTAAAAGAATTACTAAAAAATCTAAATTACGAGGATAGACAGAACTTAGAAGAGGAAGTAGAAGAAATCCATAGAATGGGACCATATCAAAAAGGAACAGTGAGACCCAATTAAGATACTACTAAAATCACAAGCAGCAACAGAAGAAATACTATATAGAACAACAAAACTCAGAGAAACAAAAGGTTGCAAATATATATATATATATATATATATATATATATATATATATATATATATATATATATATATATATATATATATATATATATAAAGAAAAATAAAAACGAGGAAGAGAGGAAGAGACACAATGAACTAACTGGTGGCTAAAGCAAGGGAAAAAAATAATGAAAGATCAGAGGAGGAGAAGAAGGCATTTTTTTGGAGAATTATAGGAGACAAGATAAGGAAATGGTACATAAAAGAGAAGGAAGAGAAAAAAATGGAGCAAGTTTAACTAAAAATTATAAGAACAAGAGATTAAAAATGATGTATATGAACATAGATGGGGTTTTATCAAGTAAATTAGAATTAAGAGATTACATAAAGAAAGAAGAACCATATATTGTATGCCTGGTGGAAACAAAGTTAAATGAGGCAATAACAATTGACATAGATGAAAGGTAAAATATATTGATGAGAGACAGAGTGGGTAAAAAAGGAGGAGTCATGATGATGTTAAGGAATGAGATGGTGGTAAATCAAGTGGAGTTTGGGGAAGGAAAATCAGATATACTGTATATTAAGATACATATTAATAAAAAGGAGTTAACAATCATTGGAACATACGTGCCACCAAAAACAAATTCATGGACCAATCAAGAATATAAAGACATGATAAATGACACAATAAAGAGTCTTATGAGAATCATTAAAGAAAGGAGAAAAGTTATACTACTAGGTGATTTCAACTGTAAAGGAGTGGACTGGAAAAATTATGAAAGTGGCATGGGGGAAAAAAGCCTGGGGAGATAGTTTCCTGAATCTAATGATAGATAGTATGATGGTCCAAAGAGTAAGGGAAAACACAAGATTTAGAGGAAACGATGACCCGGTGAGATTGGACCTAGTTTTTACATGGGGGTATACAGATGAACGATGATATAAGATATAAGTGCCCATTAGGAAAGAGTGACCATGTAATATTAGAAATGGATATAGAAGAGGGAAAGGAAGATAGAGACGAATCATACAAAGGAGACCGATTAAATTACAGAAAAGCTGATATTGAGAAACTCAAGAGCTATTTTAAAAACGTAAACTGGGAGGAGATGGAAACCTCAGAGACGGTGCAAGAGAAGTATAACTTATTTTTGGAAATATACAAAACAGGAGTCAGAGAATATGTCCAAAAATATAGACCTAAAGAAGAATGAAAGAAAGATTGGTTTAATGCAAGGTGTGCTAGGGCAAAGGAGAAACGAGATGGAGCATGGAAAAGGTGGAGGAGAAACAGAAATCCAGAAAATATGGAAAACTTCAAAACAGCAAGAAATGAATATGCTAAGCTGAGAAAGGAAGAAGAAAGGAACTATGAAAAGGACATTGTCGAAAAATGTAAGGAACAACTGAAACTGTTCTACAGATTCATAAATGGAAAAATAAGACAAAAAGAAACAATAGAAAGGTTAAAAGGAGAGAAAGAGATGGTGGAAGACCCAAAAGGTATGACAGAACTGTTAAATAGTAGATTTCAGGAGGTCTTTCCTAAGGAATCCAAATTTCAAAGACCACAGGGTAATAGAGAGACTGTCCATATGAAAGAGATTAAAGTAAACAAACTTGAAATAAAAAAGGCATTTGATAAATTGCCACATGCAAGATTACTGTGGAAGTTAGAGGAGAAGGGCGGCTTACAAGGAAGCACATTGAGATGGATGGAAAATTACTTGAGGGGGAGAGAAATAAGGGCGGTAGTGAAAGATATGAAGTCCAAGTGGAGAACCGTAAAGAGTGGAGTGCCACAGGGGTCACTATTGGCACCAATACTTTTTCTCATATATATAAATGACAAGCCAGAGGGAGTGAACAGCTACATAAATCTGTTTGCAGACAATGCGAAACTGTGCAGTCATAAAACAAAAAGAGGATTGTGAAATACTGCAGGAAGATTTAAACAAGATCTGGAAATGGAGCAAAAAATGGGAGATGGAATTCAATGTGGACAAAAGCCATGTCATGGAAATGGGAAAAAGTGAAAGACGACCAGTGGAAATCTATAAGATGGGAGATGGAGCAAGACTAGAAAAACTAAAAAAAGGAAAAGGACTTGGGAGTGACAATGGAAGAAAACAATCAACTGGTAAGCCATTTTGATAGAATTTTCAGAGAGACATAATTTGCTAAGGAATATTGGATTAGCATTTCAATACATGGACAAAGAAATGATAAAGAAATTAATAAGTACTAAAATAAGACCCAGATTGGAATATGCAGGAGTTGTGTGGACGCCTAATAAAAAGAAACACATAAAGATATTGCAGACTACAAAAAATGGCTACAAGAATAGTTTCAGAATTTAAAGGGATGACATATGAGGAGAGACTAAAAGCTATGGATCTACCAACCCTGAAACAGAGAAGAGAGAGAGGGGATCTGATACAAGTTTATAAATTGATTAACGGAATGGATTAAGTGGATAATGAGAAACTAATCTTGAGAGAAGAATATGACATCAGAAGCACAAGATCGCATAGTAAGAAACTGAGGAAGGGAAGATGTCTCGGAGATGTTAAAAAATATAGTTTCCCGCAAAGATATGTTGAGACCTAGAACAGTTTGAGTGAGGAAGTGGTGTCAGCAACGAGTATGCATAGTTTTAAAGGAAAATTTGATAAGTGTAGATATGGAGACGGGGCCACACGAGCATAAAGCCCAGGCCCTGTAAAACTACAACTACGTAAATATAACTAGGTAAATACACACACACACGCGGTCGAGGAAGGACATATTGCTGTCACTCCGAGAATCAGTTGATCTTCACTACCTGTTGTATAGTATTTGCAGTGACCTGGGTGAGTAGTGTAGACTCGTTTTTCATGAAATCAAGTATTAGAGAATCATGAGTAAAGAAGAGATTCCATCTAAATGCAGGTATGAGACTAGAGAAAGAATGAAAGAAGAAGATGAATATGTTGATGAGGGAGTAAGCGCATTCGAAGGTTTTATTACGGAAAATACTTCACTATTTAACCCCTTCACGCCGGATGTTAAAAAAGCCCGCCTGTATGATATACGGGTGGTAGTGCCTTGAGCCGAACGGGAAAACTCAAGCTTGTCATACTTGTCGTCTTTGTGTATTATGCTGCTATCTTTTAGTCACTATATACCTTCTCTTCAGAGAGAGAGAGAGAGAGAGAGAGAGAGAGAGAGAGAGAGAGAGAGAGAGAGAGAGAGAGAGAGAGAGAGAGAGAGAGAGAGAGAGAGAGAGAGAGAGAGAGAGAGAGAGAGAGAGAGAGAGAGAGAGAGAGAGAGAGAGAGAGAGAGAGAGAGAGAGAGAGAGAGAGAGAGAGAGAGAGAGAGAGAGAGAGAGAGAGAGAGAGAGAGAGATTAGAAAATGTGTTGTTTTTGTATGTGTATTTACCTAGTTGTATTTACCTAGTTGCATTTACCTAGTTGTAGTTTTACAGGGCCTGGGTTTTATGCTCGTGTGGTCCCGTCTCCATATCTACACTTATCCAATTTTTCTTTAAAATTATGTACACTCTTTGCTGACACCACTTCCTCACTCAAACTGTTCCAAGTCACAACACATCTTTATGGAAACTAAATTTTTAACATCTCTCAGACATCGTCCCTTCCTTAGTTTCTTACTATGCAATCTTGTGCTTCTAAAGTCATATTCTTCTCTCAGGATCAGTTTCTCATTATCCACTTCATCCATTCCGTTAATCAATTTATAAACTTGTATCAGATCCCTCTCTCTTCTCTGCTCCAAGGTTGGTAGATCCATTGCCTTTAGTCTCTCCTCATATGCCATCCCTTTAAATTCTGGAACCATTCTTGTAGCCATTTTTGTAGTCTCTCTAATTTTCTTATGTGTTTCTTTTATGGGAGTCCACACAACTCCTGCATATTCCAATCTAGGTCTTATTTTAGTACTTATCAATTTCTTCATCATTTCCTTGTCCATATAGTGAAATGCTACTCCAATATTCCTTAGCAAATTATACATCTCTGAAAATTCTATCAATATGGCTTACCGGTTGATTATTTTCTTCCATTGTCACTCCCAAGTCCTTTTCCTTTTTACTTTTCTAGTTCTACTCCATCTCCCAACTTATAGATTCCCACTGGTCGTCTTTCACTTTTTCCCATTTCCATGACATGGCTTTTGTCCACATTGAATTCCATCTCCCATTTTTTGCTCCATTTCCAGATCTTGTTTAAGTCTTCCTGTAGTATTTCACAACCCTCTTTCTGTTTAATGACTCTGCACAGTTTAGCATCGTCCGCAAACAGATTTATGTAGCTGTTCACTCCCTCTGGCATGTCATTTATATATACGAGAAAAAGTATTGGTGCCAATACTGACCCCTGTGGCACTCCGGTGTCTACTGTTCTCCACTTGGACTTCATATCTTTAACTATCGTCCTTATTTCTCTCCCCCTTAAGTAATTCTTCATCCATCTCAATGTGCTTCCTTTTAAGCCACCCTTCTCCTCTAACTTCCATAGTAATCTTTCATGTGGCACTTTATCAAAAGCCTTTTTTAGATCTAAATAAATACAGTCAACCCATCCTCTCTCTCTTGTACTTTATCAACTATTCTAGAGTAGAAACTCAATAAATTTGTTACACATGACCGACCTTTTCTAAAACCAAATTGGCTATTTGATAATATTTTGTTGTCTTCAAGAAACTCAATCCATTGCTTCTTTATTACTTTTCACACATCTTGCATATTACACTAGTTAGTGATACCGGTCTGTAATTTAAAGGTTCTTCCTTCCTTCCACTCTTATATATGGGAACCACCTCAGCTCTTTTCCACTCCACTGGCACTGTTCCATTTTCTATTGAGCATTTTATGATGTTGTATATTGGACTTGCTAGTTCTTCCCTACATTCTTTCAGTATTCTGCCTGAGACTTCATCCAGTCCCATTGCCTTTTCCTCATCCAATTCCGTCATCAACTTTTTATTTCAAGCTTGGTTACTTTAATCTCTTTCATATAGACAGTCTCTCTATTACCCTGTGGTCTTTCAAATTTGGATTCCTTAGTAAAGACCTCATGAAATTTACTATTTAACAGTTCTGCCATACTTTTGGGTCTTCCACCATTCCGTTTTCTCCTTTTAACCTTTCTATTGTTTCTTTTTGTCTTATTTTTCCATTTATGAATCTGTAGAACAATTTTGGTTGTTCCTTACATTTTTCGACAATGTCCTTTTCATAGTTCCTTTCTTCTTCCTTTCTCACCTTAGCATATTCATTTCTTGCTGTTTTGAAGTTTTCCTTATTTTCTGGATTTCTGTTTCTTCTCCACCTTTTCCATGCTCCATCTCCTTTCTCATTTGCCCTAGCACATCTTGCATTAAACCAATCTTTTTTTCTTTCTTCTTTAGGTCTATATTTCGGAACATATTCCTGACCCCAGTTTTGTATATTTCCAAAAATAAGTTATATTTCTCTTGAACCGTTAATGAGTTTTCCATCTCCTCCCAGTTTATGTTTTTAAAATAGTTCTTGAGATTCTCAACATCAGCCTTTCTGTAATTTAATCGGTCTCCTTTGTATGATTCATCTCTATCTTCCTTTCCTTCTTCTATATCCATTTCTAATATTACATGGTCACTCTTTCCCAATGGGCACTTGTATCTTATATCATCGTTAATTGGTATATCCCTTGTAAAAACTAGGTCTAATCTTGCCGGCTCATCGTTTCCTCTGAATCTTGTGTTTTCCTTTACTCTTTGGACCATCAAATTATCTATCATTAGGTTCAGGAATCTATCTCCCAGGCATCTTCCCCATACCACTTTCATAATTTTCCCAGTCTACCTCCTTACAGTTGAAATCTCCTACCAATATCACTTTTCTCCTTTCCTTAATGATTCTTGTAAGACTCCTTATTGTGTCATCTATCATGTCTCTATATTCTTGGTTAGTCCATGAGTTTGTTTTGGTGGCACATATGTTCCAATGATTGTTAACTCCTTTTGTTAATATGCATCTTAACATACAGTATTTCTGATTTTCCTTCCCAAACTCCACTTGATTTACCACTATCTCCTTCCTTAACATCATCATGACTCCTCCTCCTCCTTTACCCACTCTGTCTCTCCTCCATATATTATACCTTTTATCTATGTCCATTTTTATTGCCTCATTTAACTTTGTTTCCACCAGGCATACAATATCTGGTTCTTCTTTCTTTATGTAATCTCTTAATTCTAATTTACTAGATAAAATCCCATCTATGTTTGTATACATCATTTTCAATCTCTTGTTCTTATCATTTTCAGTTAAACTTGCTCCATTCTTTTCTCTTCTTTCTCTTTTATATACCATTTCCTTATCCTGTCTCCTATAATTCTCCAAAAAAATGCCTTCTTCTCCTCCTCTGACCTTTCATTATTTTTTTCTCTTGCTACTGTCACCAGTTCATTGTGTCTCTTCCTTTCCTCCTCGTTTCTATTTTTCTTTATATATATATATATATATATATATATATATATATATATATATATATATATATATATATATATATATATACACTCAACCCTCGATTTGCCGGACCTCCATTTGCCGGATTTCGGATTTGCCGGACAAGAGTCTGTGGGGAAAAAAAAAAAAAAAAAAAGTCCGGGACAAGTCGATTTCAAACTACCGCGCCAGACAAAGTTCGCAAATCGGGCATTATAGATGGCAGCGCGGGCGGACATACACGTCTAGTACTGGACTGTAAACAAGTCTGCCGCGTCACACGAGTGTTGTGCTTACGTGCTTGTCGTGGATGATGTCGTGATGATGATGATGATGATGATGGTCGTCGGAGGTTTTGCCTTTGCCTCGGCACCTCCTGTTACTTCTATTCTTCCTGATCCTGCCTTTCTTTTATTTTTCTTTCTCTTGTCTTCCACATCTGGTGCAAAGTCTCTTTCTTCTCCCTCAGTTTTGTTTTTCTGAACAAAAAACGTCTGATTTATTTTCCAACTTCCTGGTACAGCTGGTGCAGGTGCCGAAATGCCGTTAAAGACAACACTATGTTCCCACCGGAAATTTTTGCCGTTAAACACGGGATTCCGGTAAATCGCGTGCCGTTAAAGCGGGGTTCAACCTGTATAGGGTAAAGTCCGGCAAGGGGGTAGACCCCCGGACATTTTCCATTGCCGGACATTTGCCATTCCCGGACAAGCCTTCCCCCCCTTTTAGTCCGGCAAATCGAGGGTTGAGTGTATATATATATATATATATATATATATATATATATATATATATATATATATATATATATATATATATATCTTTGCAACCTTCTGTTTCTCTGAGTTTCGTTTTTCTATATAGTACTTCTTCTGCTGCTGCTTGTGATTTTAGTAATATCTTAATTGGTCTCACTGTTCCTTCTTGATATGGTCCCATTCTATGGATTTCTTCTACTTCCTCTTCTAAGTTCTGTCTATCCTCGTCATTCAGATGTTTTAGTAGGTCTTTTACTGATTTCATTTCGTTTTTTTCCCTTTTTTTTTTTTTTTTTTTTTTTTTTTTTTTTTTTTACATTACAAGGGCACTGGCCAAGGGCAAACACAGTGTTGGAAAAAAAAATCCCGCTGGTTGCCAGGCCCTGTTAAAAGAAAAGTAGAAAGAGAAACATAAAAATCTAAAAGGAGGGTCCAGTTAACGTAAGAGGTGTCTTGACACTCCTCTTTTGAAAGAGTTTAAGTCATAGGCAGGTGGAAATACAGACACAGGTAGAGAGTTCCAGAGTTTACCAGTGTAGGGAATGAAGGAGTGAAGATACTGGTTAACTCTTGCATTAGGAAGATGGACAGAATAGGGATGAGAAGAAGTAGAGAGTCTTGTGCAGCGAGGCCGCAGGAGGGGAAGGCAAGCAGTTAGCAAGTTCAGAAGAGCAGACAGCATGAAAACAGCGGTAGAAGACAGATAAAGATGCAACATTGCGGCGGTGACTTAAAGAATCAAGACAGTCAGTTAGAGGAGAAGAGTTGATAAGAAAAGCTTTAGATTCCACCTTGTTTAGTAAAGCTGTGTGTGGATCCCCCCCAGACATGAGAGCCATACTCCATACACGGGCGGATAAGGCCCTTGTACAGAGCAAGCAGCTGGGAGGGAGAGAAAAATGGACGAAGACGCCATAGGACACCTAACCTCTTGGAAGCTGATTTAGCAAGAGTAGAGATGTGAAATTTCCAGTTTAGATTTTTAGTGAAGGATAGACCGAGTGTGTTTAATGTAGAGGAGAGTGGAAGTTGAGTGTTATTGAAGAAGAGAGGATAGTTGTCTGGAAGGTTATGTCGAGTAGATAGTTGTAGAAATTGAGTTTTTGAGGCATTGAACAAAACCAGGTTTTCTCTGCCCCAATCAGAAACAAGTGAAAGATCAGAAGTTAGGCGTCCTATAGCATCTCGCCTTGAGTCATTTAATTGTTGTTGGGTTGGGCGTCTGTTGAACGCTGTTGAATAATGCAGGGTGGTATCATCAGCATAGGAGTGGATAGGGCATTGAGTTAGATTTAGGAGATCATTGATGAATAATAGAAAGAGAGTGGGTGATAGGACAGAACCCTGTGGAACACCACTGTTGATAGTTTTAGGGGAAGAACAGTGACCGTCTACTACAGCAGCAATAGAACGATCGGAAAGGAAACTGGAGATGAAGGTACAGAGAGAAGGATAGAATCCGTAGGAGGGTAGTTTAGAAATTAAAGATTTGTGCCAGACTCTATCGAAGGCTTTCGATATGTCAAGGCCGACAGCAAAGGTTTCACCGAAGTCCCTAAAAGAGGTCTTGGTCTATATTTAACATTTTTTTCTTTCAGTCCAAAAATAATTACACTCTTCTTATTTTCCGCAATTTCTCTTACTAAATTTTCTTTTTTCTTGAGGACTCCAATCATTTTGCTTGTCATATTTTCATCTCTTTCTTTTAACTGTTCTTGAAATACTTCTTGAAATGATTCCTTGTCTTGCTTATCTTGGATTCTCCATGCTTGTACTTCTTTTTTAATCACGTCTTGTACTCTTTCTTCTTCTTTGTTAACTAGATCTTTTAGCTTCTCTTTTTCTTTCTCGGCTTTACCGAGTCCTTCTTCCATCAATTTCTTGTAGTTCGCTACTTCCACTTTTAATTCTTCATTTTCGGTTCTTAGCCTAGTTTCGTTTTCTTCCACTCTTTTATCCTTTCTTTCAATTTCTGGAGCTCTTTATCCTGTTCTTCATTCTCTTTCATTCCCATACTCTCCTTTATCAATTTATCTAATTTACGTTCGATAGTCAAGACTCTATCAAATAGTGAAGTTTGCGCCGTATCAAAGCCTTCAAATTCTCTTTCTCCCTCACCAACATTATCATCATCAGCTTTCATTCTTTCCCTTGTCACATACCTGCATTTAGATGGAATATCTTTCTCACTCATTATTATTTAATACTGTATTTATGAAAAAAAAATGAGACCACACTTTTCGCCCAGGCCACTGTAAACCCAAACAAAGGTAGTGAAGATCAGCTGATTCTCGGGAGCGACGGTATTGCGTGCTTCCTCTACCGCGTCTCATGTGTGTGTGTGTGTGTGTTTTCACGAATGTTACAGGGCAGGACGCATGTAACTTATCTTTCGAGAGGGAAAGGGGGATGGAGGGAAGGGAGATGGGGAGGGAGGAAAGGGAGATGGGGGGGAGGAGGAGAGAGAGAGAGAGAGAGAGAGAGAGAGAGAGAGAGAGAGAGAGAGAGAGAGAGAGAGAGAGAGAGAGAGAGAGAGAGAGAGAGAGAGAGAGAGAGAGAGAGATGGGAACAGTCTATGCCATTGGGTAATTTTAGACACAAGGCGGGACACATGTAGCTTATCTTTAGTGATTGGTGGAAACAAGGATAGTGGGAGGAGCACTAGGATTTCAAAGACAGCATACGGCGTGTTTAGTTGGTATCCAACACTCTATACGGGACAACTGAACTGAAGAAAGCTCAGAAAAGAAATATGACAACTATGTAGGCGTCACCGTATATGCTACTGGGGCTTCAAGACGCCTACATAGGCGTCACCGTATTGAAGGGGTTAAGGAAGTTAGCTCAGTAATTCAAGATGAAGAACAGAGCCTTGAGAAAGAAATAGAGGAAATATACAGACTTGGTAAATATAGTGAGGAAACCAAAGGACCACTAAAAGTAAAAATGAGATCGCAGGTGGGGTAGAGGAAATATTAGCAAGGACTGGAAAACTGGCTGGTAAGGCAGAATATAAAAATATATGGATAAAAACAGAGATGAATCAAGTACAAAGGGAAAAGAAAGAGAACTGAGAAGGAAAGCTAAGGAAAAAAACGGGGGAAGGACAGAGAACGAGAAGAAATTCTACTGGAGAGTGCTACACATGAGACTGAGGAAATGGTATATTCATGAATGGGATGGAAAGCATTAAGAGTCATGTATACAAATATAGGTGGATTTATATCAGGATGTTTGGATATGAGAGATTGTATATCGGAAAAGGACCAGATGTGGTATGTATAACAAAGTTAAGTGAAGATATCCAAGTGAATTTTAGAGATCAGGGACATAATGTGTGGAGAAGAGATGGAAGAGAAAAAGAAGGAGGAGGAGTATTGATGATGACTCAAGAGAACATATATATGTGGAGGAGATACAGTGCAGAGATGGACTGCCCAAGGTTTTAAACATAACAATTAGGACTAGTGGGAGGGAAAAAAAAAGGAGTATCATAGTTGCATGTGCTACCAAAGACTAATAAACATAGAGGATCGATGTCCATAAAGAAATGCAAAAAGAAGTCCTACGTTGTCTGGACAATATGTTAAGGAAGGCCAGAAGAGTGCTATTTGTGGGAGATTTAAACTGTAAACATATAAATTGGGAAAAAATGGATAAAAAGTCATGCTGGACACTGGGGGGGAGGAAGTGTTACAACTGAAAATAGTAAACCTTCTAAATCTTGGTTTAACACAGCCTGTTCTCGTGCATTACATGATAGAGACGTTACCTACAAAAGGTACTTGAGACTTTCATCTCTTGAATCTCCTGCACTTTATATTTTTGCACGGAATCATGCCAAGTCTACCAAACACTCTTTCATAAACAAAAAAGTGTCAGAAACTTTCAAACTCCAACTCCCCTCATGACTTCTGGTATCTGCCCAAAAACAGCTCCAACAATTTTACTTCTTCATCTTTCCCTCCTTTATTTCATCCTGATGACACCACTGCCATCCCATCTGTCTCTAAAGCTGAAATCTTCTCTCAAACATTTGCTAACAACTCAACCTTGGATGACTCTAGGCTTGTTCCTCCTTTCCTCCTCCCTCCAACTATTTAATACCTACAATTGAAGTTCTTCATAATGTTTTCCATGCCCTTGCTGGCCTAACCTCTCGGAAGGCTTATGAACCTGATGGGATCCTTCCTATTGTTCCCAAAAACTGTGCTACTGTGCTTACACCTTGCCTGGCCAAACTCATTCAACTATGTCTATCGACTTCTATCTTTCCTTCTTGCTGGAAGTTTGCCTACATTCAGCCTGTTCCTAAAAAGGGTGACCGTTTTAATCCCTCTAAATACTGCCCTATAGCTTTAATCTCTTGCTTGTCTAAAGTTTTTTTAATCAATCTTCAATAGAAAAATTCTTAAACATGTCACTTCACAATCTTCTATCTGATCACCAGTATAGCTTCTGTCAAGGTTGCTCTACTGGTGATCTTCTGGCTTTCCTTACTGAGTTTTGATCATCCTCTTTTAGAGATTTCGGTGAAACTTTTGCTGTTGCGTTAATCATATCAAAAGTTGTTGAAAGAGTCTGACACAAAGCTGTGATTTCAAAACTGCCCTCCTACTGTTTCTATCCTTCTTTCTGCAACTTCATCTCAAGTTTCCTTTTCGACCATTCTATTGCAGCCATGGTAGATGGCCAATGCTCTTCTCCTAAATCTATTAACAGTGGTGTTCCTCAGGATTATGTCCTATCACCCATTCTCTTTCTATTATTCATTAACGACCTTAACCAAACTTCTTGTCCTATCCACTCCTACGCTGATGATACCACCCAACATCTTTCCACATCCTTTCAGAGACGAACAACCCTTCAGGAAGGCAACAGATCACGCAGGGATGCCACAGAATGCCTGCCTTCTGACCTTTCTATGATTTCTAACTGGGACAGAGAAAACTTAGTAGTTTTCAATGCCTCAAAAACTCAATTCCTCCATCTATCAACTCAACACAACCTTCCAGACAACTATCCCCTCTTCTTCAATGACACTCAACTGTCTCCCTCTTCAACAATGAATATTCTCGGTCTGTCCTTTACTCATAATCTGAACTGGAAACTTCACATCTCATCTCTTACTAAAACAGCTTTTATGAAGTTAAGCGTTATGCGGCATCTCTGCCAGTTTTTCTCGCCCTTCCAACTACTAACTCTGTACAAGGGCCTTATCCGTCTTTGTATGGAGTAGAGAGTAGAGGAGTAGAGGAGAGGAGAAGAGAAGAGAAGAGAAGAGAGAGAGAGGAGAGGAGAGGAGAGGAGAGGAGAGGAGAAAAGAGAGGAGAGAAGAGAGAGGAGAAGAGAGAGAGAGAGAGAGAGAGAGAGAGAGAGAGAGAGAGAGAGAGAGAGAGAGAGAGAGAGAGAGAGAGAGAGAGAGAGAGAGAGAGAGAGAGATTATTTATACTGTAAAAAAAATTACAATAAATGAATAAAAAATAGAAAAATTATGTGCAACAGGAAAACAAATCTAGTTCTATCTGTGCATGACTGAAAACATCAGATTCTTTGGCAGTGATTGGTACATAAGGATCAACTGTCCAAACTGGTGGCTTGTCATGTGCTTCCTGGAACCATCATTCTGTATCTACTACTTAGGAGACAATGTAACCAGTCCTTACAGAATATTCATTTTATATCAAGTGTTAAGTTCTACTTACATCATGTTTCTTTTTGCTTTTTTTCTTTTTCTTCCTATTGCTGTTGGACGTTGTGTTGTAGTTGGCATGTTGCTGGTCCTGGCCTCCCATATCCCTGTGACTAGCCTCTGACTGTTCACTCTCTGTGGTGTTGGCCATAGAGGTTCGCTGAGCTAATTTTGAGGTCACCTTTGCCATTGCCTCGTCATATTGCTGGATCAGTAAAGTGTCATCCCATATTTCTTCATGTGTCAGTTCATCCTGTGAAGAAAGAGATTGTATCAAGTCTTTTATTACTAGTAGCTGTTAACATTTACATAAAACTGAGACATGGCAACTCATTTTTTATGGGTTTTAATGGTATTACTGCAGCTTTGTATAATACTCAATATATGTATGAAGCTGCACTCCTGACTAAGATCTTTCAATTTAAAGTACAGTCAACCCTCGGCTATCCCAACTTCAGCTATCGCATTTTATTGCTATCACGCACCCATGAAAAGCTGCTAAAATTTCATTATCACAACCTCAGATGCTTGCTATCGCGCACCCAGCCATGACGTCATGAGGTATCTGAGCGCTCATTGGCCAAAACCGATACCAGAATTTTGGCCAATTCCGATACCGATACCACCTAATTGGGCAGATACCGATACTACTATCGATACCGATACTACTACTTATAGTGATTACTGCACTGGACACCAGGATGAGTTGGTGGACGGCGATCGTTATCAGATGGGAGGCTTTGTTTTGGGGGATGCTGTAAGTCCTTCTGAGAACGTTTTTGAAATAGGAGCAATTCTAGAAGCTTTTTGAAGCCATTTGCAAAGGTAAATTACTCAGTAATCAATATCTTATGTCGAATATATCACTAAGTAGTAAATTCCTTTTAGGTATCGTAAGTATCGGCATAAAATAAGCCGATACCGATACCCAAAAAATGGGCCGATACCGCCGATTCCGATACCGATACCGATGCATCAATACATCTCTAGTAAATACAATGAGCTGATGTAAATTATTTATATGTTATAACCTTGACATGTTTTAATTGGTACCAATGGATTATACACTAATTTAAAAAGAAGTAAAAATGAGGGATATTAGGA
Organism: Portunus trituberculatus; assembly: GCF_017591435.1. NCBI lineage: Eukaryota > Metazoa > Arthropoda > Malacostraca > Decapoda > Portunidae > Portunus > Portunus trituberculatus. The sequence continues at coordinate 9,339,971 of NC_059274.1, forward strand.
GTAAAATTTGTGGTTGCGGTACCAATAACAATTTTCACCATTAGTTGTTCAATTCGGCTATCGCGTTTTCGGCTATAGCGTGGCTATTTCAGCCCCAATTGGGCGCGATAGCTGAGGGTTAAGTGTAGTGTTAAGCAAAATGTGATAGTTTTATTCATCCAAAAACTACACTCTTACAACAGTCTTCAAGTTTCCTCATAATGTGATAGTTTTATTCATCCAAAAACTACACTCTTTCATCTGTCCTCAAATTTGTTCTGCATTGCGAAACAAATCTTTGTAGGAAGTGGCTAAAGACAGCAGAAACTTTAAAAAGGCCCAAATTTCATGTTACATAGGTACCTTGAGATACAACCTGCCTGAGATACAAGTTTTTTGAGATATGAGCTACAAATTGGTCACTTTTTTATTTTCAGATACCATTAACTAAGATTTCACGATAAGTCAGACTCTGAGTGTCCTAGAGACTAAAGTCTGAGTTGAATTGCCAGGCCAGTTCTTTTTTTTCCACACTTTTCATTTTTTCTATTGACATTATAAAAAATCTACCTAAAATTTGTATTTTTGTTGTAGTTTGACATGATACCAAAGTTTGACATGATACCAAACAAAAGATGATCAAAGTTTGTACCAATTTTGTGAAATTTCTAAAGTGCAAAAAACACATTTTTCAAGATATTCGCTCCTAAAAATTTTTCATAATTTCATCCTTGTTTTGCTATTTGTATTCATCTGATTGATATGAAATTTTCACATAAGAATGTGGATACAATAGTGACTTCCTGGAGCATATGATGATAACACATCAGATCCCCACTTCTATAGATAATATTATTCACTCATACATGAGGGTTGGGAAGGTGCCATCAGTAGTGTCATGGCAAGCTGCTGCTTTACTACTGAACTGGACACTCTCTGAATCGTTATTAGTGTGCTGAAGTGAGATAATGATACATTGAAGTACTTATTACTCGTCTGGTCCATCTTTATTCCTCTACCTCATGGAGGAGGAAGTAGACACTTACCAAAACAATAATTTACTCCCAGCGAGGTCTAATAGCACTAGTTCAGGGGGTGCTGTGAATCTCCCATTAAAGCTAGTTGTCATCTCACTGAACATTTCTCTTTGTGATTCACAATTCGAGGGGGCAGTCACAGCCTGCCTAAAGCCTAAAGACAACTCTCCTACTTCAATAAAAACTACATGCACTTACCATACATACATCCTTCACTTACAATTCAAAATTAAAAAATGCCAACTCCAAACCCAGCCTCAGAGTCCCCTTCTGGGGAGGGGGGAAGACATGTCCCCAGGTCAGACTGCTCTCTTGATGACAACCCCAAATGTCTTAACACCTACCTCAACTTTTTTCTACATTAACTTCTGCAACATTCACAGTCTTAGATCTAATTTTCAACCTGTGGAACATCACCTCTACTTGACCTCATCTTTACCTCACCAAAACACAGATGTCTGAGGCAACTGACAGTAACCCCTTCTCTGTTCCCCCCTGCTTTCTCTATTCTCATTTTCGCTCCAAAGCTGGATGTTGCGTCTATGTGTGCAATGACCTAACTTGCTCTCATGCCCACGCTCTTCGACTCAATAGTCACTTTCTAATTAAATTTATCTGTGCTGTCTACCTCTCCCCTAACTCCTCTGACTATAGTAAATTCTTTGAATATCTAACTTCTAAAATTAAGCATATTCTATTCCTCAATCTCCATCCTTGGAGATTTCAATGTTGACCATCAGCTTTGGCTTTCCTCTCCCTTCACTGACCATCCTAGTGAACTAGCCTTCAACTTTGCTATCTTCCATGACCTACAGCAACTGGTGTAACATCCTACTCGTATTCCTCCATATTTTCCCTCTGCCAGTTGGCGAGACCTAAGGAGGTATTATGCCGATTTTCCCTGGAATGATTACTGTTTCCATGTCAGAGACCCATCTCTGTGTGCTGAAGTCATAACAGAGGTGGCATGGAGGCGTACATTCTTCATTCTTTTTATCAACCTAAACCTTCTAAACCTTGGTGTAACATAGCCTGTTCTTGTGCTATACAGAAACTCCCCTACTTACGAACATTCTACTTGGGAACATTCCATACATACGAACAAATATTAGAAATACTTAAGTCCAAAAAATTGTTTGAAAGATGCTAGCAAACTTCAAATTTCCCGGGTGCGAATATAGTTCATGAGTCTGCCACACCGTGGCACTGCCGCACTCACTCAGCTGTGCGCATCACTCACCTGCCCTCCCGCCATGAACACGAAAGCATCTGTTCACTGTGTCCTCGTGTACCACCAATTTTTGTGCCATAATTCCCTTTACTTGTGCATCATTCCATCAAAAATGTCGGGTGTGAAGCGAAAAATAAACGGTGAAGCCAGTGGAAGTGCCAAGAAACGTCACGCTATAACTTTAGAGGTGAAAATGGACATCATAAAACGGCTTGAGAAAGGTGAGAAAATGTCTGATGTGGCACGAAAATCTAATATGAATTGGTCAACTGTAGGCACAATTATTAAGAACAAAGAAAATATAGTGGAACATGTGAAATCTGCAGTGCCCATGCAATCAACCATCATATCAAAAGAGATAGGGAAAGTGATTGAGGAAATGGAAAAACATCTTGGCATCTGGTTCGAGGACTGCATCCAAAAACGGAAACATCTATGCCTTATGATGATTCAAGAGAAGGCCCTGAGTCTATTCAATGAACTGAAGGCTGAGTATGGTGATATATCAGTCACTGCAAGTCATGGGTGGTTTAACCGCTTTAAAACAATGGGAAAAAAGGCAATGGAGACCCGACTTTGGATATACGAACAAATGGAGTTACGAACAGCCTCTCAGTCTCCATTATCTTTGTAAGTTGGGGAGTTTCTATACATGATAGAGAGGTTGCCCACAAAAGGTACTTGAACCTTCCATCTCCTGAATCTCACACACTTTATATTTCTGCCTGGAATCATGCCAAGTTTGTTCTTCAACTTCACTAACACTCTTTCATAAATAGAAAATGTCAGAAACTTTCAAACTCCAACTCCCTCATGACTTCTAGCATCTGGCCAAAAACATCTCCAACAACTTTACTTCTTCATCTTTCACTCCTTTATTTCATCTTGATGGCACCACTAACATCTCATCTGTCTCTAAAGATGAACTCTTCTCTCAAGCCTTTGCTAAAAACTCCACTTTGGATGATTCTGGGATTGTTCCTCCCTCTCCTCCTCCCTCTGACTTATTCATACTTAAGATTTAAAGTTCTTCGTAATGATGTTTTCCATGCCCTAACTGGCCTAAACCCTTGGAAGGCTTATGGACCTGATGGGGTCCCTCCTATTGTTCTCAAAAACTGTGCTTCCATGCTTACAGCTTGCCTGGCCAAACTCTTTCGATTATGTCTATCAACTTGTATCTTTCCTTCTTGCTGGAAGTTTGCCTATTATTCAGCCTTTTCCTAAAAAAGATGACTGTTCTAATCCCTTTAACTACCATCCTATAGCTTTAATTTCTTGCTTGTCTAAAGTTTTTAAATCTATCCTGAATAGAAAGATTCTTAAACATCTGTCTCTTCACAATCTTCTATTTGATCGCCAGCATAGCTTCCATCAAGGTCACTCTACAGGTGATCTTCTGGCATTCCTTACTGAGTCTTGGTCATCCTCTTTTAGAGATTTCGGTGAAAGTTTTGTCGTCTTATTAGACATACCAAAAGCTTTTGATAGAGTCTGGCATAAAGCTTTGATTTCAAAACTGCCCTTCAGGATGTCAACAGATCATGCAGGGACACCACAGAATGCTTGACTTATGATCTTTCTAAGATTTCTGATTGGGGCAGAGAAAATTTGGTAATTTTGAATGCCTCAAAAATTCAATTTCTCCATCTATCACCTTGACACAACCTTCCAGACAATTATTCCTTCTTCAATGACACTCAATTGTCTCCATCTTCCACAATGAATATCCTCAGTCTGTCCTTTACTCATAATCTAAACTGGAAACTTCACATCTCATCTCTTGCTAGAACAGCTTCTATGAAGTTAGACATTCTACAGCATCTCTACCAGTTTTTCTCGCCATTCCAACTGCTAACTCTGTACAAGGGCCTTTTTTGTCCTTGTATGGAGTACTCTTCACATGTTTGGGGGGTTCCACTCATACAGCTTTATTAGATAGGGTGGAATCAAAAGCTTTTCCTCTCATCAACTCCCCTCCTTTGATTGACTCTCTTCAGCCTCTTTCTCACTGCCAAAATGTTGCAGCTCTTTCTATCTTTTATTACTATTTTCGAGCTAACTGCTCTATTGATCTTGCTATCTGCATGCCTCCACTCCTCCTGCAGACTCGCTGCACAAGGCTTTCTTCTTCCTCTCATCCCTATTCTGTCCAATATAATACAATATTCTGTCTAATACAAGAGTTAACCAGAACTCTCAATCATTCATACAGGGTGGGGCAAATCAAATGCCTGAGTTTTGATAGGCTATAAGGAAAAGTAAAACAATACTTACAGAATTATTTGTTGTTTTATTCGAATCAGTATACAATGCCATTTGTGTGATCACTTTTTGAAGATGGCATCAGGAAGATGGTTGCCATCTGTAGCGATGCACTGTTGAAGGGGATGTCTGAAGTTTTCGGCTGCTCTTCGGCACATCTCAAGGGGTATTGCAGCGATTTCCTCCCATTCGCATCTTCAATTCTTCCAAATTGTGTGGCCGACTTCTGAACACTTTCTCCTTGAGATATCCCCACAGGAAAAAAGTCGCAAATGCTCAAATCAGGTGAACGTGGGGGCCACTCAACATCACCCCTCCGAGAGACAAGGCATGCCGGGAACATCTGTCGCAATTCACACAAACGGCATTGTATACTGATTCGAATAAAACAACAAATAATTCTGTAAGTATTGTTTTACTTTTCCTAATGGCCTATCGAAACTCGGGCATTTCATTTGCCCCACCCTGTACCTTTCACTGGTAAACTCTGTAACCCCCTACCTGCTTCTGTATTTCCACCTTCTTACAACTTAACTTCTTTTAAAAGAGAGGTGTCGAGACATTTGTCCCTTGCTTTTGGATGACTCTTTTATCCTCTTAGGGAACCTGCAGTTTCAGTGGGCCTTTTTTTTTTCTAACATTTTGTTGCCCTTAGCAGCATTCCCTCTTGCATATAATAAAAAAAAAAAAATTTCAAGTATAAAAAATATTTTTGCACACTTACCTGTTTCACATGACTAGGAAGAGAGGTGGACTCTCTCTTTCCCTGACGCAGAATATATAAGAACCCCCTAAAACTTCCTGATAGGGCCTTTTCTGTCCTTCTATGGAGTACTCTTCACATGTTTGGGAGGGGTTCCACTCATACAGCTTTATTAGATAGGGTGGAATCAAAAGCTTTTCCTCTCATCAACTCCCCTCCTCTGATTGACTCTCTTCAGCCTCTTTCTCACTGCCAAAATGTTGCAGCTCTTTCTATCTTTTATTACTATTTTCAAGCTAACTGCTCTATTGATCTTGCTATCTGCATACCTCCCCTCCTCCTGCAGACTCGCTGCACAAGGCTTTCTCCTTCCTCTCATCCCTATTCTGTCCAATATAATACAATATTCTGTCTAATACAAGAGTTAACCAGAACTCTCAATCATTCATACAGGGTGGGGCAAATCAAATGCCCGAGTTTTGATAGGCTATTAGGAAAAGTAAAACAATACTTACAGAATTATTTCTTGTTTTATTCGAATCAGTATACAATGCCGTTTGTGTGATCACTTTTTGAAGATGACATCAGGAAGATGGTGGCCATCAGTAGCGATGCACTGTTGAAGGGGATGTCTGAAGTTTTCGGCTGCTCTTCGGCACACCTCAAGGGGTATTGCAGCGATTTCCTCCCGAGAATTCGCATCTTCAATTCTTCCAAATTGTGTGGCCGACTTCTGAACACTTTCTCCTTGAGATATCCCCACAGGAAAAAAGTCGCAAATGCTCAAATCAGGTGAGCGTGGGGGCCACTCAACATCACCCCTCCGAGAGACGAGGCGTGCCGGGAACATCTGCCGCAATTCACACAAACGGCATTGTATACTGATTCGAATAAAACAACAAATAATTCTGTAAGTATTGTTTTACTTTTCCTAATGGCCTATCGAAACTCGGGCATTTCATTTGCCCCACCCTGTACCTTTCACTGGTAAACTCTGTAACCCCCTACCAGCTTCTGTATTTCCACCTTCTTACAACTTAACTTCTTTTAAAAGAGAGGTGTCGAGACATTTGTCCCTTGCTTTTGGATGACTCTTTTATCCTCTTAGGGAACCTGCAGTTTCAGTGGGCCTTTTTTTTTTTCTAACATTTTGTTGCCCTTAGCAGCGTTCCCTCTTGCATAAAAAAAAAAAAAAAAAAGATTTCAAGTATAAAAAATATTTTTGCACACTTACCTGTTTCACATGACTAGGAAGAGACGCAGAATATATAAGAACCCCCTAAAACTTCCTCATAGAGCCTTTTCTGTCCTTGTATGGAGTACTCTTCACATGTTTGGGGGGGGGTCCACTCATACAGCTTTATTAGATAGGGTGGAATCAAAAGTTTTTCCTCTCATCAACTCCCCTCCTCTGATTGACTCTCTTCAGCCTCTTTCTCACTGCCAAAATGTTGTAGCTCTTTCTATCTTTTATTACTATTTTCAAGCTAACTGCTCTATTGATCTTGCTATCTGCATGCCTCCCCCCCTCCTGCAGACTCGCTGCACAAGGCTTTCTTCTTCCTCTCATCTCTATTCTGTCCAATATAATACAATATTCTGTCTAATACAAGAGTTAACCAGAACTCTCAATCATTCATACAGGGTGGGGCAAATCAAATGCCCGAGTTTTGATAGGCTATTAGGAAAAGTAAAACAATACTTACAGAATTATTTGTTGTTTTATTCGAATCAGTATACAATGCCGTTTGTGTGATCACTTTTTGAAGATGGCATCAGGAAGATGGTGGCCATCAGTAGCGATGCACTGTTGAAGGGGATGTCTGAAGTTTTCGGCTGCTCTTCGGCACATCTCAAGGGGGTATTGCAGCGATTTCCTCCCGAATTCGCATCTTCAATTGTTCCAAATTGTGTGGCCGACTTCTGAACACTTTCTCCTTGAGATATCCCCACAGGAAAAAAGTCGCAAATGCTCAAATCAGGTGAGCGTGGGGGCCACTCAACATCACCCCTCCAAGAGACGAGGCGTGCCGGGAACATCTGTTGCAATTCACACAAACGGCATTGTATACTGATTAGAATAAAACAACAAATAATTCTGTAAGTATTGTTTTACTTTTCCTAATGGCCTATCGAAACTCAGGCATTTCATTTGCCCCACCCTGTACCTTTCACTGGTAAACTCTGTAACCCCCTACCTGCTTCTGTATTTCCACCTTCTTACAACTTAACTTCTTTTAAAAGAGGTGTCGAGACATTTGTCCCTTGCTTTTGGATGACTCTTTTATCATCTTAGGGAACCTGCAGTTTCAGTGGGCCTTTTTTTATTTTCTAACATTTTGTTGCCCTTAGCAGCGTTCCCTCTTGCATAAATTTTTTTTTTTTTTTTTTCAAGTATAAAAAATATTTTTGCACACTTACCTGTTTCACATGACTAGGAAGAGAGGTGGACTCTCTCTTTCCCTGACGCAGAATATATAAGAACCCCCTAAAACTTCCTCATAGTAGAGGAAGAGGAGGTAGGGTTCATAGAAAATGGGAAGCCCTCACACCCCCTTCCTCCACCAATCCCCACTACCTGCTCAGCAACCACTCCATTGCTTTATGCGTACATAACATGCAGAGGGGAGGAGGGTGGGTATGTGTCATGTGAAACAGGTAAGTGTGCAAAAATATTTTTTATACTTGAAAAATAACTTGTTGCACACCCCTGTTTCACATGACTAAGAAGGTTCCCACATTAAAAGGTGTGTTTCACTGTTTGATCTGCTGCAGTCTCTGACGAGACAGCCAGACGTTACCCTACGGAACAAGCTCAGAGCTCATTATTTCTGATCTTCGGATAAGCCTGAGACCAGGCACACACCACACACTGGGACAACAAGGTCACAACTCCTCGATTTACATCCCGTACCTACTCACTGCTAGGTGAACAGGGGCTACACGTGAAAGGAGACACATCCAAATATCTCCACCCCGGGGAATCGAACCCCGGTCCTCTGGCTTGTATAACCGAGACCCGCCAAAAAAATAACAATTGCCTCAGTACTTACATCCAGACTTGGAACAAAGGAAGAGGAGCAAAGCAAGGTTAAGGCAGTGTGCTCTCCCCCACAAAGCTCTGGTGAAGCACAACGAGGCATAGCATGCCGCCTTAAGATAGTGCTCATGTCACAATGCCACCTGCTGTGACTATCGGGCCGAGGGAAAAGGTGTCCCCATATGAACGCTCGACGTCGTGAAGATAATGTTTTGCAAAGACGGAAGGTGTCCTCCAGGAAGCTGCATTGAGAACAGCCTCTACTGATTTATTCCTCCATAAATTACGGGAGGTGGAAATCCCTCAAATATCATGTGCTCTCACTCTCAGAGGCATCAGTAGGTTCTCGGGCAGTAAGCGGTGGGCCTGCAGAATAGTTTCTCTCAGGAGATAGGCCAAAGCATTCTTTGAAAGTGGTTTGGATTTGTCTGCAGGAGAGACAAAGAGGTGTCTAGGTCTTCTTGCCACGTTCCCCATCTTTTCCTTAAAGATAAGCAGAGCCCGAACTGGGCACAGAAGGTGTTCTTCATCATCAGGGCACACGGCCATTGCCAAATTTTTTATCCTGAATTCCCTAGGAAGAAGATTGCTGGAAGTTTCTGTCTTTGCGACAAATTCTGGAAGATAAGATAGGATGATGTCTTTGCCTTGCTGAGTAAGCTTGTATGACATGGCTTGTAACTCACCGACCCTCTTAGCCGAAGCTAGCGAGACAAGGAAAAGAGTCTTCTTCGTAAGATCTCTGAACGAAGAGGCTCTAAGAGGTTTGAAGGGAGCCAGCGACAGTGCCTTTAGCACTACATCCAGGTTCCATGGTGGTGGTCTTATTACCCTTTTTGAACTTGTGTTTCAAAAGATTTAATAAGGTTCTTCAAAACTGGGTCCTCTGTCAGGTTGAAGCCCTTTAGGGAAAAAACACTATTCAGCATGGCTTTATAGCCTTTAATAGCTGAGACAGAAAGGTGACAAGACTCGTGTAAGTACAGAAGAAAGTCTGCGAGCTTCTAGCTGGAGGGGCAGGAGACTGACACCATTGCCAAAACCTCTTCCACATATGTTGGTAATTCAAAGTAGTGGAAGGTTGTCTAGCCTTTGCCACTGCCTTCGCCACTCTCCTGGAATATCCTCTGTACCGGAGAAGTCGTTTGATAGTCTCCACCCTACTACAGTACCCTCCCGAGTTTAGCGCTATCCGAGTTTTGCGATCCTCGAGTTTGGCGCTTAGTCCTAAATTCTTACCATCCCGAGTTTGGCGCTGTATTGCCCCGAGTTTCGCGCTGCTTTGACAAGTATCGGTCGCATTTACTTCCGGGCGGCATCACATATGCTGCCCCAAGACTCCTGCAGTTGGCTGACTGAGCTGACCACGTGTGCACGCGTCCTTAGCCCTCTTCCACCAGCATCTTGATAGTTCTTATATGCAAGCTAATTAATTGTGATGTCAGGAAATAAAAGAGGCACTGCAGCATGTGGCTCGAAGAAACCTACTTCGGCAAAAGGAAGCAGGCCAGAGAGGCAGGGTAAGAAGAAAAGACTGTTAAACATGAAGGAAAAAGGCAAAGTGTTGGATAAACTTGATGCTGGAATGGGACCTGTTGCCATTGGAAACTTGTTCAACATTAGTGAGTCTACTGTTAGCGGAATAAGAGCGAAACGTGAGGAAATAAAACGTTTCCTGAAAGACGCTCGAGGGAGCTCTGTGATTCAAGTTGCTCACATCACGCATCCTACAAGCAAGTTGATGGTAACAACAGAACACTATTTGAAGAAATATATTGTTGACAAAAATTACCGAAATGTGTGCATATCTTCTGGTAAGGTAAGACAGAAGGCAAGAGAAATATATGCTGCAGTGGCACGTAAGTTAAACATTGACAATCCTCCACCTTTCTTTGCTAGTAATGGCTGGCTCTCAAGGTAAAAAAAAAGACACTCGTTCAAGAGGGCACGATGTCTGGGTGAAGCAGCAGACGCATCTACAGAAGAGGTGGAAAGTTTCATTGGTGTCTTGAAACAGATGGCTGAGGACGGCGGTTACGATCTCCGTCAAATATTCAACGCCGATGAAACTGGGTTTCACTGGAAACAACAACCAAAATCAACCATAATCGCCAAAGAAAGGAAGCCCAGAGGGCACAAGGAAAGTAAGCAATGCTTCAGTGTTCTTTTTACAGTCAATGCAACTGGAGACTGTAAAATGAAGCCACTTGTTCTGTACACCGCTGCCCGCCCTCACCCTTATCGTAACAAGGACATGAAAAATCTGAATGTGCACTGGACCTGCAACAAGAAAGGATACTTGACAGCTGTCACCTGCTTGGATTGGTTCGATAATCACTTCATACCTGAAGGAAAGAAATACTGCGAGAACAACAATCTGGCTTTCAAGTTGATGCTGCTGTTGGACAACACACTCAGGCATCCAACGTGTCTGAAAGGCCGTCATCCTAACTGCGAAGTCGTGTTCCTTCCCCCTAATACAACCTCTATTATACAGCCCTTGAATCAAGAAATTATTGCCAATGTCAAGCTAGAATACACCCACCAATTTATCGGTATTTTGAAATAAGGGAGTAAAGTGGGGAGGAAAAAAAATCAGCTTCGTCCCGGGCCAGAATGAATAAGCGTTTTTACATTGTTTTCAATACCCCGAGTTTAGCGATCCTCGAGTTTGGCGCTATATCTTAAGAAGAAAGCAAGCGCTAAACTCGGGAGGGTACTGTAGCTGCAGCACGTGGAGATCGTGGTGAAACCTGTGGAAGTGAGGTTGACGTAGCAGGTCCTTCCTGATGGGGAGCTTCCTTGGCGTGTCGATGGAGAGTTCCACTAGATCCGTAAACCATTCCCACTGAGGCCAGAACGGGGCCACTAGTGTAAGCTTGACTCCCTCTGAGCTGCAGAGCTTGTTTATCACCTTCCTGATGACATGGAAAGGGGGAAACGCATACAGTTCCTTGTGTTCCCAAGGAAAGAGAAAGGCATCCGTTGCTATAGCCATCGGGTCAGGAAATGGTGAGACGAAATTGGCTAACCTGTAATTCATACGTGTAGCGAACAGGTCCACCATCGGACAACCCCAGTTGTCGCACACCGGCTGATGCAGCATCCATTCTGTGGAAATGACCTGGTTCCTCCTGCTGAGGCAGTCCGCTACCACATTGTTCTCCCCTCTCACAAACTGAGTAAGAAGGGTCACTGCATTGTCCTCTGCCCACTGCAAAGTCAGTTGGGTTTCGTGGTTGAGCTTGGCTGACCGTGTCCCTCCTGCTTTCTTGACGTACGACACAGCTGTGGTGTTGTCTGACAGGACTGCTACCGTTCGTCCTTGCAATACATCATCGAATGCCTGAAGCCCAAGACATATCGCTCTCAGCTCCAGGAGAGTTATGTGCTCTTGTTGTTCGGGAGGTGACCTTGTCGTCCAGAAGAGATGCTCCCCAGCCTTCTAATGAAGCATCCGTGAACAGAAGTAGTTCCGGGTTCCGCACCTCCAGTGACTGACCTTGAAGCAAGTTTGCAGGGTCTGACCACCACTGAAGGTTGTCTAGAACCTCCCGAGACGTAGGTACCTGATGGGAGCTGCTGTCCCTCCTGTCCCAGTGATTGGCAAGCTGAAACTGGAGGCTCCTCATCCTGCATCGTCCTCCTGGAACTAGGTGGGATAGCGACGATAGGTGGCCAAGAAGTACTAGCCATGCTTGTGCTGAAGGTTTTGGCTGAGTCTTGAAACCTCATATAGACTCCAGCAAATTGAGAATCGGTCTTTTTGCTGGGAAAACCTTCAAAATCGTTGAATGGATGTCCATTCCTAAAAAGGTTATGACCTGTTTGGGTTTGATATCTGACTTCTCCCAATTTATCCAGATATTGAGAGTGTCCCACAAATCTAGGAGCATCTCCCTTGACCTCATTGCTCCCTGACTAGTGGCAGAGAGAAGTAACCAGTCGTCTAAGTAGGGGATCAAACGAATCCCTTGTTGGTGTAAATCCGCTGAAACCAGAGCCATCACTCTCGTGAAGACCTGAGGTGCAGTCGACAGTCCAAAGCAGAGAGTTCTGAACTGAAAAACTTGCCCCCACCAGGTGAATCGAAGGTACTTCCTGCTCCCCTGATGGATGGGAATCTGAAAATAGGCATCCCACAGGTCGACTGACAGCATCCAGTCCTCCTTTCGGATGGCCGACATCACCGATGGACTTGTCTCCATCCGAAATCTGGTTTTCCGGATGTACTGCTTGAGGGTGGAGAGATTGATAATGGGGCAAAACCCGCCTGTAAGTTTGGGCACCACGAAGACTCTGCTGTAGAACCCTAGGCCAGTGGTTGCCTGTTCTATCGCCCCTTTTTGTATAATGGATTGTATCTCCTGTTCTAAAGCCTTGCCTTTCACCGAGTTGGGAGAATAACTCCCAAATTGTATTGGGAACCTTGAAAGTGGAGGTTGACTGACAAAGGGGATGTGGTAACTGTCTCTGAGGACATCCACTACCCATGGTTCGGCTCCCTTCTCTTGCCACTTTTCCCAACTCTGTGAAAGGCATGCCGCTACCTGAGAGGTCAAGGGAAGAGGCTCCTACTTTCGAAAACCCTTCTTGCCTTGGGCCAAAGAATTACGGTCCTTGTGTGGATGAGAAGACAAGACAGGACGTTCTGGCTTCATAAAAGGATAGGCCTGCCTTCGTGGTTGCCTGTACCCAGACGTAAAGAGTTTAGTCGCTGGAGGTCTGACCAGGGGTGACTCAACCTGCTGAGGCCTCTTCTTAAGTGCTGCAGCAGCAACTTCGTGAAAGGATTTGGTAGAGAAGGCATCAGCATTCTTCCTAGCCTGGGTCACCTTGTCCTCCTTAAACAGGAAAGCCGAGTCTACTGGTGACTGCATGAGGATACGTTTATCCGAAATGGAGAATGAAGAGGGGAGATTCCTCAACACAGCTTGTCTCCTGAAGGTCAACAGGTTAGCCAAAACTGTAGTGGTCTCTTTCGAAGCAGTCTGCATAGCCTGTTGCATGCTAGAGACTGCTTGTGCCATCAAGGTATAATTTTTAGGTACAGAATCTCCCAGTTTAACCAGTCTTGAGACTGCCCCAAACATCCAGAACTGGAAGTTCTGCAATTCTCTTATGTCATGTACTGCTTCCTCTAAGTGGAGTAAGTCGGTGGCAGACATGTTAGGGCAGATATCTGACGCATTTCTGGGCAGGAAGTGAGCGAGGAAGGGTTAACCACAGCACCCTTTCCCTTTGAGTTATCATCACTGACCACGTACCATTTTCTCTTTGGCCTGCGTGTATAAGGTAGGGCGGCTGTGTTGCCATGGCGCAAGCAATCAGCAACCCACTGATCCACGAGGCGGGCTGAATTCGTCAAGGGGCACGACCAGCAAAAGGGTATGAAGGTGTCTCTCTCTTGCAGTAACACAAAGTCTTCCTGTCCCGGCCCAGGTGCGTGGTCGTGTCGTGTCTCACGAACACCTTTGGCCTCACCAAACTGGTCATAGATAAAGTTTCCCAGCTTTAAGAAGTCTGAGGGCTCACTCACCGTGTGTTGTTCCTCCTCTTCAGATGTTTGGTATAAGTCTTCATGGGTGGCGTGCCAAGGGTCGCAAGTCTGATGCAAGGGTTCTGGATCATCATCCAAGCGACTGACAGGAGGATGTTGGGATGCCATGGAGCCACTGAACCCTGGGCAGCCCAGTTTCCTTCCTCCAATGCTGGAAGGGTGGAATGGGTGGGCACTGATCGTATGTTATGGCAGGAACCCATATGACAGTCGGCCGAAGCTTGCCCGTCTACCGAACAGTGGGAGCGTGGGTAATTTGGACCGCCGCCACCTCAGCTGATCTCTCCTATGCTGGTGTGGCTAAAGCCCTTCCTTGGACGACGTTAGGGACTGGCTGGACGAGCAGAAAGCAGAGGAGGGCTACAAAGTTTTGACTGACGAGGATATTGTAGCCTCAGTTGTCTCTACAGAATACCCTGGGAGTAGCGAGGGAGAGGATGAGATGCCAGTCAAGAAGATGAAAATGTCAACTCTGCACACCTACATTGATGTCCTCCTGGATTACACCACCTACAGCAAGTACCCTGAAATTACCAGCCACTACAACTCACTGAGGATGGTTAGGGAAATCATCATTAAAGAACAGTACAGTGAGGGAACTCAGATAAAAGAAAGCAGCTTCTTCATCCCGGTTTGCCCCCAGTCAGCCCCCAGCCAAACTTCTGCCTCTGGCCCAGCCCCAGCTAGCCCCCAACCTGGCACCTCTGGCCAGTCTTCAGCCCCAGCCCCAGCCAGCCCCCAGCCTGCCTCCCCAGACATCGATGACCCAATGTCGATGTTGAGTGGGGCTGAGGAGGATGACCTAAAATAACAAGTGTTCTAGGTCCTTGTACATATGTAAATAATCCTGCTGTTTGTATTAAAGTGAGAGAACTTCGTTTTTTGTATTGTTTATTAATATTCATTAAACTGACCATGCTCATGTCATCTATTTCAGGTTATTTGTTGTACTTAATGCTTTGTAATACTGCTTGAATGATTTCTTAATGACTACACAGTATTTTACGTACATTTTATAGTTTTTTACGTACTTTTGCAAAGAACGGACTTTTGCAATCTACGGACAGGGTCGTGCACACATTTGTTCGTTGTTTCGAGGGTCGAGTGTATTTATATATATATATATATATATATATATATATATATATATATATATATATATATATATATATTATATATATGTAAAAGATGTAAAAAATCTATTTTACTTGCTTGGTTATCCCTTCATAATATTACTGTCTCAAAGAATTATTCAATAAAGCATTTAGGGCCGTACTTTTAAAACAGTTCGCCTGGCATGTCTTTCATTTTCGCCTGGCTTTCCGCAATTTGGTACTATTAAAAGCAGAAATGGGTTTCGCCCGGCGTAAAACGGCTGTGCCTGACGTAGAAATCGTCTTGGAAAAGGCTGGGGAACGAAAGTCAACAAGAGGCCTCCCTTTCCCTCGATCGACGAACTTTTTTTCCTTCAAGTAACAAATTGTGCATTGTTTTTTGCATATCCCGATATAGAAATGACTGTTATTTTTAACAGCTCTGAATATCACACGCCTATTTATGATAATGTATATTTACGTAGCTTTTTAAAGAGCATGGTTCTAGAGTTCATTGTTCTCTTAACAAGTGTTACCATCAATGTTTTGAAGATTGAATATTTGTTATGAGCTATTGCATAGAGGGTTCATATGCCCAGGTGCTGTAAAGTGAGGTGTGTCAATATCACACCTGTTGCCTACCATCCTTCCTCACTATTTTTATTATATCAGTTATAGTAAACCAGGCTTTCACTCTTTTATTATAGCAATAAAATAAGGCTTACATGCTCAAGTGCTTGAAAGTGAAATTTGTCACGATGTTACCCAATATGCCCTGCCTTGCCCTGCCCTGCCTTATTAGTAAAATTATTGTTTAACTTTGATGTCATTTTAAAGCACACCCTTCACTTAACAGCAATATAATGATGTATAATTATTTTGACATGTTATCACAACCCCAAAGTGAGTGAACAAATGGTCTTCTTCATTACAGTTTCGAGTGAAATTTAGGTTTGTTGAGCCAATGTATGTTGGTTTGGATTGCAATATTACATTGCTGTGGTTCAATTAGGCTAAGCTAGGTTGAGGAGGCTTTTGTCAAATATACAAAATATATGTACATATCTTAACAGAAATTACTGTTAAGTGTCATTTATATCTATCATATATATATATATATTTTTTCCAGATTATGGATGACCTGCGAGAATTTGGTGTTTGAAGTGATAGATGATGCAGAACAAGAAAAGATCAGACTGCCCAGACGAATTGTGAAAGACCGTTTGGACTTTCTTGCAAGCCTAACTGAAGAAGAATTTACACACAGGTTCAGGATAGGCAAGGAAACTTCAAGATCTTTGCTTGCTGATTTACATATGCCAGAGGCAAATGATTCAAGAGGTTAGTGTAAAATACCATAACTTATTATGACATATGGTACATACACATATGAAATTATTAAATATGCATTCCTTTGTCAACAAAATTTTTATATACTATCATGTATAAAATACCATTTTAATAAAGTAAGAACACCTCTCCCATAGTTAAGAAAAATACTAGTTTGATACACAAAGTAACTAATTCATCAAACATTAACGAATGTCTTTCCATTCTGCAGGGTGTCTTGTGCCAGCACACCTTTAACTCCTCATCACCTTACGGTTGGCAACTGGTGACCTGCACCTCACAACTGGGGATACTTTTGATGTATCACAACAGTTTATAAGCTCATGTGCCTCACACACTGTACGTGCCATTGCTGCTTTATTTCAGCAACATGTAAACTTTCCTAAAAGGCATCAGCTGCAAACTGTAAAGGACAACTTTTCTGCTATTTCTGGGATCCCCGATGTTATTGGGGCAATAGATTGTACACACATTCCTATTCAGAGTCCAGGTGGTCCTCAAGCAGAACTGTATAGATGCAGAAAGGGTTATTTTTCACTAAATGTACAAGCAGTGTGTGGGCCAGACTTGAGTTTTTATAATGTAGTTTGTTGGTGGCCAGGCTCAGTGCATGACAGCAGGATATTTAGAAATAGTTCTTTATATGCACAACTGCAAGCAGGAGTTTATGATGGCCATCTGCTGGGGGACTTGGCACACCAGTTAACCTCCTTTTTGTTGACTCCAGTTTGGCATCCCACACAGCAGAAGGTACATAGGTATAATTTTGCTCATTCAAAAACCCATAACCCTATTGAAAGAGCATTTGGGGTCCTCAAGCAAAGATTCCGTTGCCTTTCCATACCCATGCAGACAAACCTAGACACAACAATGGCCATAATTTGTAGTGAAGCTGTTTTGCACAACATTGAAGTAAAAAAGAGGAATGGTATGGAAAATCATGATGAAGATGATCGTTACGATGATGATGGTGCTGATGATGAGAGTAACAATGAAGAGGAAGAGGAACTAGTTAATGAAAGTGCACAAAATAGAAATGCAGGACAAAGAAAAAGATTGAATATAATCTATAGTTTCTCCTGTTAGGAATAACTGCAGTAGCTCACAGTACTCATTCCACTTTCATTTGCATCATGATTTCAAACATGCTACTGTATCTGTACATCATCCACTGTGACAGCTTATATTAGTATCTTTCTCCCAACACACCTTGTATCCCCCCTCCCCTTTCTCTGCATATAGTTTTCTTGTGTGATTTGTGACTGCAACTTTTTTTTTCCCGATGCAGCTCCGCTTCATTGAAGCGCCCCATTGCTAAAGTGACACCCAAGTCAAAATTTACCTGTTGCTTGCATCAGATAGGGCAATTTCATTACATTATATGGTATTCAGGTCTTTTAAAAGTTAACTTTTGTATTAACTGTGCCCAGTTGTGTGTGTGTGTGTGTGTGTGTGTGTGTGTGTGTGTGTGTGTGTGTGTGTGTGTGTGTGTGTGTGTGTGTGTGTGTGTGTGTGTGTCATTGTACAACTTGAAGCCAATAAATGTATCAATCAGTATTCCAAACAATCTGTTTTGTTGCTTTCCCTCTAACAGGTCATCCCTAACAGATTAATTTGTGGGTTAATAATAAAGTAACACTGAGCATTGTGTTTAATATCACATCACTATCACACTACTACTATGTTGTTTGCACTGGCTATAGACATTATAATATATATATATATATATATATATATATATATATATATATATATATATATATATATATATATATTGAGATAGTTAGAGAGAGGACATTTCTTTTTTGTGCCATGTGACTTCATGTTTTATTTTTAGGTGTATGAGAAATTCCTTTTTTGCATAATACGATGTTATTAACTGTTTCTCATGGCGAAGCAGTTCTAGCCGTTCTTGAAACAAACGCTCATCAGCTGCCATGTTTCGCTGATATCTTTCTTCAGCTAGCTTCAAAGTTACCTGCTTTGCATCTTGTACCAGCCTCTTCTTTAACAAGTGCCTCTTCCTTGGCCTTGGAGTCACTGGCTGTTCCACAGTGGCAGTAGGACTGCTGTGGAGCATTGGCTGAGGAGAGACACCAGGACCATTGTGGAGCACTGGCTGAGCAGGGGCAGCTGGGCTACCATAGGGCACTTGCTGAGGAGAGATTTCCTCTTAGATGGGATCCTCCAGCTGTGAGAGAGAAAGTGTCACAGACCCATCAGCTGAAAAATTAAATTACATACTTTTTAGTCTTAACCCACAGGAAGATAAATAAGAAATTAACTTATACTCTAATTTTTTAGTTGTGCTGGTATGTTATGCACCTTATCTGCTTATGTTTATTTTGGTTAGTCAAATAGGTATGGTTCTTTGGTTAAGTTCACTTGGGATAGCAACTACATTAGGCATACCAGGAATTTAAGTATAAGGCAATGGCTATTATACCAAAAACAGCACCAAGGTTTAAAAAAAAAAGAAAAAAAAAACATCCCCTCACTGCCTCATCGTGACTCACCTTCATTTTCAACAACAACTGTGTGGTGTCCATGATCACTGTCCAATGTGTTGCATAGTGGGTCCAATTCATTGTCCAGCAAAGGAAGGATGCTTTGTGAGAGAGGATCCACAGGCTTTGGTGACTTACCACCTGTCTTGACCCTCTCAGCCTTGTGCTGGGAGTAATCATTCTTGCTCCTGGAAAGGTTTTCATGATGGTTATTATCTGAGTAAGTCTTCAACACTTAACTTGATAATGTAAAAGCAATCTTATAATTTATTATGTTCAAATGAACCAGTAGTTGTGTCAATGCTGCTAAAATCTGTAAAATTTTAAACCATATTCTATCCTACTCTTGATCAGGATATATTTTTTTGGCTGATATAAGTGACAATTGAACATATTAGCTACCTAGTTGTTTCTCCTAACACCTTCCCTCAAAAGTCAAGATTGCTTGATAAAATCTGTAAAGCAATTTCATTCAAAACACACCAAAAAAATAAATAAAAAAGATCTAACATATACCTAACCTGACAAAACTAACCTGAATCACACTACAGCAGCAATATTTTTATCTAGCAGTTTGAGATGCATATGTCAGGTTCAAAATATATAGAATAATGTGTTACATTAGCATGAGGTCTACCTCACCTAACCTAACCTGTTAGGCTAAGTTAGATTATATTGAGGTAGCCCTCACGCTATAGTAGCACCACATAATATGAGTATGAGAAGTACCTAGTCATAGTACTGTAGGACCAAGAACAATATGAAGCAATCCTATGAAATCTAGCTCCACCTCAGTTACCCTAGTGTTACCAGTCCACTCAGTCCAGCTTACAAGTGCTTCTTCTAACATTCTTAGGATGCTTTGATTAGTTTGTTTAGGCCAGCTATATTACATTAGACTACACTCACGACACTACCTCACTCGAGGGGCCCCACTGTGATGGGTGTTTTGGGTATGCTAGATGCCTTAGATTAGGTTAGTTTATTTTAGAAAAGGACAATAAAAATGAGTTTACATTTGCATCCATTAGACATGCACCTTCCAAAATCAATGTAACTCACCTAGCTTTGATGTTCTCCCATATCTTGCGTAACTGCAAGGGAGTTTTTTGGTGACCTGTGGAGTCACAAAACTTTCTTGATATTTCTTGCCATGCTTGAGCCTTCTTGTTTGAAGCATAGAATTTGGGGGACTTGTCATTAAGGACATCAAAGTATTCTTTAATGAGTTACACAAGTGCCTCTTTATCAAAAAGGGACAAAGGAGAGGCACGAGATGAGGCAGAGGAGTTGCTTGTAGAAGCCATGCTGCCAGCAAGATGTATACAAACTTGTATTTTGCGCCCTTTTTCGGTCGCCGACGCGCTACATAGAGCGGGAATTCAAGATGTTAGTGCTAAGCAACGCTCTCGTTCGCCAGGCGTAGCCATCGCCCACCTTGGCTTTTTAAAGTAGGACACCCTCACCCTGACAAATCTTCACCAGGCGTTCGCCACCACAGTCAGAGGTTTTAAAAGTACGGCCCTTAGGCTCACCATATCTCCTGACATGCCACCCCTGTCTTCACTATATGACTCAGCTATCAACACAGACAATACATAATCTGGAAAAGGAATCCATGTAACATACAAGCACAAAACTCTCATATATGTAAAAGCTCTTCAACCTTGCCATAAATGTAAAAAAAGAAAAAATATATCAGGACAGATCTAATATGGCTGTAATAGCACTTGAGTGGTAAGTCAAACATTTTCTATGTCAAGCGAACTCTGCACTAGTCAAAAGTACACTTTGAAATAATTTTCTTTTGTTCATAACTCAGATTTATGGGCAGCAGCATATTAGGATTTTATGGTATCTATTGAGTTGAACTCTCCAATCATGAGCTGCCATTTGTGAGGCCATCATTAATGATTTTCTACAGTAGATGGTTATCAGAGCTTGGGGTAACTAACTTTTTCACTTGCAACTTTGACTTTGTGACTTTGCCACCTGATCTGGTGTGACTGCAACTTTGCAACAATTTTTGGTCCTCACAGTGTGATTTGTGACTGCAATTTTTTTTTCCTGGTGCAGCTCTGCTTCATTGAGGCGCCTCCTTGCTAAAGTGACACCCATGTCAAAATTTACCTGTTGCTTGCATCAGATAGGGCAATTCATGCTCTTTCATGAGATACCTGACATATTCTGAAAGTCCAAAACATAAGTTCATACAGTTAGAATATAACAAAAACTCAAGATTTTTTCACTCCCACACCACACAGTAAGATATTCATGCTATAGCAAGGCAAGTGCCCAAGAAAAGTAGCGGGACCAATCACTGTGTGTGATTATGATGAGTCATCACCTCCTGGCCACTGGAAATGCATTTGCTTTGAGGCAAGCACCAAGTATGGTCTTTTACCTAATTAGCAACATAGTGCTGTAGTTAGGTAAGTGCACATGTGGCTCAGTAACGAGTGGGACTTTCAAACGATGTTTTCTCAATTGTTTGTTTGTGTCACTTACTTCACTATAGCAGGGGGCACCACAATTGCAAAGTAAACTTTAGCATGATAACAGAAATGAAATATGCTTTTATGAGACAGAAAAACACATGTTTATTATTTTATCATTTTTCTTTGGCTAAATTGTAGCCCTGACTAATATCTACATGTCATTCTCCTTCTCCATATCTTCATGGCTCATCTCCTCCAGCTGTGGCAATTTCTTAAAAAAAGTTCTCTTTATTTCAATTCAGAGTCACAAAATAAGTGGTGCAACATTGCTTAATCCAACTTTTCAAAATGTGTGCTACTTTTGATTTAAAAATTCATGGTGCAGCAATCACAAAGTTGCAATTCAGTGCTGCAACACCTAGCTCTGGTTGCTATATTTCTTATTTGTTTAAAGACATGCCAAGCATTCTCAATATCACAAATATGACTAGCCAGTAGAGGGAGTTGAAGCAAAAATGCCAGTGCTCAATAGGAAAAATTCATTACCTATGTGGAATATTTAGCAACAACAATGTTTAAGATGTAATGTATAGACATAAAGACAAAGCTGCCAAACTCTCTGCCAAATCTCCACACATCAGTAACTCCTATAACTGTAGCTCATGCCAGTAAGGCATAACAATATAATTTTTGAAATTCCTCATTAGGCTAGGTTAGGTTAATGTCCTAATGGTCTTGATGGACGTTGCTGGAGTGAGGTTAGGTGGAGGGAAATATTTTCCTAAAAGTAGCCATCAAAATATGTATACCAACATTTCCTATATTCCCTAAACCTAATAAGGAAATTTTCGAACAACAATATTTTAATTATTTTTCTTCATCCATCAGACTCTCACGATTCCTCACACAACACAAAGCTTGTTCAAGACATCTTGGTGGAGTAAAAAGTAAAATGAAAGGGCAGACTTTTTATCAGGAAATACACAATACATAAAACGAGGCGAATTCTGTCATATGTAGACTAGATAATACTTGACAAAAAAAAGGCAATTACAGTATTCATTCATGATATGGATGGTGGTTTGAAAATGTGAATTTGTGAATAAATGATAATCTAAACACAACAACAAAAGAGTGAAAGGGATGAGTTAATAGAAACAAGGAAAGGGGAAATACACGAACAGGAATACGTTGCGTCTCCTTGTCATGCAGAACCATTCATTGAGGTGAAATTTTAGGACTGGCGTCAAATTTAGCTAAACAAAGAGCTGGACACATAACAAACTCACCTTCCCTGCCTGAAACACCACCAAGTCTTCTGCCATGCTAAGTGTTCACTCCGTTAGTGATGACACTCACCATTCGCACCAACCCGCCGAACCCGGGCTAGCCACAAAACCCACACACACACGCTTCCAAGATAACTTCGGACTCGGCAATTTCCCTATGGCAAAGACTTCTTCCTTTGTTGTATTTCCTTTTTTAATGCAACAATAAATGTATCAATCAATCAATCAATTAAAACTATATTTTTTGTATAATCTTTGTTTTCTTTACTCAATATTTTATTCTCATTCTTTTCTTTCAGCTAAAGTGCTTCTACGTTCACACGTGCCAATTTACGACTGAATTTGTAAGTCGCTAGAGTATCGACTGACCCCTTCTAGTCGGAAAACGTCACATATAGCGACTGGAAACTATCGACTAGTTGGCGCCTTGGCGAGAAGTGAATGTAAACAGATAGAAACAGACTGGATTAAAAAAAAAAAAAAAAAAAAAAATTAGGCAAGGTTGCATGATGTCCCCAACATTATTCAACATATATATTGAAGAAATGTTTACAAGAATTAGAAAAGCTGACATAGGAGCCAAAATTGGGCTGCCTAGGATATGTAGTGATCATTACAGAAACCAGAGAAGACATGAACAGACTTCTTCTTCTTCTTGGGGATTTGTCGGGGCCGTGCAGGCTGTGTCACAGCCTCTAGTGCCCCAAAGGTTTGGGATGCGGAGGTGATGTAGCCAGGCTATATGCGGTGAAGTTGATTTGTTTTGTGTAGGAAGGTCCTGGTGAGGTTGAGTGTCTTGAAAACCTGATAGGTATTTGTGCAGCCACCCAGGAGGTCAGTCAGTGTTGGCCTGTGTGGGTGAATGGCAGACAGTGAGTGGAGGAGGGCCACACCGTGTGAGTGGTGCCGAGGGCAATGCAGCAGCAGGTGTTCTGGGGTGTCAGGCTGGGTAGGGCACCAGGGGCAGTGGGGAGAGTCAGTCATGCCCAGATTATGTAGGTGGGCATTGAGGCGGGTGTGGCCGATTCTGAGTCTTGTGATGGCCGTGTCCAGTGCCCGGTTGGGGGAGTAGGTCCACCAGTGGTGTCTTGTGTCCTGTCTAATGTGTCCCAGTGAGGTGTACTGTAAAGCATCAGTCAATGTTGTGTCCCAGTGTCGCCAGCAGGCTGTCTTGAGATCAGTCAGGAAGTCTGTCTGGTCAATAGCTAAGTCAATAGGGGAGGGGTGGGTGTATTTACCTATTTGTGTATTACAGGGCCCGAGCTAAGCTCTCTGTGTCCTGCCTCCTTGGCCACTCCTGTCATATCTCTCTTTCATCTGATTGACACACACTGCGTCAACGACATCACTGCTCAGTTTATTCCACTTATCAATACTACGATGCGGGAAACTGTACTTTCTCATTTAGACAGATGTCTTTTATTATTTTTTTTCCATGTCCTCGGAGATGATTACTTGTGGTCACCTTTATCAACTCTCTGTCCAATATGTCAATCTTGTTCACCAATTTATACATAGTTATCATGTCTCCCTTGTTCTTCTCTCTTCTAATGTGGTTTCCTCAGTCTTTCCTCATAGTCTAACTCCCTGAGTCCTGGTACCATCCTTGTTGCCAGCCTCTGTACCCTTACCACCTTCTTCACATTTTTCTTCATCTGCGGTGACCAGATGCAAGCTGCATATTCTAACTGGGGTCTTATTAAGGTGCATAATATCTTCTTCATCATTCCTTCATCCAGGTAGTGGAATGCAAGACCAATATTTTGAAGCATGTTATATGTTTTCCAAAATATCTTGTTAATGTGTTTCTCCGGTGACAAAGTGTTTTGCACGGTTACTCCTAGGTCTTTCTCCTCATTGGTCTCTTCAATTTTTTCATCACCCAGCCTGTAATCCCTGTTTGGTCTGTATCTACTTCTTCCCATTTTCATAACATGGCTCTTGTTTATATTAAATTCCATCTGCCACTCTTTACTCCACTCATATATTTTATCAAGATCTTCCTGTAACTTGTTACAATCTTCCACATTCTTTACTCTCCTCATAATTTTAGTATCATCCACGAACATGTTCATGTAACTGTCAATTCCTACTGGCATATCATTAACATAAATAAAAAACATGATGGGACCAAGCACTGACCCTTGTGGAACTCCACTGGTTATCTTTTTCCACTCTGACTTCTTTCCTTTCACCACTGTTCGCATTTCTCTTCCCACTAAGTAATTTTCCATCCATTTTGTTAATTTATCACTTACTCCTCCAATCTTCTTTAGTTTTCACATCAGTCTATTGTGTGGCACTTTATCAAAGGCCTTTCTCAAATCCAGGTAAATAGCATCCACCCATTCCTCTCTATGTTGTAGTATGTCAGTCACTCTTGAATAAAAACATAATAAATTGGATACGCACGATCTTCCTTTTCTGAAACCAAACTGCCTTTCGCTCAGAATGTTTTCACTTTCTAGATACTCACTCCACTTAGCTTTAATTACTTCTTCACATACCTTGCACAATATACTAGTCAATGATACTGGTCTGTAATTTAACAGTTCCATTCTACTACCATTCCTATATACAGGCACAATGTCAGCTCTTTTCCACTCTTTCGGGACTATTCCTGTTCGTATGGAGGTTTCCACAATATCAAATATGGGGTTCAACAATTGATCCTTACATTCTTTTAGCAACCTTCCAGATATGCCATCAGGCCCCATTGATTTATTAATATCCAAGTGTGTGTGCCTCTGCTGCTGCCCTGTTGGCCACGGTGTTACCTATGACACCAACATGGGAGGGCACCCACTGAAGGTGGATGGTGTGTCCCAGGGAGGTCAGGTGGAGGATGAGATGGTGAATTATAAGGGTGAGGTGGTGGTGGGAGTGTGGGCGGTGGGATTTTACAATCTGGAGGGCAGAGAGTGAGTCAGAGAAGAGGGCTATTGAGCAGGGGGCAGCAAGGGTGGTGGCAAATTGAAGGCCCTCTTTTATAGCAAACAGTTCTGCCGTGGTGATGGAGGCAGTGGCCAGTAACCTCCAGGCAGTGGCAAGGGACCTGGAGGGGATGAATATGGCTGTACCGATGGATGGAGGGATAGTGAGGCGGGGAGCCGTCGGTGTAGATGTGGAAGTGGGTGTGGTACCGAGAGTGAAGGAGTGAGATGAATAGAGTTCTGCCCTGCACTGGGAAGCCGGTTTTGAACCATTGTGTGGGTGTATGAGGGGACAGTGAGACTGAGGAAGAGAGAGGATACCAAGGGCCCAGAGGAGAAGTTTTTTCGAGGGTGAGGAAAGGGGGAGGAGTCACCCAGAGAGTTGCAAAGAAAGAGAGGGCTCTATCTACAAAGGGTGTGTGGGCTTGATAGGGCAAGGGGCCATGAAGTGGCTCCCCTGCCGTGCCAAAGGAGGAAAGAGTGGAGGGCATGACATCTAGGGGAGGAGGCAAGCTTGGTGTAGGTCCAGACAAGGAAGGTGGAGCGTCTGTGTGCCAGGGAGGGGAGGAAAAGCCTCTGCCTGAAGGGCACAGACTGGGGAGGACTTAAAGGCTCCCAGTGCAATACAAAGGGCTGAATTTTGTATGATATCCAATTTATGGAGAAGTGATTGTGAGGCCGCTCCATAAACCTCACATCCGTAGTCCAAGCGACTCCGGATATAAGTACAATAAATATGGAGGAGAGTATGCCTGTCTGCACCCCACTTGACACCAGCCAGGGATTTCATTAAGTTTAGCCTTTTAAGGCATGAGGTCACCAGGTACTGTATGTGGTAGCCCCAGGTTAGGCAGGGACTATCCAACAGTAGGCCAAGGAATTTGTGATTTGATTTGAAAGGGATCAGGGGGGTACCATTGATGGTGACCACTGGAACGTTAGGTATTCGCCTTCTGGTGAAGCACAGAAGGCTAGACTTTTGGGCACTCACTGTCAGGCCCCAATGGGCAGTCCAAGAGTGGACAAGGTCAAGCCCACGCTGAAGTGAAAGTTGAGCCTCTTGGATAGTGGAAGCAGAACAAAGGAGGGAAATGTCATCAGCATAGATAAGTGCATGTGTGCCAGGAGAGGAGGGAAAGTCAGAAAGTAAGACATTGAAGAGTAGAGGGCTAAGTGGAGAACCTTGAGGAACACCCCTAGTGATTGGATATGACCTAGAGTAGGTGTTACCAATCACCAGGGAGAAGGATCTATTTGTCAGGAAGGACTGAACCAAACTTAGTGGTGGACCAAAGAGTCCAAGGCGGGCAAATTTCTCGAGAATTGAGTTGTGTGAGGCGGAGTCAAAAGCACCCTTAAGATCTAAAAAAGCTATTAAAGTGAATTTTTTGTGGTTAAATCCTTCCTGAATGTGATGCTCCAGCAACAACAGGGCATCAAGGGTGCCCCGGTGAGGGCAAAAACCAAACATGTTGGGTGGCAGAAGGTGTTTGCATTCCATCCACCAGGTTAGTCTATTTTGAATGACATGCTCGAAAACCTTGCTAATGTTAGACAGGAGGCTAATAGGTCTATAAGAGGAGCCCGCTATCGGGTCCTTGCCAGGCTTAGGAATAGGAATAGTGGTGGCAAGACGCCACGCTGAAGGGAACGTCCCCGACAACCAGCTGTTGTTGAGGACATCCAGAAGGAGCTGCAGCAGAGCATCTGAGAGGCATCGAAGAAACTCGTTTGGTCCCGTGGCCTTCTTAGCAGACAGTGAAAGTAAGGTTGAGGTGAGTTCCTGCAGAGTTATAGCTGTGCTAATTTCATGGCTGGAGTGTGAGGAAGAGGGTAGCACAGGTGGGGGCACAGGATCTGGAGAGCCGAGTGTTGTGTGGATGTGGGTAGCAAGACACTCAGCTTTTTGGGCATCAGTGGTGAGGAGGACACCGTTACTAGTTAATGGGAAGGTTAGAGGGGGTTGTGGGTGGACCATCTTCCTGAAGAAAGACCAGGCTCGGGAAACCGAGGTGGAAAAGGACAGGGAAGCACAAAAGCAGGCCCACGCTGAGCATTTCTCATCAAGAATAACACGCTTGCACTGGGCCTCTAGGTAATGAAAACGTTGGCGGAGTGGAGGGGTTGGGTTTTTTCGCCACGCTGCAAAGGCATGACGCTTGGCCTGAAGGGCCGCTGCACATTTCCGAGACCACCAGGGGACTCAAAATGAACGGGAGGGGGAGGAAGTGACAAGGTGAAAGTGGTGGGATCCCACAGTCACCAAGACTTCTGTAAGGAAGTGAATTTTGTCATCTGACGGGAGGGTTGTGGGTGGGACGATTGATTTTAACTCGGTCTGAAAAGATACCAGGTCTCCCTTGTTGAATGACTAACATGGTCTGCGTGAAGTGGGAGGAGGTGGTGGCACTGATGGGAAAGCAATGATCACAGGAAGATGGTCACTCCCCATGTAAGGGCCAGTAGTTATAGTGGTGAGGAGGAGTGGGCCATTCCCCAGGCACAGGTCTAGGGTGGAAGGGTTCCCTGAAACTGGGTCAATCCTGGTAGGGAGGCCAGGAGGTGTGAGAAGGGAGAGGGAATCACTATCTGCCAGAAAACTTGAGAGTGACGTGCCAGAACGGTTTCTCCGGCTCCTGGGGAGGGCTGGTTCCCAGAAGTCATGATGGGCATTAAAGTCACCCATAATTAATGCTGGGGAGGGAAGTTGATGAAACAAATATTGAAATTCCTGAAGTGATATATCAAGACAGGGATTGTAGATTAGCAGAATGTTTAGCGGGCCTGAGTCAAAGGTGACAGTCACTCCCAGATGCTCTAATCCACCACCTGTGAAAGATGGGATAGAGAGAGGGCTAGAGGGAAGGGACTGGTGGATCAGTAGAAGTAGGCTGCCTCCTACTTTGCCGGTCTCCCTGTCCTTCCTGTAGGAAGTATAGTTTGGAAAGGAGGGGGAGAATGGGTCTGTGAGCCACGTCTCACAGACACCGACAACGAGAGGAGAGTATGAGGAAAGCGTGGTTTTAAAAGTTGGAAGTTTCCTGTACAAAGACTGGGCATTCCAGAAAATGAAGTTGGAGACAAGTGGATCACTCACTGCGTGAGTGATGTGATGAAGGAGAGGAGTCCTGGCAGGCACCGGAGGAGGCTTTCGCTGAAGCTAAGCCCTGAAAGCAGGAAGTTAAAGAAACTGAGTGCTATTGGTGATAATCCCTTAATAAAAGCAGGCCATGCAAAACCCGAAGCATGCTGGGCCGGAAGCGAGGAAGAGGATGGTACAAAGCCTGCACTACCAAGTGAGAGCAAGGACTGCTGGGCTGCTGGCTGTGGGGCTTTTGGCTGGGGAACCTTTGGTGGGTGGCATTGGTGTAGAGGGGTTGGGGGTACAAATTCCCCAGCATCTGGCAAGTCAGTTTGGTAGGGGCCCTCGGGGATGACGGAGGGTCTGGTGGTGTGTCATGGTGTGACTTTGTGGTGTGGTTTGTGGTGGTGGTGGCTCCATTGGGCGTTGGGTGAGGGTTACCAGAGTAATAATGGGGCTCAGGGGCTTGATGGGAGCAGGAGTAGGATCAGGAGTGGGAGTGGGGATGGGTGTAGGGTGAGGAGCAAGGGTGGGGGTAGAGATGGGGGTTTCAGGTGTGTGAGGGCAAGTGAGGCGTAGGGGAGGAGGTTGAGGATTGCCTGGTTTGGAGGGTGAGTGTTTCGGAGCAGGGTTTGGTAGGTGAAAAATGCCCGGGAGGATACCTCTCATTTTTCATTTAACATCTAGGAGAGAGTGGGCCCCATCATGCTGCAGTTCTTGCAGCTGCACTGCCTGGAGGCAAGCCAGACACTGTTTGGAGGTGGGGCAGTGGCCAGGACCACAAAACAAACAGTGATCCTCCCTGACACACCCGTCAATGTCATGGTAACCACTGCATTTCTTGCATCGGGCATGCCCATTGCAGGAAATGTTGCCGTGGCCAAACAGGAGGTAGTGGGTGCAGCGCAGGACTGGAAGGGTGTGGGGCCTAACATGGTAGACCATGTTTCCTAGGGCCACCCTCTCAGGGAGGGGCCCACGGAATTTCAGGCGAATGGCCAGGTTCGGGACTGTCTGTCCATCCTTGTCATGGTCTGGGAGGCGTAAAACATCAACAATTTGAGTGGGGCTGCCATCTAGGATGGTTATCTGAGTCATGATGTCATGTTTAGTCATGTTGGGAGAAACAGGGTAAATTCTACCAAAGTCATACTGTAGGTAGGGTCATTGTCAGTGGCCACCCAGCACTTAACAGGCCACTCCCCCAGTCGGGTTACTGACTCTGGGGCATGTTCCAGGTGATCGAGGTTGGCCACCTCAAACTTAATTCCTCGGCCACCTCCAGTGATGGCCAAGGTTTGCTCGATGTATTTTTTGGCAAAAATTGAGCCACACACAGCTCTGGAGACCTTGGACGGGTGGATGAAGCACCTACTTCCATCAAGAGAGCGAATGAGTACCACCTGCTTACAAGTGGGGGGCAGGTATGGGGGCCCAGCAGACTCAGCAGTGCGAGGAGGGGTAGAGGCGGTCACACAAGCGTAGGAGTGGGTTGCACAATCCATAGCAGGCTTTGTGGATTTGACAGATTTGTGTGTCTTACCAGGTGATGGTGTTCTGGTACACTTGATGACCATGGTGGAGTCGTCCATGTGATCACCTGGGGAGGTGGAGCCAGCGCATATGGGGTTGGAGCCCGGCTGGACCGCTGTTTTCACCAGAGGCATCACCTCCACAGCGTCATCCACCTTGTCCGTAGTTGTTACTGTCTACTCTGGTGGTGGCGATGCTTGAGCTCTGTGGGTGAGGGAATGTTATTGCTAGTCGGCACGGAGCTGCTTGGAACCGACGTCTGGTCAGCACGCTGGCTAGCTAGAGACCGACATGAACAGACTCTTCCACATTGTAAAAGAATATGGAAAAGAGTGGGAAATTAAATTCAGCAGCAATAAGTGTAAATATATGGAATTCAACACATCAGAAGAGGGGCAATGACTGACTCCTCCTTCTATGCCACCCTGGTGAGTGAGGGCTTCCTGGGCCTTGTTATAGAGTGCCCTGGTGAGGACGTACTCACCCTGTCATTATCCATGGTGTGGCGACCCACATCAATGTCAACCTTATTGAAGTACCAGCTGGATTCCATGGGCTGAATAGGAGAATGGTGGGGCAGATGCCAAGGCCTCAACTGTTGGGGTTCGTGACAGCGAAGGTGCCCAGTGAAGTGCATCTCCTGGGCCTTGGACGTTGGCATGTGGAGCATTACACGCCAGAGCCAGATTTATGTCACCACTGCAGTCGCTGGGGACACAAGGAGTGGCGTTGTCAGTCTGCCACTTGCTGTAGATACTGTGCTAGCCCCCATAAGTCAGCACAGTGCCTGGATAAGATCAAGGAGGGCACCAAAATCCCTCCTTGCTGTCGTAATTGTGGGGGCGACCACAATGCCCACTCCACCCTCTGCACTGTCAGGCCTCGGCCCCAAAGGAAGCCTGCCACTGATGAGGTGAGTCGGTCCAGGCTTGTGTTCCGCCAGGCTCCACCTCCCCAGACTAACGCCTGGGCGACAAAGCCCTCCTTCTCAGCTGCTGCCCCTCACCTGTCCCAGCCTTCTTACCCCACCACTGGCACTTCGACCACACCTGCTGTGTTCCCGCCTTTGCCACAGCGCACTGCTACAGTGCCCCCTGTGCCTCCAAAAATAGTGCCCCAGCCAGGCGTCACTCAGGAACTGCCTGCCACCAACTCCACGCAGCAACTAATGGCAGTGGTGAGCACTTTAGCTGCCAAAGTGGACAATCTTTCTGCAACAGTCTCTGGTCTTAGTAATGAGTTTGCCGCCTTTAAGAACCAGCAGCACACAGTATGCAGTGGGACCTCCCCTGTGGCCCCAACCCCATCTTCAGCGAGTGGTGCTCAGCGGGGCCAAGGAGAGAGTGACGTGTGCCAGCATAGCCTGTGGGACCCACCCAAGAAAAAAAACAATGCTGCAGGGCAGTGTGCAACTGCCACTACACCCTCATCGAGGATGGATACCCCCACCAAGCCAGTCAAGGGAGCCACGCAACAACCCTGGAGCCCCTCAGGAATGGCCCCTGCTTCCCCTGCCTCAGAGAGCAAGTCACCTAAAGCAGACTGTGATAAGGATGGTGAAGGTGAATGAACGTTGATCAGCCGCAAGAAGAAGCACTGCTCCAGCCCAAATCCAGCCAAGACTCCCAGCCCCGAGCCAGACCAGGGACATCTGATGGCAGCCATACAGATCCTGATGGAGCAGATGTCTCGCCTGACACAGGAAGTGGACAGCCTGAAGACACAGATGCAACACCATCGTGATGAACGGTAAGACTCCACACCCTAACATGGAATGTCAATGGTCTACATGCCTGCTTCACTGACCTACACTCTCATGTCCTTCTCCATAAGTCTGATATTATTACCTTACAGGAGGTAGGACCACTGGTGCCTGAGCTGCGGGGTTATGCCTCCCACACTCTCAGTTGTAGTGATGACAGTAGTCGGGGGATGGCCACTTACATTAAACATGGGATTCCAGTTAACTTCATGGAAATTAGGGTCACTGACGGTATTGAATTTATTACTGTTTGCTTGCACACTTTGGGTGAAATTACTTACTTTGTAAACATGTACATTCATGCTGGTGCCTTAAATATTGCAAACTTCCCTGAATATGTTCTTGAGGAGCAGGAATTAGGAAGCCATCTCACCATCAATGCCAATGGTGTGCGCTGGAAGACTTTTCTTGACACCACAGATACAGCTGTGCTTACTGGGGAACATGCACCCACACATGTACAAGGAAGCAATCTTGAATATGTAGCCCTTATCAATATGCCAACATATACTACCAAAACCTTTCTTGTCAGGTCCTTGCTGAGCGACCACTTCGCCCTGGAGACGACCCTCCTGGTGTAGTCTGCCCCGGCAGTGCCCAGGAAGTGTTTGACAGTGCCACCATCCAGGATGGTGGGCCTCATTGTCCATGTGGTGGTGTGGTACGCTGCTGCGAAGGGCTCCTTTGCTGATGCAGAAGCACTGTACGATGGACTCCAGCACACCATCGAGGGCTTCATCGCAACTGCAAGGGTCTTGGCAAGGGCCCATACTCCACGCCGCTGAACTTACTCTACCGACCCTGTGATTCTGAACTGCCAACAGACGCTCACTGTCTACCAGAGACGTTGGCAGCTCAACCCAGCAGACACAGAGTCATGGGATGCCATGGTTACCGTGGCTCAACACCTCATGGATCTGCAGCAGCAGGAAAGGAAGAAGTACTGGGTCTCCTTCCTGGACAAGGTGTGCAGGACCCAGTCCCTCTGGGAGGTGTGGCACCATGTCAACAGCGTCTGGGGCAAGCCCAGATGACAGGTGTGCGATCCCGATTCTGCAGGCAGGGCACGAGAACTCATCTTGCAGTGGAAGGAAGCCTCATCTTTCTCAGGCCTTCCTGTGGAACACCAGGAGGCACTCGATCAGCAAAGACCACGAAGGATGGAATTGATTCGCCACAGTGTTTCTCTACTGGATGACAAATGTGTGCCTATCACGCATGACGAACTTCTCTCGGCACTCAAGTTGGGCAAGTCAACAACTGGTAAGGATGGCATCACTTACAATATCTTCAATGCTCTCCTGGAGGTAAAGGTAGACAACCCTATCTTGGATTTATTTAACATGTCTCTCACTGCAGGCGAGCTTCTCCACTCTTGGAAAACAGCCATCATCATCCCAATCCCCAAAGGTGATGGCACCTTTTGCCCTATTTCTCTCACCATCTGTCTGTGTAAGATGATGGAATGGGTAATAT
Source organism: Portunus trituberculatus (assembly GCF_017591435.1). NCBI lineage: Eukaryota > Metazoa > Arthropoda > Malacostraca > Decapoda > Portunidae > Portunus > Portunus trituberculatus. Next base: position 9,373,250 of record NC_059274.1, read on the forward strand.
TGAACAGTCTTATATACTACAAGGTGGGCCATGTACTCTCTGGCAATGTCCATGGCTTCCTAAAAGGTCACTCTACAAGTCATTGTTTTGTTGAGTGGCTCATAAATAAGGATGCTACCTGCAGAGCTTTCATCGATCTGAAGGGTGCCTTCGACAGGGCCAACACAGGTGTCAAAGGTAGATTATTAGGATGGATCAGGGACTATTTGTACAATAGAACAGCACAGGTTTGGTTTCAAGGTGCAGTTTCCTCTGAGGAAGTCTTTGAGCTTGGAACACCACAGGGTGAAGCCCTTAGTCCAATGCTTTTCAATGTTTTAATGGACAAAATTGCACACTGTTCCTTTCTGCAGGGCACCCAGGTCCTCATCTGTGCTGATGACATACTCCTCCAATGCCCCACACCCAGGGTTCTCTCGTGAGCTTTGTCACAACTGGCAGTGTTGTGTGTCGTAATGGGATTAGTGATTAATGAATGTAAAACAAAATTTCAAGCTAAAGGGAAGGTCTCTCGACCACACACTGTAAACAATGTTTCCATCCCTAGAGTTCATATACACAAGTACCTGGGTGTTCAAATAAGCTTCAGGAAGTCTCTTCACGCTGTCCACTATGTTTGAGACCTCTGTCTGCCACGGCTAGCACCACTTCGGCTGCTAGCAAACAGGGGCCTGGGGGCTGGCATTCCGGTCCTGAGAATGTTCTATATATCTGTCATACGGTCCCTTATTGATTGTGCCACCCCTGTTTTAATACAGTTTAGTGCCACCCAACTCCGTCCCCTGGAGCTTTTTCAGAATGAAGCCATGCGGATAATCTTGGGATGCCCCAGGACTGCATGGATTGAAGTCCTCAGAGCTGAACTGCACCTGCCGAGTATTATTTGTAGGATACAGGAAATTACTTGCTGCACAGTTAGTTGGATGCTATGCATGGGCTCTGACTCTCTAAATGGATCACTGACCCCCTATATCATGATCCTCGCACTCCTAAAACACCATACCTAAGGAAGATCTTGGGAGTACTGACAAGTGTAGGTGTAGCTGAGGCCTGTATTAATGTTGTTATGTCTCAATGAAAAAGCAGACCACCTTGCTCAGTGTGCCCTACAATATGATACAGTGGATCCTGGCACTGAGTACACTCTGGGTTATGTTAAGAGTAGCATTAAGGACTTTGTACATCATAGCATTAGTGATCAGCTGAAACTTTGTTGCCATAGGGGCAGTAGCACTAGTCTTCACTATGCACATGTCTCCCAGAGCTGTGCTTACACCTATGGGAGACACTGCATTACACGACAGGGTGGCAATGAGGCTCAGATTAGGCTACAAATACTTTTGGAAAGTCAGTGCTTTTCCTTGTGTGTGCTGTGTGCTGCACCAAGGGGACACACTTTGCATCACTATATCATGGAATGTCTTCTCATTGCTAAATTTAGGTCAAAAGGTCAACATGACTTGTATAGCCTCATTGGCCATCTCCTAGATTCAACCACTCTCAGGGATATACTCAGGGAATATCCTCAGTTTACCCCCAGACTGTAGGATGTTTAGGCAATAAGGTGTGCAATATCTGTATTTATTTATTGAAGTACTTGTATTGTCCAGGAGGTGGGTGGCAAGGTCCATCTTCCTCCTTTGTTGTATTTATTTATTAAGTCAACAATAAATGTATCAGTCAATCAATCAATAAGGATCGAAGGAATAGGAGGCAGTGCACAGAGGGAGACTAATAAAACAAAAGCAAGAAAAAGGATGGGAATGATAATGAGTGCGTGAAGCAGGAAAATTAACAAGTATGACCATGGTAGAACTTTATGAAAAAGCATGGCCGTGCCACATTGTTTATATGGATCGAAAATAACAAACTACAGTGCAAAAGACATGAGGAAACTTGAAGTAGTCCAGAAATTTATAGGAAGATGGTGTTTATGTGCCCCGAAGAGTACTACCACAGAAGCCATACATGGGGATATGAGATGGAGCTCCTTCAAAGAAAGGATAGGAAAAGGGAAACTATGTTTTGCGAAGAAAATTGAATTTATGAGTGATGAGAGATGGGCCAAACAAACATATAATGCATGTAGAGATAAGTCCAAATGGAATAAAGAAATAGAAAGATAGATAAAGAAAGTAAGAATGGAAAATGACTGGCCAGAAATAAGAGTTACGGAAACCAAAACCAGAATAGAAGAAGGACATCAGGAATGGAGGAACGATATGGAAACAAAGAGTACACTGAGGTGGTACAGAAACAAGAAGATATGTAGAGAAGAGTGGTACCAGGGTGATTGGACAGGAAAACTACCATTCGAAGCAAGAAGTAGTATTTTAGAGGTAAACGGTAGTATGAAGCTGAAGACAACGCTACAACGGGAAGCCGAACAGAGCTGGAGCATGCACAGCCCATCACCCATGGAGGCTCGAGGGGTATATAACAAACAGGACCATCCATCGAAGCGGAGAATCTACCCGATAAAGTTTTAGAAATATTCACAAAATTTCTTAACATATCACTATCTATGGGATATTTCCCAAACATATTCAAACTCATAACATATCACTATCTATGGGATATTTCCCAAACATATTCAAACACTAAAATAAAGTTGATTTCTAACCCAAACAAACCAACAACAGACCCCAACATCTTCCGCCCCATCTCACTATTTGAAATACAGGGCATAATCTGTGAAAAAAATAACCAACATGAGAATTAGAACATTTCTAGAAAATAACAATATACTAACTGACTCACAGCATGGTTTCCGCAAACATAGAACAAACACAACCCTAGCAACTATCACAGAAACCATTTAAAAAGTCCTCTCAGACAAAAAGCAATTTTGTATAAGTTCTAAGAGTTGTCTCCAAGGCATTTGACAAGGTATGAACAAATGGTTTCAAATACAAATTACAACGGATACAACTTCCTAGAATAATAGCAAAGCTACTTTGTAGCTTTCTTGACAATAGATCAACCTCTATTACACTAAATAGCTTCGAAAACTAAAGGTTTCAATTCCACAGTGGTGTACCGCAAGGAAGCAGCCTATCACCCACACTTTACACAATATATACATATGACATACGCCCACCTATTACAGATGGGATAAATATTGTTGCAGTGGTGCTGGGGTCGGTGGTAGCTACCTGTGGAGTGAGGTGGTATTGTCAATAGACAATACCACCTCACTGGACCAGAAGTGATGGCCACACAGGTGGACAAAACAATTGTGATTGGCCCAGAGGTGAGCAAATGCAGTATTGCTAAAGGAGGGGGGCATTTAAGCTGCCCCAGCTAGTGCAGAGCAGTCAGTCTCACCTGCAAGTCGTCTCGCCTCGCTCTCTCCCTGCTCTGCTCTAGGCCTGGTTACTTGCTGCATGGCCAGTCCCCGCTTTCAGCGTCTACCCAGTTCTCCTGATTTTGTGTGAGGACAGTCTGGTCCTCTGGTGATCCTGTGCCTGCCAGCTAGTATGGAGTAGTCGTCTCTGTCCCCGCGATCAGTTGTCTCTCCCCGCTCTGCTCTAGGCCTGTTACTTGCTGCTGGCCGGTACCCGCTCTCGGCATCCACCCAGTTCTCCTGATGCTGTGTGAGGACAGTCTGGTCCTCCAGTGATCCTGTGACTGCCAGCTAGTGCAGAGTAGTCGTCTCTGTCCCTGCGAGCAGTTGTCTCTGTCCTGTTTTGCTCCCCGCTCTCGTCCGTTTCCACATTCGCCCTGTGTACTACCCTGGATTTCCTGTTGTACTGTGTTACTACTTAAGTAAACATAAGAAGCTGTACCAAATGTTTCCTGCCAGTCCTGCCTGTCTGAGTGAGTCTGTCTGATTCTTGTGAGTTGTGTGGCTCGCTTCCCTCGCTAGTCATGGACCTCTCGTCAAAGTTATCCTGGTGCCGCCCCCATCCTGAATGCTGTCCTGATCTGCCGCTGAGTAAGTTACGGTTGTGGCGTTGCAAGTTGAAGTAAGGACCTTGGGTGCCCTTCTTTGCCTCGTAGTTGTTGGGTGTGGGTGGCCCTGCTGTGTGGGTGGCGGTTTGTAACAATATACAATACACAGATGACATTACACAAATCATAACTCAAGCAAGCAAATCAAGAAATATGCAAACAAAAAAGACTAGAGAAGGAAATAAAAAACATAAATGACTTTGAGAACAAATGGAAAATAAAAACCAACACATCAAAATTCACTATCCTCCCCATAGCTTTATTAAAGACAACTCCGGTTAACATTGAAAGAAATTTTATACCCTACTCAAATGAAGCAAGCGTACTAGGATTAAAACTCTGCCTACGTGGATACGCAAACATTTTACACATATCACCAAAAAAGCTTCCCTTGCACTCAAAGTAATAAAACGCTTTGAAATGCTAAACACCAACATAAGAATACAGTTTAGTCAAAGCATATGTCCTTCCTATCCTAACATACCCAACCTACACACTTAATGCACCCTTAAAACAACAAATACTTTCACTACAATGAATACAAAACAGAGTATTAAGGTTTGCACACAAAGAGAAATATCCATATACAAAAATGACAGAAGAACTGCACTCAATATCTAACCTGGATCCACAAAACATCACAATTCATAAAAGAGGAAACAATATTAAACATAAAATTGAGAACATTTTTCAGGCCCCAACATACATTAACACAATAGATGGCTATGAGGATGAAACTGAAAACAACTGGTTTAGGAAACCTATAAAGTATCTTAACAAAATAAGTCCACCCCTTGATATTTACAAAATAGCACACTTATCTGGAATACTTACCTTGGAGACATATGACATAAAAACTTAAGACAATCACACCAATCCCACATGATCTGGAGTATATAATATAACAACTAACAAACAAGGCACATGGATGGTTTCCTCTCTCCTCTGCTCTGCACCCTGAGTTGCTGGGGGTGGGGGGTATGTGTGGCCTTTCTAACAGTCGTGTAGAGCATGGTGGCTCCTATTACCACTTCCTCTCCCTTGTAAGGGGTGGTGTACACCGGCGCTGTCTGCAGACATCCGGCAGCGGAGGGAAGTTGAGAGGAAACAATGTATCCATCTGTAGTTCCATACCACATCCAAGATTAAACCTAACTTGGTATTATAAATTAAATCACATAAAACAAACAGCAAAAGACACTATGACAGTTTTCATGCGCCCTCTGCTCTGCACCCTGAGTTGCTGGGGGGGGGGGTGTTATGTGTGGATTCTCTAACGGTCGTGTAGAGCATGGTGACTCCTGTTACCACTTCCCCTCTCCAGCAAGGAGTGGTGGACACCGGCACTGTCTGCAGACATCCAGCAGAGGAGAAGCAAAGCAGGAAACTTATATCAAAATATAAATAGATAAAAAAAAAGACACATCACTTTGATAGAGAGCCTAGCCATAATTCAAAGTAAATTCAGTATATGCTCAGGACGAGGCGCTCCGCAACAAAAAAATAAAAAATAAATAGCAAGACAGTTTGCCCATCACCTTTACACTCCCACTTTATTTCCTTTCTCACTATAGCTCTCAACTCTTCTCATCCCACCAACTTTAACTCTTCATAGTTTCACCCATCTTTTCTATCCCCTTCAAGGTCAAGGTCAAGGATGAAGTGGAAAAGCGAGTCACTCTCCTTCCTGCCTTTCCTACCTCAGTGCTCGCTGGGTCAGGACGCTCTCCTCCTCCCCTCCTTTCTTGGCACAGTCGGCAGCTAGCCCTTCGGGTCGCTGAGCTGTCTGTGTTGTGTCCGGGGCATTGAGTCATGACGTACTCGGGTCCGGCCTCCTTCAGTGTGCTTGAGGATGACCTTGCAATGAGTGGGGAGGAGGATGTGTGGCCTCCCTTGCCTGGTGATGGCGGAACCGGGCAACCATCTACCCCGGTCGTTCCAGCCTCACTCGCCCCTCCACCCGGCTGAGAGCTTCAAGCTGCCTCTTCTTCCTCCTCCAAGCGCACGATGGATGACGCAAACACCAGTGGAGATGACCTAACTCCTGCCAGTAAGTCTTCTCGTCCCGATACTCGTGCCTGTGCTCAGGCGGGTGATGTCTCACTGGCTGCTAGTGACCGCCTACCTAACCAGCCCTCCCGCCCTCCGCCTGTTGCACCACCTTTTGCGCCCAGATCGTAGTATATGAAGCTGGAGTTTCCTGACAATCCAGGTGTGGGTGTCAAGCTTTGTTGGTTGTCGGAGGTTACCCATCACTTTTCCCTGGATCGTGCCTTGGCGGAGGTGAAAATGTCGGCAGTGACCTCTCGCTTTGTGTATGTGTCGCGACGTCGGCAGGATATTGTGCAGAGTGTAGTGGCTGGTGATTTTTTGGCGCTGAAGCTACGGATAGAAGACTCCCCTGAGAGGCCTCGCAAATTTCCCAGTTACTTGTTCACTCGTTACCCTGTTGGAGTTGACCCGTCGCTCAGCCGGGCGTTGCCGGGTGTCTATAGTGCCCGCCACTTCCGCCAAAATGGACAGCCGCTCAACAGGATTGTGGTGACGTGGTCTCATGAGGAGCCTCCCCCGTCGACTGTGGCGTTCAGTTTTCTGCCGTGTTTGCCACCATGTGAGGTTCGACCAATGGCTGCAGACCGTCTAATGTGTTTTCGTTGCTGGGAGGTGGGGCACATCTCCAGGTATTGTTCGGCTGCGGAGAAATGTGGTTGGTGCTCCGGCCCTCATGACTCTCGCTCCTGTCCACATCGAGGCCCACCCCGACCATCAACGGAAGTTCCTGCCGCCCCTCCACCTCCCCCGCCTCTGTCCGTCACCTCCAACTGGCAATGCCCTCGTTGCCAAGTGCGGGGAGTTAGTGCATGGCATGGCTGCCCCAGACGCCGCTCCTCCTCTCCGTTACGATCGGAACCCTCATCACCGCCGCCACCACCACACCCTCCCGTGACGCTTCCTCCCTCCTCGGACTCGTCTTCTCCCTCTCTTCCTCCACGCGTCTTGGCTCTCCAGAGTGCTGTTAAGAAACTGCAGGTTCTCACATCCTCCCTCGAGTCCCGTTTGGATACCCTGGAGACCAGTATTACTAACCTAGCAGCTTCGCAGGCTTCTGTGGAGGCAACTGTGGCTACGTTGACCGAGGCACATCACACTGTCATCGAGAAGCTCTCCACGCTCACTCAGCGGTTCGAGGCCTGGGCTACGCGGGCTGGTTTGATGCCAGAACCTTCCACTCCTGCTGCTGATGTGTGTGCTGTATCGTCGTCGCCTGGTTCCCGTCCTCATAGCTCCCGAAATGTTCGCTAGTCGTGTTCCGTTTCATATCCTCTCCTGGAATGCCTGTGGCGTGACCTCATTTGATAAACTTGCTACCCTTCAGGCCTATGTAATGAGATATCTTCCACAGATGGTACTTATTCAGGAAGCCTTTGTTGGTCGTCCACAACCTGCTGTTGCTCCTGTTCTTTCAGGTTATGTGTCTTACGTACACCAGGTAAGGAATGGCCTACTAACGTACATCCACTCGTCAATTCCTCACAAGCCTCCTCGCTACTCCACTGATCCTGACACTACCTTTCAGTCTTTTGAGGTGACAATAGCATCCGCCACTCTGTCTATTTATAATATCTATTGTTCCCCACTTGGCCTCTCACTTGAAGCTTTGCCTCTCCCAGCTGCTTGTGGCTCAGTATTAATCGGCGATTTTAATGCTCGCCATCCACAGATAGGTGATGTCTCTCCTAACCCGAACAGGAATGGTCGCCGTCTTCTACAGTACATCCAGACTCATCACCTCACACACTGGGCCACTGGTGGTGCCACCCACTCCCGAGGCGGGACTCTCGACCATATTATTACATCTGGCCTCGTGGAAGCTCACGTGAAATGTTCTGTTCCTGCTCTGTTTTCAGACCATGTTGCCCTTAGCTTCCAGTATTCTCTTCCTGCGGTGTCATCTCCGGTCCACCATCGGCCACGCATCTCTATCCCGCCCAAGTATTGTCCGAACTACATTGCCTATATGTCCGCCTGTCTCCCCAGGTTTGAGCTCTCTTCACCAGATGACCTTTACTCCTCTTTGGTTTCACACACTACCGATTTCTTCACACGCTATGTTACCAGACCGCATCTTCGGCGTCCCCGTCAGCCCCACACCTGGACCATGGACAATCGTATTCTTCTGGCTGAAAGGACGGCGGTGGAGGCTGGCCGCCTATTTCAGGAGAATCCAACGCCTGGTAACCTGCACCATTTTGAGACCGCCAGGGACGAGTTGGTTGCTCTACAAGGGAGTGTGAGGACGGAATCATGGCAGAAGTTTACAGCCGACATTAATCGAGGGACAAGCGTGAGTAGCATGTGGCAGTTAATTAATAGGGTGGTTCGGCGTAAGCCTGCCAGTGCTCTTCATCACGACCCATTTAAGTTTGCACAGGAACTTCTTGACGGCTGGGCTGCTCAGTCCTGTGTGACTAATCTTCCAGCACATATCCAGGAGGCTTTGTCAACCCAAGAGGACCATCGCACTCTCCGCTTGATGGCTGCATTGTTGAAAAGTGATGATGAGGATGCGGTACCGATCACTGAAGAGGAGTTGAGACGTGCATTAGCTCGGGGCAAGGCGACAGCGCCAGGTGACGATGGGATCACGTATGCAGTTCTCCGTTTACTTCAACATGTCCCTGATAACCCACTCCTTCGGCTCTATAATTTGTGTTTTTCCCAGGGACATGTGCCATCTGCCTGGACCCGCAGCACCATCGTCCCTATCCCTAAGCCAGGTACGAATAAGTTTCGGCCGGTTTCTCTCACCTCCTGCTTTAGTAAGGTCATGGAGCGCATCCTCCTCTCCCGCCTACTGTATCGGCTGGAGTCTAAGCTCTCCCCTCGTCTCTTTGGATTTCTGCCGCGCCGGAGCACGCACCACTGCCTCGTAGAACTCTACTCTCAACTTTCCTCCAGCAGCGTGGTGGCCTTCATTGACCTCAAGAGCGCATTTGATGTGGCAAACAGGGACATCATTCTGGACCAACTGGTGGACTTTGGAGTTAAGGGACGCCTCCTAAAATGGTTACGGGGATACCTGAGCAACAGGTCCTCTAGAGTTTTATTTCATGGTGTCTGTAGTTCGTATAAAGGTTTTGATCTGGGGACTCCTCAAGGTGGGGTGCTTAGTCCATTTCTTTTCAATGTCTGTATGCACCGCTTGCTTTCTCTCTTGCCTGATGTGCCTGATATAACTATTAACTGCTATGCAGATGATATCTGCATTCATTCTTCATCTCCAGTTGCTCTCCAAGCCTATCTTCAATCTTTTCATACATCTGCTGCTGCTTGTGGACTAATCGTCTCTCCTGAGAAGAGCAGGGTCTTCTCTACAGTCAGTCCTGTATTGCTGCCGCAGTTCTTCATCGGTGCCTGTAACGTTCCTCTCTGCCGCCAGTACCTCTATCTCGGGACTCCAGTTCATCTCCCTCGCGCTCCCCAGGGCCAGCGAACACTCCCTTTGGTCCAGGATCTCCTTACGCACCTGCAGAAACGCCTCGCTCCTCTTCAGTGGCTGACGAATCACGCTGATGGCATCTCCATACCCGTTGCGAGGACCATCTACGTGACTTTTATTCGTTCAGTTATTGACTATCTCTCCCGGCTCTTGTTCAGCTCCCAAGATCTTGCTTACAACCGCTTGAGGTATTTCAGAATAAGGTCATGCGAGTCATTCTTGGTTGCTCTTTCTCAACGAGGGTTGTTAACATGCAAGCTGAACTCGATTTGTCCCCTCTCTATGACAGAATTCAATATATAATGGCACGACTCACCGCTAAATGCCTTTATTCTCCCCAGTTGGCGCCTCACTACTCGCAGGTTGTGAGAGGTGCCTTGTCTCGCCCCTCTCGCATCCCTCCTCTACATCCTGGTGGCCGCCTCCTCATCAAGACCGTCAGCTCACTCCTTCGTGATCTGGATGTTGTCATCCCCGAAAGCGAGGATGTTCCTGGTCCCCCGCCGTGGATGCTGCCTGTCCCTGTGGTCCACTACACTCCCACTTCAACCACGGCACACCCTGTACTACAACGACAATTGGCATTGGAGACTATAGCTCAGGTGTCGTCCTCCCTTCCTGTGCCTCGTCTCCTCTACACCGATGGCTCCGTTCAAGCCGATGGACGGGCAGGGTTTGCAATCTTCTCCCCAGACACGGACGCTCCGCCTGGAGGCTGGATAGGCCGACGTCTCCCAGATTACTCCGGTTCCACCTTCTGCGAGCTCTACGGCATCTTCGACGCAGTCAGCCTTCTGTGCCAGCGTGGACTCAGTGCGATGGTTATCTGTGACTCTAAGTCTGCCCTTCAGGCCCTTTCAAGTACTAACCCACGCTGCACTGAGATTGTACGTCGTATCTTGTCTTCTTTGGACTTGAGTCGTCGTAGGGCTCTCAGTGTTAGCTTCGTGTGGATTCCTTCTCACATTAATATCTTCTGTAGTGACAGAGTTGACGCCCTTGCTAAGGCAGCCTGCACTTTGCCTTCTCCAGCGGCTGGCGTCAGGCCCTCCCTCTCGTGTGCCCTGAGCTGCATCAAAGCTGCTGCCCTCCGCTCCATCGACCAAGGCCGGGATCGCCAGAGGGAAGAAAGTATCACCATCCGGTATTACGACTCCTTTCGCCTCCACAATTACAATTATTATCGCAAAGGAGTCATGGTCCGGCGGCATAATGTGGTGTCCGCCAGGCTCCGCCTCGGTTACAGGCTGGTGTGGGAGGTCGCTGGCCTGCCAGACGTACCTCACTTCTCTTCCTGCCCCATGTGTGGTGCCCTCGACAGTAACACCTTGGAACACCATTGTCTCCACTGCCCTGAGGTCGAGGGTGTGCTGCCCAGAGGTGTTCCGCTTGTTGAGGTGTGTCGTCACCTCCTGAAAGGGGATACCTTGGACGTCGTCCTCGCGCGGTTCCCGAAGTTTGGCGGATGCTGAAGCTTCATACTGTCACTGTTTTGTTTTCTTATGTTTCCCTGTTTTTCACCTGCTTTATTTTTGTACTTTGTAAAATTTGTACTTTTCTAAGTTTTGTAATGTTTCTTTGTATTTCACTTTCGGTTTCTGTAATCGTACTTAGTCTTTTTTTTTATTATTGTATTATTGTTTTTCTTACAATTTGTACATTTGTAATTGTTTTGGTCTGACGCTTTTGAGCGCAATAGATTAAATCAAATCAAATCAAATCCTTCCTGCCTACTCTCTCTCTCTCTCTCTCTCTCTCTCTCTCTCTCTCTCTCTGCCTGGTGTGACACAAACCTCGTCCCCGGGCATATATCTCTCTCTCTCTGCCTGGTGCAACACATACCCTGTCTCAGGGCATCTCTCTCTGTCTGGTGTGACATAACTCCCGTCCCTAGATCTCTCTCTCTCTCTCTCTCTCTCTCTCTCTCTCTCTCTCTCTCTCTCTCTACTGATAGTAGTGTGACACTTCCCCAGTCTCTTGGCCCTTCCATTTCCTTCTCATTTCCTGGTGTGATCCCAACGCCCAGTCTTTTCTTGTTTTCTAGCAGCTCGGGAAGCACCAGACGCACCCGCCTGTTCACCATCACCCTTCACACCTTGCTTGCAGTCACTGTGTCAGGTGCCAGCACCCATCTCCCCCTTGACACCATCGCCAGACGCAGAAGTGGGCCTTGCTGGTGCATGAGGTTCAGTTACGCCCTGTACCGTACCCTGCGTTATCAGAGCAGCCCGCCTCACCATCCTTCGACCAGCTAAGAGTCGAGGGCCACCCAGACCTCCCACTGTTACTACCTCATGCTAACGTAGAGCCTGGTACTGGGAGGAGCGGATAAGCCAGTCACACCGAGCCGATCACTAACCCCGTATTATCGAGGCGGGCCAGCCGTCTGCCCCCGCTGACTGTTCGTCGTACCCCACGACCCCGTCACCAGGCTCCGGGCCACCCAGACAAGAGAGACCACTTACACCAGGCCGGTCGCTGCCTAACATCACAGAAGCAGAGCTTCTTCTGGGCGTCTGCAGTTTACTGAATCAAATTGTATATAATCAATAAAAGGGAGAAAGGGACTGTACTGTTTTCTTGGCCTTCGAAGGAAAGAACCACTTAGCCTCTTAACACCGGTGGCAGGCAGTGGTCCTCCAACAGGCACCATCGTCATGGAGAAGCAGCGGCCATTCAACCCAGACAATGACACCATAGACAACTGGCTGGAGCGTTTTGAGCTGCTCTGTGAACTCCAAAACGTCACCGTGAACCAGCGGTGTAAGGTGACGATTGGTGATGCTGGGAATGACATAACCTCCATCATCACAGCATAAACGTGAGAGCAGTGGAAGGCAGTAAGTACTCAGGGAGGAGCTTGGACAACCTGACAAAGTGCAAGCAAGCAGACAGGACCTCGTTGCCCTCACTCAAGGCAAGAATGGTGCAACAGCTGGCAGCTCATGCATTCAGCAGTGCAGGCGTGGTCATCATCGAGAAAGAAGCTGTGGAAGCATTTTTAAAGCTTTGGCTCTCGAGTTAATAAGAGAAGTAATGAGAACACGGACGACAATGGTAGATGAAGCCTGGGAAGAAGCAGAACGTCAGCACCAATTGATGCAGACTCTGTCATCTCCTGTTGTGGCTGTGGCTGCGGAGACTGAACCTACTTGTCTGGAGCAGTTGGAAGCCACCAGTGCCGCACTTCAGCAACAGCTATGAGACGATCGTGAGGAGCAGCTGCGCAAACCAAGAAACTCTGCCCACAACAAGGACAACTTGCGGTGCTGGAACTGCAGCAACGTTGGCCACATGCAACGGGAGTGTCGCAAGACAAGAACTGGTAACAATGTAAACCAGCATTTAAAAACCAATAGGGGCTGTCCGTAGGACACTGGATGACCCTATCAAACATGACGCCAGCAACATAACAGTGCCCATTACAGTAGAGGGACAAGAGGCAGTCATGCCGGTAGACACAGGTGCCAGCTGTAGTTGACTCTCCCTCACCTTCTACAACAGGAATGAAAACAAGCTGGAGAGCCTTCAATGTACATCACCGGTGCAAGGAGCCTACAACTGGCCATCCTATGAGAATTCCCGCCCTTCATGATGCTTAAACCGGAGCAAAACTCCCGCCTTGTGTAGTCCGCTAAGAACTTTCAGGCAGTTCTCTTCACAACATTTTGCTAAGCCCAAACCTAGTTATAACTAAGCGAGGTGATTTCTCCCAAGGGTGAGCAACAGAATTAGTACCTTTCTTGTTTGTTGTAAAAAAAACGTCACAGTTGTCATTGTTAATACTAAACACATACAACTTCTTACAATACAACATGTTATATTAGTATTGGTGTGCGTGTATGTAAATGTCTGATAGGTGCGAGTGTGAGAAGAAATAAAGAGGAAAAAGATGTGTATATTGTGTTTGTGAAGGAAAGCAAGAGAAGCAAGTAGTGAGTAGGCATAATTTTAAGAAATGCGTAAAATGTGACTTGTAGAGTGATTGAATAGAGCATGGAACTTAAGAGTGGTATGGAATAAAATGGGTGAGTTTAAGGGCACACTACAATACTCCTCTCTTAGCAGTGACAAGGGAGGAGGAACGAGACCTTCTTCCTGCAGAGTCCCAATTGTATGGCGTCACTGTAAACTGCAGGAGTGGTAGTGGCGGCAGCCTGGTGGGACGTTCTGGAGAAGGTAAGCAAGTTTCACCCTGTATACTGCCACAGTCTGGGAAGTTCCGTTGATGTCCAGGGTGAACGTTTTCCAATTACCATGGAGGACTTTGAAGGGTCCCTGGTAGGGTTGCTGGAGGGGTTATCTGACGCCGCCGACTCGGAGGAAGACGTGGGAACAGCAGTCAAGGTCCTGGCTGGGAAAGGTCTTGGCAGAGGACGTGCGGGGCTGCACCGGCCAAAGACTAGCCAAGGACTCCTTCAGGCTGCTGGTGAAGTCCTGGACAATGCAGGGCGAGAGGGCACGCTGGTTGGTGAGGACCTCATCTGGCAAGCGGAGGGTTGTGTCGTACACCAGCTCAGCAGATGAGTGCTGGAGGTCCTCCTAGAGGGCAGTCCTAATACCAAGGAGTGTGAGAGGCAAGGTGTCTGTCCACTTCTTGTGGAGGGATAAAGAGACTGCAAGGGAGGCCTTGAGCTGATGGTGGAAACGTTCAACCGTGCCGTTGGCCTGCGGATGGTAGCTCATAGTCCTGAAGCAGCAGATGCCAAGCAGAGTCATGACGCTACCCCACACACAGGACTCAAACTGACTGTCACAGTCTGAAGTGAGGCTGAGGGGGAGGCCAAACTGAGACACTCATGTCTCGATGAAGGTAAGTGCCACGGAGTTAGTGGTGATGTCCGTCGATGGGAGAGTTTCAGGCCACCAAGTGAAGTGATCCACAAAGGTCAACAGGTATCTGTAACCTTGGGAGAACGGCAGGGGCTCGACGAGGTCGATGTGGACGTGCTTGGACCTGGTGGAGACTGGTGTGAAGTTAGCTGGAGAAGAGCGAATATGGCGCGTTTCTTGGAAGCTCGGCACTTCAAGCAAATGCAGGTCCACAGCCTGACATCTTTGTTGATGCCAGTCCAAATGAAGCGTGATGTCATCAGCTGCTGCGACACACAGATGCCAGGGTGAGAGAGGTCGTGCAGCTGACTGAACATTGGGTAGCGATGGCGCTCAGGCAGGTAAGGCTGGACGTTGGACGTGGAGACGTCGGCGTACAGCTGCACGGTTGTTCCAGGTATCTGTACCTTCCTCATCTGCAGTGCGGCATTTTCTTTCAGCTGCTGCAGCTCAGCGTCGTCCACTTGGTCTGCAGCATCGGTGGCGTAGTCGATGAGGGAGGAAGACACAGCGTTGATATTGCGAAAGAGTGCGTCAGTAGGGGCGTTTTCAAAGCCTTTAACATATCGGATGTCGGTGGTGAACTGTGACACGTATTCGATGTGCCGTAGCTGGCGTGGAGTGTAGGTAGATTTGTTATTGTGGAAGACTCGTGAGAGGCTTGTGGTCGGTGAAGATATGGAACTTCTGGCCTTCAACGAAGTAGCGGAAGCGTTTGATGGCTCTGTAGATGACGAGAAGCTACCTGTCAAAGGCACTTTACTTGGATTTTGCAGCACTGAACTTGGAGAAGAAGACAAGAGATCTCCAGCCACCACTGATGTATTGTTGGAGTATGGCACTTATCCCAACACTGGACGCGCCAGTGGAGATGGAGATGCTGGCGTCAGGAGATGGGAAGGAAAGAGTGGAGACTGCTGAGAGCTCTTCTTTAGCAGAAGTGAAGGCTGCTTCGGCTTCTGAAGACCAGTCAGGCTATGCTTGCCTCAAGAGCCATGTAATTTTACTGTTGACGTTTTTCAAAAACGCTGCAAAATACGGGATATTATGTCCTTGTTTTCGTTGTAGCTTGCCAGAGGTTGATGCTATAGCATTGAAAGTGGTACCAAATGAAAGCTAATAAAATTTTCTTGCTTATGGTGTCAAACACGTGAACACCTGTGTAAATTTTAACTAATTTTAATGCACAAACATAAATATTTTTGATGCACAAACATACATATTATTACATTGATATGCAAATTGATGGATATTTTTAATGCACAAACATACATATTACAATAATATGCAAATTAAACTAACTACAGGTAAAGACAAATATGATACACATGTACATGTGTATCTGTGTCTTGAGATGGGACACTTCAAATAATCAACGTGGTACGTAGTATGATAGCACTGCACTGACACAAATATTGTGTAAGAAACTGTCAGATAGGATGTCACTAATACATGTATTGTCACTTGTTCAATATGGCTTTCTTGAAACTGTCAAATTTGTTCCTGTGGTACTCCACAACTTGTAGTAAGCTGCTTCTCTGCTCTAGGTCAGTTGTGATCTGAGTCGCGAAGTCACTCTTCAGTTTCACACCTCTCTCAGCCACATCATTGGTCACTTTCACTGACCTCACAAACTTCTGTGCATTTTTGTAGCTGTCATTGTCTTCCCAGGTGTCAGCAGGAGTAGTTAGCCAGTCACATTCCATCCCAAGAGCATTTAACAGAAATTGAGACTCTGGCCCTACCAGGTCTGTGAGAGCTGTAGCTGTGTTGATGACAGGAAACACTGGCTTGCCTTTCTTGTAGCTATCAGGTTTCTCTGTTTCTGACAGCTTGATTGCGAGCTTCTCCTTTGCAGACTTGGTCATGCTGTCATGTGAGCTGAAGAAAGTAAATGTCACCAGTTCCTGGGTCAGATACTAGCTAGCGGTGGTTGTTCATTTTCTTGAGAACAGAGGTCGCCAGTTCATAGTCATACTCCTTGTATTGCAGCATGTACTTCATAAGCTGGAGGTCATGGATAGGTGCGTCAGCAGCAGATGTGGTAGTCATCCAGTGGCTGGTGTAGAATAAGACCAGGAACTTGTTCATCCTCTCCAGCTTGAAGATAGTGTCCTTGTTGTATTTGAGTTCCTTAGAAAACATGAGCATCTTCATACAGTAAATGTTTCTGGCCATCCAGCGTGCCTGGTGAATGGCACCTGGCTTGGCCCAGTGGATACCTTGAGGAGGTTCCTCACCAAGGAGGATCAGGCACAGCTCTGCCACCTCTCTGTAATCTGCCCTCGGACTTGCTTTCTCAAGAAAATTGCTTACGACTGCAATTGTATTTGTCTTCTTCTGTTTCAAGTCTTGTTCAACTAGGCCCAGAACTCTTGGGCAGTCCTTATCCAACTTGTCTCTCTTCTCTTTCACATTGATGAACATTGGGTTGTCAGGACTCTTGACCTTGCTGAACACAGCCTCCCATGCACCTCCAATTATTACCTCTGATATGTGATGGCGACAAGCCAAGTAGAATACCTTTTTGTCTAATTTTTCTTCAATCAGCTTCGCTGCACCCTTGTTGATGCCACTGTTGCTTGCTGTGGTATCAAATACTAAGCCTACAATATTGTCTGTGAGACCCCATGTTTCTATCAGCTCCAATGTAGCATTACATTGCTGGATTCCTGTGGCCTTTTCTATGAAGGGTACACCAAGTAGCTTCCCTTCTTCATACTGTGGAGCACCAGAGACGAGCACCACAAGACTTTCTACTGGGTATGTTTCACCAAGAACATCCCTTACAAGTTTTCCATCCCAGTGTAATGTGCAGTAATCTGGCGGACTTTCCTTGAAGTCATTCATGTAACTTTGGCTCAAGTTATGGCGAGTGTTTATCCTGTTTCGTCTTGTAGTGGAGGCTGATTAACAAAGTCAAGATACGCGCCTCCTGCCTTTAACATTGCAGACACCATGGCTGTAGCCTAGTCTGGTTGTCAGAGTGTGACAACCGATCTGCAGCGCTACAAATCTCTTTACTGGTCATAACTGACCGTGGAAAGTGTAAGGTTATTGTACTTGGTTTTAATGAACAGCCTGGTGTTGGCTTAGTGTATTTTGAACAGTGTATTTTAGTACTACTGCCTTGACTGTTCTCTAAGTCTTCATCAGTTGAAATTTTCCCAACTTCTGCTGCTGCAGCAGTCACTGATGATAACATTCTCTCTTCTCTTTCTTCTCGGAAGCTTTTCTCTTTATACTTCTCATGCACCTTGTCATGACCAGACATGTGTGCCAGTCGAGTGGTCTGTTGGTCCAAGTAAAAATTGACGTCCTCCTTCTTGGTCTCCTTCGTGAGCAGCCTGTTGGTTCTTATCTCCTCCACAGCATCTTTTGATCCAATATCAAATAACTTGTCTTTGTCCTTCAGAAAGTCGGTTCGTTTCTCTTCCTCTAGTTTGATATCTCTTCCCTTGTTTTTGACAATTTTCCTGTACTTTTCATGGAGGACTATGAAGTGGTTGACTGCATTTGGTCTAGTTAATGTTTTAATCCTTGCCATCCTCCAGAATGGTAAAACGACATCCACTGTATCATGAGCTAGAGACCTATTGTCAATGTTGGGATTCTCATTTCTCAAATGCAGGAAATACTAGAACACCTGGCGATTAGTAGGGAGTTGAGATCCACTGATGCTGGAGCTGGGTTGTCTAATGAGATACACATCACTGGGCAACCTTGTGGCAAGGTTTACCTTTCTTCTCTTCTCAGTTGGTTCATCCTGTACACTTGTATCGCTGACCACTTTCCCACTGCGTAGTTGTCTTCCAGATGCCATAATGTCAGCAGTTCACAATCTGAGAAGAGATAAAATATAATTGGTTTAAACCTATTCCTCAATGTAATATGTGATATATGTGCATTAAGAGTAACATTTTTTGAGATAAAGTTATGTATCATATGATGTCATCCTTTCCAAGCATCAAAAATATGCATGTTTGTGCATTAAAATTAGTTAAAATTTACACAGGTGTTCATGTGTTTGACACCATAAGCAAGAAAATTTTATTAGCATTCATTTGGTACCAATTTCAATGCTATAGCATCAACCTCTGGCAAGCTACAATGAAAACAAGGACATAATATCCCGAATTTTGCAGCGTTTTTGAAAAACGTCAACAATAAAATTACATGGCTCTTGAGGCAGGCATAGCCAAGGTCCAAGATCGAAATAATTGGTATATTTAGTTAATTTAGAACTTGGAGAATTTTTTTTTTTTTTTTTTATGTAGGGGAGGGAACCAGCCAAGGGCAAAAAAAAAGAAAATATTAAAAAAAATAGGCCCACTTGAGTGCTGGCTCTCTAAAAAGTGGTAAAGCGTCAGCCAAAATTGGGGAGCAAATGCCTCGATACCTCCCTCTTAAAAGAAGACAAATTGTAGGAAGTCGAAAATACAGATGCAGGGAGGGAGTTCCAGAGTTTACCAGTGAAAGGGATAAATGATTGAGAGTACTGGTTAACTCTTGCGTTAGGGAGTTGGACAAAATAGGGATGAGAGGAAGAAGAAAGCCTTGTGCAGCGAGGCATCAGGAGGAGGGGAGGCATGCAGTTAGCAAGATCAGTAGAGCAGTTAGCATGAAAATAGCGATAAAAGATAGAAAAAGATGCAATATTTCGGCGGTGAGAAAGAGGCTGAAGACAGTTTAGTCAGAGGAGGGGAGTTGATGAGACGAAAAACTTTAGATTCCACCCTATCTAGTAAAACTGTGACTGGAACCTCCCCCAAACATGCGAAGAGTACTCCATACAAGGGTGGATAAGGCCCTTGTACAGAGTTAGCAGTTGGAAGGGTGAGAAAAACTGGCGGAGACGCCTCAGAACACCTAACTTCATAGAAGCTGTTTTAGCAAGAGATGAGATGTGAAGTTTCCAGTTAAGATTGTGAGCAAAGGACAGACCGAGGATATTCATTGTGGAAGAGGGAGACAGTTGAGTGTCATTGAAGAAGAGGGGATAGTTGTCTGAAAGGTTGTGTCGAGTTGATAGATGGAGGAATTGAGTTTTTGAGGCATTGAAAACAACTAGATTTTCTCTGCCCCAATCGGAAATCTTAGAAAGATCGGAAGTCAGGCATTCTGTGACGTCCCTGCGTGATCTGTTGACTTCCTGAACGGTTGGTCGTCTCTGAAAGGACGTGAAAAGATGTAGATTGGTAACAGTAACTTGGAGTGAGAGGTGGGAGGCCACTGTAGTCATTTGAGTGCATTACGAGTCGTGGGGGTTTGATAAACATACTATAATGCT
>NC_059274.1:9420326-9427826 GCF_017591435.1 Portunus trituberculatus
TACTGTCATCAATGTAGCCTTTTTTTTATGGATTTTTGTTTTACATATTATTTCTTTTCTTTTATACTTTATAGGATTTGCCAAACCAAAGATATTAACACATTCAGACCTTCATACACGCTTCATTCACACTGGGGTTCTCCTTCTATCTCAGATCTATTGTCCTTTGTCAGGACATGGGGTATGGTGGGGTAATTCACAAACACACAGGGCGGCTACGTAGCATTACTGCTTATTGCATATATACATAAATAGGGAAAGCATTCACAATGGATTATGCAGGCTTAAATCATACACATTCTTATACTTTTACTTACATATCTACATAATTGTAATATTTACAGAATGGATAATACATAGTATTATATGTACATATAAATCCAGTTCTCTGATTAAATTGATATCAGTCAGGTAAATCATCAGTCTATCGACCACATCCGGGTATTCGTCACCCAGGAGGGTGGTCTACGTTAGCAGGAGGCCGCGACCGTGGCAATACGCCGCCAAGGGTCGCCTCTCCTCACGAAAACTCACACAGTGAAGCAGGACGTGCTCGACGGAGACAACGCAGGTGGAACAATGTGGTGGGAAGTATATGGGTGGGGAGGGGGCTGCTCATCCTGAGGTATGCGAGGACCACCTCCTCCCGCCTTGTGGGGTGATTGGATGAGGCGCACTTGACCAGGATGGGTTTGGTGTTGAGGTGGAAGTTATGCCAGTGACTTTGCCACAGGAGTTTTGCTGATGATTTAACAACTGAGAGACATGACTGCAGATCCTGACGGAAGTTCCACGCTTCCTCGAGCTCTGCAGCAGACCGAGCAAGCATGTCAGCCTGTTCATTCCCGCATATACTGGAATGACCAGGCACTCAAACCAGTGAGAAGGATTTATGACATGAATTCAACTTATTAATGATGTTGCTGTGGATTTTATTTGTATCTGTGCGGGCGGACTCTATTGCCTGAAGGGCTGACTTAGAGTCCGAAAAAATGACAATTGAATTACATTGTAAATTCAAAGCATAATCTATGGCTTTGTCAATAACAAAGATTTCAGCAGAAAATACCAATGCATGGGTAGGCAATCGGAACCTGAGGGAACATTCACACGACCACACACTTGCACCCACACATTCATCTGTCTTGGAGCCGTCAGTGTACAGATGTAGGGAGAGAGGCAAGCGGCGAGGGCACGGAAGTGGTACTGGAGCTCCACCTCGGTAACGATAGCCTTCTTCCCCTGAAGCCAGTTGATGTTAACGGTGATGGTAGACGTCTCCATTGGGGAAGGGTAGGCAGCACGGGGAAGTTCGCTAGATAGTAGATAGGGATCGTGGGAATCTCGTTAATCCATTCATGGGCATCACTAATTAGATGAGGCATTTGGCTATTTTTTTTTTTTTTTTTTGCGCTTCTTTCTTCCCTCCCCCTTCGCTCAAACTAATTTTTATAAGTCTTTGAATAAATTATAATAGTTTTTGTTCCCATAAGGGGGCAGGAATATATGCCTTGCATAAGTTGTACAAAAGTACCCATGTTGTACTTAGTAAATAATAATATAAAAGTAATAAGGTTTGAACGGGCATATTGATATATATATATATATATATATATATATATATATATATATATATATATATATATATATATATATATATATATATATATATATATATATATATATATATATATATATATATATATATATATATATATATATATATATATATATATATATATATATATATATATATATATATATATATATATATATATATATATATATATATATATATATGGAATACACATATATAAAATTACAACTTCTGTTTTATATATGTTTTTGTTTTCGTGTAATAGATATGGCTTTATGTTGGCTTGTGTGCCCTTTAGAATTTTTATATTGTGCCAGAATTTTTGTGGTTGACTGTAGAGTGTATTTATTTTCTTTATTTTGTTCTCTCAGTGTTTTAGTTTTTGCTCTTTACATTCTTTTATGTTTTGCTTGATTGTTTTATATGCTAAGTAGGTTGTATGTGTCCATCTGTGTTTCATGCTGCTGTCTAGTAGTCTTTTTGTCCACCATTGTAGTTCTTTAACTTTCTGGTTGTAGATTGGCTTGTGTAGTGTTTTGTGTTTTGATGTTGGTATACTTTGGTTCATTGCTGTTGTTATTGCTTCTGTCCATTGTTGTATAGATGTGTGTTGTGTTATATGTGTGTCGATGTTAATGTTATTTGTTAAGTGTATTGTGTTGCTGTGGAATTCTTCCTAGTTGGTTTTCTTGACCAGGAATAATGTTGGTGTTGGTTGAATTATGAGGTGAGGTATGATGGTTATGAGTATTGATGAGTGATCGGATGGTGTTGTGGGGCCTTGTGTTATTTGTGTTGTGGTATGTTCTATTGTTTGCAAGGATGATGTCAGATGTGGAGGTAGTGTTATGTGATATGAATGTTGGGAAATCTGGGCCTAGGTGAATGAGTTTATTGTTGTCAATGAGCATTTTTAATGCTTTACCGACATTATTGCTGTGCCGTTTGTCTATTGTTGGGTGGTGGGCATTCAAGTCGCCTATTGTATATGTTAGTCGTGTTTCAGAGGCTATCTTGTGGAAATCTGTTATTAGTAAGAATGGTCTTCTAAGGTGGAGGTAAGTTGTGGCTATGTTTATAGGTCCTGTATTTGTTTTTATTGTTGTCAGTGCCATAATTGTCTTTAACTCTGTTGCAGGTAATGTTTTATTAAAATTGTTGAGCCGTCTTGTGGTTCGTCGCTGAAATTTATCAGGTACGTTGTGTAAGCATGAATTTTTATATTTTCGGTGTTTTTCATACCATGACTGTTTAGCAGGATTACATCTGGGATTAGTTCTTTGTAAATGGTTGGTGCCTACATTCAGCCTGTTCTTAAAAAGGGTAAACCTAATCCCTCAAACTACCGTTCTATAGCTTTAATCTCTTGCCTGTCTAAAGTTTTTTAATCTATCCTGAATAGGAAGATTCTTAAACGTCTGTCACTTCACAATCTTCTATCTGATCGCCAGTATGACTTCCGTCAAGATCTCTCCACTGGTGATCTTTTGGCTTTCCTTACTGAGTCTTGGTCTTCCTCTTTTAGAGATTTCGGTGAAAGTTTGGCTGTCGCGTTAGACATATCAAAAGCTTTTGATAGAGTCTGGCACAAAGCTTTGATTTCAAAACTGCCCTCCTACGGGTTCTATCCTTTTCTCTGCAACTTTATCTCAAGTTTCCTTTCCGACCGTTCTATTGATGCTCTGGTAGACGGCCACTGTTCTTCTCCTAATTCTATTAATAGTGGTGTTCCTCAGGGTTCTGTCCTGTCACCCACACTCTTTCTATTATTCATTAATGATCTTAACCAAAGTTCTTGCCCTATCCATGCACTCCTACGCTAATGATACCACCCTACATCTTTCCATGTCCTTTCAGAGACGACCAACCCTTCAGGAAGTCAACAGATCACGCAAGGATGCCACAGAACACCTGACTATCTTTCTAAGATTTCTGATTGGTGCAGAGAAAATCTAGTAGTTTTCAATGCCTCAAAAACTCAATTCCTCCATCTATCAATTCGACACAACCTTCCAGACAACTATCCCCTCTTCTCCAATGACACTCAACTGTCTCCCTCTTCCACACTGAATATCTTCGGTCTGTCCTTTACTCATAATCTTACCTGGAAACTTCACATCTCATCTTTTGCTAAAACAGCTTTTATGAAGTTAAGCGTTACCTGCCTCCCCTCCTCCTGCGGCCTCGCTGCACAAGGCTTTCTTCTTCCTCTCAACCCCTTTCTATCCAACTATCTAATGCAAGAGTTAACCAGTACTCTCAATCATTTATACCTTTCACTGGTTAACTCTCGAACTCCCTACCTGCTTCTGTATTTCTGCCTTCCTACGACTTGTCTTCTCTTAATTAAGAGGGAGGTATCAAGACTTTTACTTCGAAATTTTGGGTAACGCTTTTTTTTTTCTTCTAGCGAACCAGCACCTAGATGGGCTTTTTTTTTTTTTTTTTTTTTTTTGCCCTTGGCTGGTCCTCTCTCCTACTTAAAAAAAAAAAAATCTTTATCAACACTAACAACGAAGTAGTAGTTCTCCACCTGATCCACACCTATAAGAATTACATGTCTCTCAGATTCACTCAGGAACTGGAGAACAACCAGCAGCTTCCTTTCCTCGACATCATAGTTCAACGCAACGCCACTAGTTTCTCTACTGAATTCTACATCAAGCCCACAAATTTACATTTCTGCCTCAACGCCGCCAGTGAATGCTCCAAGAAATACCGTCGCAGTGTTAACAACGATTTCTTTCATCAAGCGCACCTTCGCCCACTGCTCATCATGGTCCACCGTTAACAGGGACCTCACAAGAGTATCCCAAATGCTCAACAACAACGGATATAGTAAAGCAGAAATCGACGAAGTAGTACGACGATGCATGAACAGCTACTTCGATAAGAAAGAAAAACAAGACTCCTCTCAAGAAATTCACCTCTACCACAGAAACTACATGACCTCCGCCTACAACGCAGAAGAAAAAGCACAACAACGTCAAGCCCGTCGACCCTAACTCACAAATTAACCTCATAATTTACTACAAAACTAAGCGCACATCCAGCCTCATACTCAAGAACAACTGCCACCTGCCGACAACAACGCTTCAAGAGCTGAATGTGGTGTACCAATACACATGCCATGATGGTGACTGCAATCGCCGACCCTCTATACGTATATTGTGTTCAACCATCACCACCTTATCCAAACGCATCACAGCCCACCTGCAAGACGGCGCCATCAAGATGCACCACGTCACCACCCACGCCGACACTACTTTCAACCACAAGAAAATAGAAGAGAACGCAGTCATCCTGCATAAAGAACCATGCAAAGCCCGCTTACGGATGACAGAAGCAGTCTACATTTACACCAAGACTCCCAGTATCAACATCCAGTTAATTCTTGGGGCGGTATTCTACAATCCGTCATAGCTTATGACGTCGTCACTACTCTGACCATCAGGTCCCACAAAATTTATGACTTTTAGTCCTCCCTGCCATCCTCAAGGAGACAGAATGACGCGCGCTGATTGGCTGACACGGCCACCAACCAGCCATGCACGCACCACACAGATATATACCAGTCTTAGCAGAGATACGGACTTCTTAAGGACTTACGAATTACGAAACTGTTCAGTGAATCCTGCCCCTCAGCTCACTCAGCACCTCTTAATAAATATAAAGATATACTGAACCGCATCCTTTCAATGGGTTACTTTCCTAAAAATTCAAAGCTGCAAACCTTACACTGATACCAAAACCTAACAAAAAAGGTACAAATCCCCTAGATTACAGACCTATCTTATTTCTGGAAGTCCCAGGCAAAATTTACAAAAAAGAATCCTCAACAAGAGATTGAAGCATGACGTTTATCTTCCAATGATACTAAGTAGCTACTGCTTTTCCTAACGATGAGAAGGGAGGAAGGCGTGTCTTAAACTGGGACGAGTAACAACTGTGCCCTGCATAGCTCTCTCTCTCTCTCTCTCTCTCTCTCTCTCTCTCTCTCTCTGTATGCCAAGCGGAAGGGTGGCTAGAATAATGACTGGATCTGCGTTCCATATGGTGCGCTCTTTGATTGGTGATTTATATGATGTTTCAGTATGTGCGTCAGTGTGGTGATGATAGTGGTGGTGGTGGCTTTATACAGGTCCAGAAAGCTAATTCTTTCTGATAAGTGTTGCATACTAATTACGTTAGATTTAGTACACATTGCGTGGTAATTATTCACTAATTCATTATTGCTAGTCTGTTCCCAGAATCGACTGTGGCAGTATGACATACATAAAGGTTTTGAAAAGGAAGATTTTTCAAAAAGGAATGAACATTAGAAAACAAAAAAAATTTGGCTGTAAGCTTCTTGTTATTGACCTTATACATTATGTTGTAATTTTTTATTGGTTTTTATATGTACATTTTCAAGGGTAATGATTTGCATGTATCATCATGGTTTTGTTGTTATTAGGCAGCTCATCAGTATTCAGGATGAAAAGCTACTTTTTAGAGTTCTACCAATATAGTTCGGTAAGAGGCCATTCTGAATGCATGTTATGTTAAACTCCACAGCAGTAATTGCATTGTTTACTTTGTAGGATGTTCTTTCAATGCTTCTTACTAGTGAGGTGAGTTTGGTGAAAGTAGAGTTTCTAGCTAAGGAGCTAAAGAAGGTTAAAGTTGGGATGAAATATGAAATACAGTAAGGAGTAGATAGATGGGGGCGAACCCCCTTGCTTTTTACCAACTTAGTTTGATTTATTCTCTCTTCTATTTCAGATTGTGTAATAAGTTGTAATGTTTACATCAGGACGGTTTGTTCTCTTGCAGGTAAGTGAGGTAAGTATTAAGATTGTTCTTTTCATTTTATCAGCCTCTTTTCATGTTATTTTCTTCTCTTTTTGATGTGCTTATTTATTTTTTTCTTCTTATTATTTATTTATTTATTTATTTATTTATTTGTTTATTTATTCATTTATTTATGTGTGTGTGTGTGTGTAATTCACTGTTTGATCTGCTGCAGTCTCTGACGAGACAGCCAGACGTTACCCTACGGAACGAGCTCAGAGCTCATTATTTCCGATCTTCCGATCTTCGGATAGGCCTGAGACCAGGCACACACCACACACCGGGACAACAAGGTCACAACTCCTCGATTTACATCCCGTACCTACTCACTGCTAGGTGAACAGAGGCTACACGTGAAAGGAGACACACCGAAATATCTCCACCCGGCCGGCGAATCGAACCCCGGTCCTCTGGCTTGTGAAGCCAGCGCTCTAACTACTGAGCTACCGGGCCGTGTGTGTGTGTGTGTGTGTGTGTGTGTGTGTCAGCGTGTGTCGGTGTGTATGTGTGTGTGCGCGCACGTGTATGTTAGTTATAGGTATACAATGGTTCTGGCTTATATTTTCTTATATTTTTATAAGCTTCCTAAACCAGCCATGTTCCTCATTTGTTAAATGTTGTGTTATTTCTAAGTAGTTTAGTCTATATCTTTTATTATTTTTCTAACTTTTCCCTTGTTTTTTGTCTTCTCTTGTATACAATTCTTTTATAGTATGAATGTCTGCTTGTTGGTGTAGTTCTTGTATGTTCCTTTGTTATGGGTGTCTTTCATTGAAGGCAAATTTTAGTGCACTGTTTTGAACTTTTTGGAGAGTTAGAAAGGAGTTTTTGGCCAAGCTATTGAGAGGGTAGGATGGGTAAGTGAGTACTGGGGTAACGTATGCTTTCATTAGATGTAATTTAATTTTCATTGGTAAGCCTGAAAATCTTCTTAGTGTGTTCAATGCTACTTGTCCTTTTATTTTATTTATTTTTGTCTGACAGGAAAATCCTTGTTTCTTAATGTGGAGACCTAGTATGTTGCCTTCATTTGTGTAGGGTATCACTTGTCTATCTATAATTATTGGTTG
>NC_059274.1:9437826-9497332 GCF_017591435.1 Portunus trituberculatus
GGTTCGAGTCCCGGGGCGGCAAGGCAAATGGGCCCCTGTTCACCTAGCAGTAAATAGGTACGGGATGTAACTCGAGGGATTGTGGCCTCGCTTTCCCGGTGTGTGGAGTGTGTTGTGGTCTCATTCCTACCCGAAGATCGGTCTATGAGCTCTGAGCTCGCTCCGTAATGGGGAAGACTGGCTGGGTGACCAGTAGGCGACCGAGGTGAATCACACACACTCACACACACACACACACACACACACACACGGCCCGGTAGCTCAGTGGTTAGAGCGCTGGCTTCACAAGCCAGATGACCGGGGTTCGATTCCCCGACCGGGTGGAGATATTTGGGTGTGTCTCCTTTCACGTGTAGCCCCTGTTCAGCTAGCAGTGAGTAGGTATGGGATGTAAATCGAGGAGTTGTGACCTTGTTGTCTCGGTGTGTGGACCTATACCAAGATCGGAAATAATGAGCTCTGAGCTCGTTCCGTAGGGTAACGTCTGGCTGTCTCGTCAGAGACTGCAGCAGATCAAACAGTGAATTACACACACACACACACACACAGATTGTTGATCATTGGGACACCACACACACACACACACACACACACACACACACACACACACACACTAAAAGCTATGGATCTACCAACCCTGGAACAGAAAAGAGAGAGAGGGGATCTGATACAAGTTTATAAATTGATTAATGGAATGAGAAAGTAATCTTGAGAGAAGAATATGACATTAGAAGCACAAGATCGCATAGTAAGAAACTAAGGAAGGGAAGATGTCTGAGAGATGTTAAAAAAATAGTTTCCCGCAAAGATGTGTTGAGACTTGGAACAGTTTGAGTGAGGAAATGGTGTCAGCAAAGAGTGTACATAGTTTTAAAGAAAAATTGGATAGGTGTAGATATGGAGACAGGGCCTCACTAGCATAAAGCCCAGGCCCTATAAAACTACAACTAGGTAAATACAACTAGGTAAATACACAGTTTAGTGGTTAGCACTCTCAACTCACAATCGAGAGTGCCGGGTTGGAGTCCCGGGGCGGCGAGGCAAATGGGTAAGCCTCTTAATGTGTGGCCCCTGTTCACCTAGCAGTAAATAGGTATGGGATGTAACTCGAGGGGTTGTGGCCTCGCTTTTCAGGTGTGTTGAGTGTGTTGTGGTCTCAGTCCTACCCGAAGATCGGTCTATGAGTCCTGAGCTCGCTCAGTAATGGGAAAGGATGGCTGGGTGATCAGCAGACGGCCGTGGTGAATTACACACTTGAAAGCTTGAAATAAAAGAGTTGATGACGGAATTAAATGAAGAGAAGGCAATGGGACCGGATGAAGTCTCAGGCAGAATATTAAAAGAATGTAGGGAAGAGCTAGTAAGTCCTATATACAACATCATAAAATGCTCAGTAGAAAATGGAAAAGTACCAGTAGAATGGAAAAGAGCTGAGGTGGTTCCCATATATAAGAAAGGAAGGAAGGAAGAACCTTTAAATTACAGACTTGTATCACTAACTAGTGTAATATGCAAGATGTTTGAAAAAGTAATAAAGAAACAATGGATCGAGTTTCTTGAAGACAACAAATTATCATCAAATAGCCAATTTGGTTTTAGAAAAGGTCGGTCATGTGTAACAAATTTATTGAGCTTTTACTCTAGAATAGTTGATAGAGTACAAGAGAGAGAGGGATGGATTGACTGTATTTATTTGGATTTAAAAAAGGCGTTTGATAAAGTACTACATGAAAGATTACTGTGGAAGTTAGAGAAGAAGGGTGGCTTAAAAGGAAGTACATTGAGATGGATGGAAAATTAATTGAAGGGGAGAGAAATAAGGACGGTAGTTAAAGATATGAAGTTCAAGTGGAGAGCAGTAGAAAGCGGAGTGCCACAGTATTGGCACCAATACTTTTTCTCATATAAATATATAAACGACATGCCAGAGAGAGTGACCAGCTACATAAATCTGTTTGCTGACGATGCAAAACTGTGCAGAGTTATTAAGCAAAAAGAGGATTGTGAAATACTGCAGGAAGACCTAAATAAGATCTGGAAATGGAGTAAAAAGTGGGAGATGGAATTCAATTTGGACAAAAGCCATGTCGTGGAAATGGGAAAGAGTGAATGACGACCAGTAGGAATCTACAAGATGGGAGATGGAGTAGAAATAGAGAAAGTAAAAAATAAAAAGGACTTGGGAGTGACGATGGAAGAAAACAATCAACCGGTAATCCATATTGATAGAATTTTCAGAGAGATATATAATTTGCTAAGGAATATTGGATTAGCATTTCACTACATGGACAAAGAAATGATGAAGAAATTGATAAGTAATATAATAGGACCCAGATTGGAATATGCAGGAGTTGTGTGGACCCCCATAAAAGAAACACATAAGGAAGTTGGAGAGACTACAAAAAATGGCTACAAGAATGGTTCCAGAATTTGAAGGGATGACATATGAGGAGAGACTAAAGGCTATGGATCTACCAACCCTGGAACAGAGAAGGAGAGAGGGATCTGATACAAGTTTATAAATTGATTAACGGAATGGATCAAGTGGATAATGAGAAACTGATCCTGAGAGAAGAATATGACATTCGAAGCACAAGATCGCATAGTAAAAAACTGAGGAAGGAAGATGTCTGAGAGATGTTAAAAACATAGTTTCCGCAAAGATGTGTTGAGACTTGGAACAGTTTGAGTGAAGAAGTGGTGTTAGCAAAGAGTGTGCATAGCTTTAAAGAAAATTTGGATAAGTATAGATATGGAGACGGGGCCACACGAGCGTAAAACTACAAATAGGTAAATACAACTAGGTAAACACACACACACACACACACACACACACACACACACACACACACACACAGCCAGAGGACCGGGGTTCGATTCCCCGGCCGGGTGGAGATATTTGGGTGTGTCTCCTTTCACGTGTAGCCCCTGTTCACCTAGCAGTTAGTAGGTACGGGATGTAAGTCGAGGAGTTGTGACCTTGTTGTCCCGGTGTGTGGTGTGTGCCTGGTCTCAGACCTATCCGAAGATCGGAAATAATGAGCTCTGAGCTCGTTCCGTAGTGTAACGTCTGGCTGTCTCGTCAGAGACTGCAGCAGATCAAACAGTGAAACACACACACACACACACACACACACACACACACACACACACACACACACACACACACACAAATTGTTGCTCACTGGAACAGTTTGAGTGAGGAAGTGGTATCAGCAAAGAGTGTACATAGTTTTAAAGAAAAATTGGATAAGTGTAGATATGGAGACGGGACCACACGAGCATAAAGCCCAGGCCCTGTAAAACTACAACTAGGTAAATACAACTAGGTAAATACACACACACACACACACACACACACGTTTCTCGTTGGGACACGCTTATGCATACATAGGTTGTTACACACACACACACACACACACACACACACACACACACACGTTTCTCGCTCGGATACGCTTATGCATACATAGGTTGATACACAAAAAAAAAAAAGAAAAAAATAATTGTTGACTAATCTAAGAGTGGCATTTCAATACATGAACAAAGATATGATGAAAAAAATCATCACAAGCATGATACGTCCAAGGTTGGAATATGCAGCAGTGGTGTGGTCTCCGAGCTCTTAAAAGGATATAAGAAATTAGAAAGGATGCAGAAGATTGCTACAAAGATGGTGCCGCAATTAAAGGACCTAACATATGAAGAACGGCTGAAGGAAATGGGACTGCCAACCTTACAAAATAGAAGAGAACGTCGGGACCTAATAACAATGTACGATAGTCAATGGCATTGAAAAAGCTAGAGAAAAAAGATCTGGTGCTGTTGACAGAAGAAGATGGAAGGGCAAGAGGACATGGAAAGAAGATCAGGATGAGGCAGTGTGTGAAGGATATTGGAAAATACAGTTTTCCACACAGAACTATTTAAAAGTGGAATGCATTGCATGGATAATGAAGTTATTACAGCACATAATGTGCATAACTTTAAGGGAATATTAGATAAATGGAGATATGGAGACAGGACATTATGAGCCCTGCTCGAACCCTGTACAATACAACTATGTAAATGCACACACACACACACACACACACACTATATGTGTAGAGGAGTACACTATGGGGATGACATGGCGGAGGTTATGGGAGTAACAATCAAGACAGAAGAAGAGAAAAAACGGAGAATCATAGTCACGTATGTGCCACCTAAGACAAATACATGGAGAACAGAAGAACATAAGAAAATGCAATTAGAGGTGATTAAGTGCTTGGATAATATAAGAAAAGATGGAAAAATATTATTAGTAGGAGACTTCAACTGCAAGAGTAAACTGGAGAGAGATGGAAGTAATGAGTAATGCTGGATCGTGGAGCGAGATGTTACAGCTGACTATGGTGAAAACACTGGATCAGTGGGTGGAAGAATCAACACGGTACAGAGAAGAACCATCATTGCATGACCTAGTATTCACAAAGAAGCCGGAGTTCCATCTCAGCATACAATACCAGAGTCTAATGGGAAAAAAATATCATGTAACATTAGTAGTGGAAATGCAGGAAGAGGATGTGATAAGATACAGGGAGGACTAAAAAAAAAAAAAAAAAAAAAAAAAAAAAAAAAAAAGATTAAATTATGCAAGAGCAAATTTTAAAAAGTTAAGACAATTTTTTGGTGGCATAGAATAGAGGAACATTATGAATGGAAAGACAGTACAAGGGAAATATGAACTATTCCTACAAAAGTATAGTGAGGGAGTAATGAAATACGTACCAATCTATAGAGTGAGGAAGAGTATACAAGCCTAGTAGCCTACAATGGCAGATGTATAGAAGCTAAGAGGGAAAAAGATAAAGCTTGGAAGAAACTAGAAAAGCAGAGAAATTAAAGCAACAGACAGCATTATAAGGATGCGAAAGATTAATATATTAGAGTAAAGGGAGAGGAAGAAAGAAACTTTGAGAAAAATGTGGTGCGGAAAAGCGAAGATGGGCGCAATCTTTTCTACAAGTTTTTAATTGATAAGATGAAAAATAAGAAAGCAATAGAAAAAAAATAGGTAAAGGAGGGAAGACATACCAAACAGCAGAGGAAATGAGTGAAATAATGAATGAGAGTTTCAAAATTGTTTTCACTAAAGAATAGGATTTTACAGAACTAAATAAGCCATTGTATTGTCAAGGCTTGCAAGAAATCATAATGCACAAAGGAAAAAATTGGAAGACTACTATAAAATTTGGATGTCAGAAAAGCGATGGGACCGGATGGTGTGTCGGGCTGGGCAGTGGGCACTAAAGGAATGTAAAGATCAATTGTTAAAACCGGTTTGGGAAATGGTTACAAACTCATTAAAGGAAGGAAAAGTACCACTGGAATGGAAGATAATCTCAGTAATCAAAGGAAAAAAGTCATCTAAGCCATTAGATTACAGACCAGTGTCACTTACAAATGTTGTGGGGAAGATATGTGAAATTATTACCAAAGAAAAATGGGTAAAATAATACGAAAAAAAAAAAACAAGTTATATCTAACAGACAATTTGGGTTCAGGACAGAAAGGTCATGTGTGTCAAATTTATTAAGTTTGTCACTCAGGAGTAGTGGAGGGACTGGAGAGCAGAGATGGGTGGGTGGACACTGTGTACCTAGACATAAAAAAAAAAAAAGGCTTTTGATAAAGACCCTCATAACAGGCTACTTTGGAAATTGGGAAACATAGGGGGACTGAGAGGAATAATATTATATTGGATAAGGGATTTCTTGAAGGACAGAGAGAGATGAGAACTGTGATCAGGGATACACACTCCTCCTGGAATAAAGTATCAAGTGGAGTGCCACAGGGGTCAGTGATAGCCCCCATTATGTTGCAGGTACATGTAAACGACATACAGTATGGAGTGACCAGCTGTATTAATTTATTTGTTGATGCAAAATTGTTAAGAGTAATTAAGACCCGAGAAGACTGTTTGCTACTGCAGGAAGATATAGATAAAATCTATGAGTGGAGTAAGAAGTGGAAGTTAGAATTCAATGCCAAAAAAAATGTCATGTAATGGAATTAGGAAAGGGTGAAAGAAGACCAGTATGGAACTATTTGATGGGAGATGAACAAATAATGAAGACTAAATAAGAAAAAAAATCCGGGAGTGGTTATACAACGAACTCTGAGCCCCGAAAAACACATAAGTAAAATATTTGGAACAACGTATAAAATGTTGACTAATATTTGGGTGGTATTTCAGTACCTGAACAAGGATATGACGAAAAAAAATACGAATATGATAATTCCACAGTTTCAAAATGCAGCAGTGGTGTCATCCCCAAGGTTGAAAAAGGATAGAAGAAAATCAGAACGGATCCAGAGGATAGCTACAAACATGGTGCCGCAACTAAAGGAAGAAAGACTGAAGGAAATGGGACTGCCAACCTTACAAGATAGAAGAGAAAGAGGGGACCTAATAACAATGTATAAAATAGTTAATGGCATTGAAAAGATAGACAAGCAAGACTTGGTGCTGGTGACAGAAGAAACTGGAAGGACAAGAGGACATGCAAAGATCAGGAAGAGGCAGTGTGTGAAAGATATTGGAAAATACAGTTTTCCACATAGAACGGTGGAAAAGTGGAATGCTTTGAATGATGAAGTTGTTACAGCACATAATGTGCATAGCTTTAAAGAAAAATTAGATAAATGGAGGTATGGAGACAAGACACTATAAGCCCCGCTCGTATCCTGTACAATACAACTAGGTAAATACAACTAGGTAAATACACATACACAAAAAAAAAAAAAAAAAATGATACTCACTGGTACACACACACACACACAGACACACACACACACACACACACACAGGGGTGGACTAAAGGGAAACAAACACATTGAGATGGATGGAAAATCATTTGAGAGGGAGAGAAATAAGAACGGTAGTTAAAGATATGAAGTCCAAGTGGAGACCAGTAGACAGCGGAGTGCCACAGGGGTCAGTATTGCCGCCAATACTTTTTTCTCATATATATATAAATGACATACCAGAGGGTGTGAACAGCTACATAAATCTGTTTGCGGACGATGCGAAACTGCAGAGTTATGAAGCAAAAGAGAATTGTGAAATACTGCAGGAAGACCTAAATAAGATCTGGAAATGGAGTAAGAAGTGGGAGATGGAATTCAATGTGGACAAAAGCCATGTCATGGAAATGGGAAAGAGTGAAAGACGACCAGTGGGAATCTATAAGATGGGAGATGGAATAGAACTGAAGAAAGTAAAAAAGGAAAAGGATTTGGGAGTGACGATGGAAGAAAACAATCAATTTTCAGAGACATATAATTTGCTAAGGAATATTGGATTAGCGTTTCACTACATGAACAAAGAAATGATGAAGAAATTGATAAGTACTATAATAAGACCCAGATTGGAATATGCAGGAGTTGTGTGGAACTCCCCCCCACAAAAAGAAACACATAAGGAAGTTGGAGAGACTACAAAAGATGGCTACAAGAATGGTTCCAGAATTTGAAGGGATGACATATGAGGAGAGACTAAAGGTTATGGATCTACCAACTCTGGAACAGAGGAGGGAGAGAGGGGATATGATACAAGTTTATAAATTGATGAATGGAATGTATCAAGTGGATAATGAGAAACTGATCCTGAGAGGTTTATGACATTCGAAGCACAAGATCGCATAGTAAAATATTGAGGAAGGGAAGATGTCTGAAAGATGTTAAAAAATATCGTTTCCCGCAAAGATGCGTTGAGACGTAGAACAGTTTGAGTGAAGAATTGGTGTCAGCAACGAGTGTGCATAGTGTTAAAGAAATATTGAATAAGTGTAGATATGGAGACGGGGCAACACGAGCGTAAAGCCCTGGCTCTGTAAAACTACAACTAGGTAAATACACACACACACACACACACACACACACACACACATGTAATTGTTCACTGGGACACACACACACACACACACACACACACACACACACACACACAGGTAGTTGTTCACTGGGACACACACACACACACACACACACACACACACAGGTCGTTGCTCACTGGGACACACACACACACACACACACAGGTTGTTGCTCACTGGGACACACACACACACACACACAGGTTGTTGCTCACTGGGACACTCTCACGCATACACATACACGCTCACACCAGCCATAGCACTCTCTCCTCCCTCTCGTGCTTTTATTATATTACTCGAAGATCCGGAAATCATGTTACACTTTCTTCGGGGTGGAATGTCGTGAGAATTCTCTTGCTGATGCCTCTCTCCTCAATCAGGCATTTTATGTCTGTGTGTTTAAAAAATGCGATGAAAAGAAGATACCTCGATGAATACAAGTGTTGCATAAATCACGTTTTCATTGAAAAATAATTGACTGTATTATAAAAGTGAGCAACTCTCATTGTTAAGTGATGTCAGGGAGAGTTTTTGCAGTGTTAAATTTTCGCGATCATCCAATGCAGGTGACAGTGGATGTTTTTTCGGTCAGTAATTGGTATAAGTGTTACAGTGCCTATGATGAAGCAACTTAGAAACATAGATATTCAAACCGCCATTCATTTCTTTTTAATCTTGTGAATTATCCTTAAATTATTTGGTGTTACAAGTGAACTAATTCCAAGATATATGTAATGCATGTGAATTTAAACTTTGGAGTAAGAAATTGTTAATATTACGTAAAAGCATAATTTTGGTAATGGTAGAGAGGCATGAGTGTGTTAATGGAGCATAGGACAGCAAGAGGTAAGAAGTGGCGCTACTTTGTGTTGAGTAGGCGGTGCCGCGGCAACATGGCGGCCAGCGTGACGGGCTGACAGTGACAGTGGTGGGGACTGTTTGGCGGTTACCGTGTAGCCAATGCTTAGAGGCTGTGTGTGTGAAATTATAAAGTGCTAACAGGTGTGCAGACCGTGCAGTGAGGTGTGGTGCAGGTGTGTGGTGTCCGTGGAGGTGTGTGAGTGCCGCCCGCTCACCACTGCGTCAACACTCGCTATTTCACTACAGCAGGACAGCCTAGGCCTTCACCACGCCTTTACTACATGACACTACAGCCACTCGTCCAGCCTGCACTGAGGAATGAACCGCAAGGATGGATGAGAGGTGAGAGGGGGCGGGCGTGGCCACTCAACCCTCCCCCTTGTTTACATGGGGGTGCCCGCTACACACTCCAGGATACACTCCTCGCCCTCTGTTCTGGTGTGCCTTGCCACCCTGTACCCGACCCCCGCCCCTGGGGTGTGGGTGTAGATGTGGATATGTGCTGCACGCCCATCACATGACTCATTTTGGGCCCCCAGCTAAGGGTGGTGGAGGTGATGGGCAAGGTGCAGACAAGAAGGGGGCAAAGGCATCATTCCTAACACCCAAACACTGTCCTGCCATCTTCACACCCACTACCCACCACATTACATGCATACCCAAGCAAACTACACTCGGTTCAGTGACAGTGTGTGGTTTCATAGACGATGCAAATGTAATATAATAAAAAAAAAGATAAACTGATCACATGAATTATTTCAGCTTTTCTTGGCGGATTAGTTAGGTTAGTCTCTGCCATGCTGGTTCAGAATGCCTGGGTACACAGCTCAGCCTAATCTAATTTAACCTAATTTTAGTTAACCCAAGTTTAGCGGAGATAGGTATCTCATTTGATAAAAAAAATTAAAGTAATTATGATTAAAAGGAACAAATGCATACAGAAATCAATAATAGAAAGTCATGAAAATTCATAAAATTGATTTGTAAACACTTATAGATGATATTTAGAGTTCATTTATATAGTTTGGTTAAAATAAAAAAAAGTAGATTGGTTATGTAGGTAGGTGTGGAAAAGAAATTGAAATAGTGGCCTATACTACACCTTACACTGGCTAGGGAAGTACCACCTTGTTTGTTATGCTTTGTATTTGCCAAACACATATCTACCACCATTGTAATATACCTACCTTGTTAAATTGTCAAATTTCATTAGGCAGATTTGTTGTGTATGTGCTGTATAGGTGTAGGTTCACTAAAGGCTTGGCACCAAGTTGTCAAGCCTCATTACTCCTCAGTCCCATGCATGCTGTCATGAAGACTGGAGCAACTTGAAGGTTTGGCTTGGGATAGGTTAACTTAGTCTGTGTGTTAATGTCTTCATTGGAAAGGTCAGATATAGGTGCTGTACATATGCAGGCTATAATTACTGCACTGAAAGCTTTTGTTGAGTTGCAGGCCTGTCTATGTGGCTAAAAGAAAAAAAGGTAACAACACTCCTCTTTCACTGTTTATATACCATGTGTTAGGGTTAATATTATGGTATGTGGGAGTATATTCCTGTCTGTTGCCTCTTTTGTTGCTCCTATTGTTTATGATATTAGTAGTCATTTTTCCATCTCAATTTCCTTGAGTGTTCTTCAGCAAGTGTTTTCTGGACAGCTCTTTTTGCTTTGCAGGTTGCTCACATTCCCTTTAAGTTATCAGATAACAAGACCTGTTTATTTTTTTTTTTTTTTTTTTTTATGCAGGAGGGACAACTGGCTAAGGCCAACAAAATATGAAAATAAAGGCCCACTTAATTGCCAGTTCCCTTAAAAGACACGAGAATTAGCTAACCAAAATTCAGGGACAAATGTCTTGACCTCTCTCTCTTAAAAGAAGTCAAGTATTAGGAAGATGGAAATACAGAAGCAGGTAGAGAGTTCCAATGTTTACCAATGAAAGGTATGAATGAATGAGAGTACTGGTTAACTCTTGCATTAGATAGTTGGACAAAATAGGGGTGAGTAGAAGAAGAAAGCCTTGTGCAGCGAGACTGCAGGAGGAGGGGAGGCATGCAGTTAGCAAGATCAGTAGAGCAGTTAACATGAAAATAGCGATAAAAGTTAGAAAGAGATGCAACACTTCGGTGGTGAGAAAGAGGCTGAAGACAGTCAGTCAGAGGAGGGGAGTTGATGAGATGAAAAGCTTTTGATTCCATCCTATCTAATAAAACTGTGTGAGTGGAAGCTCCCCAAACATGCGAAGAGTACTTCCTTACAGCACACGTAATGCCAGTCTTTCAGGCCTTTGTCCTAAAGAAAATATAAATGTTTCGACCATCACTTTGCTGTTAATAAAGACTAAATTGATGGTGATAAAGTTCCTTCTATTTTCAGTAACCAGTTCTGTTTGGTTATTTACATAAAAAGGGAGGTAGCTAGTGTGTTAACTTCTTTGGGCTTTCAGTGCTAAACAAGACTATATGACAATGTTAGGTGGCTTGCTCATTAGTAAAAGTGCAGATTTTCTGGCAGTCTTCCAAAAAGGAAAAAACAGACAGTATATATATCAGGTAGCTAGTTTGCTTTTTTACATTACAAGAATACCATATTAATGAAAAAAAAAGTGTGTGTGTGTTTACCTACTTGTGAGATGCAGGAAAAGAGCCACACTAGATTGTGCTGTCCTGTCCCCTGATGCTTTTATATCAAAATTTTACTTAAATTTATGTATGGTTTTTCCACACACCGTTTCATCATCAAGTTTGTTCCACGTTGCTATACATCTGTGAGAAAAGCTGTTTCTTTCTTTATTTCTCTTCTGCAGTCACTCACTTTCAGTTTTCATCTATGTCCTCTAGTGCTCCTCATTTAAAATTTCACGAGATCATCTCTGTCCAGCTTCTCTGTCCCTTCCAATATATTATATAGTGCTATCATCTCTCTCTCTCTCTCTCTCTCTCTCTCTCTCTCTCTCTCTCTCTCTCTCTCTCTCTCTCTCTCTCTCTCTCTCTCTCTCTCTCTCCTTTCCTCCTGTGTAATTAGTCCCAGTTTTTCCAACCTCTCTTCATAATGTATATTCACTTAGATCTGTAGGGATTTTTGTTGCAACTTTCTGGATTCTTTCCAGCTTCCTAATGTCTTTTTTGAGATTTGGTAACCACACTAATGCTGCATACCCCAAACGTGGACGTATCACTGTTGTTATCAACTTTTCATCATTTCTTCATTGATATATGTAAATGCTGCTCTGATATTTCTAAGTAGATTATAAGTTTCTCCTGCGATCTTCTAAATATGCTATTCAAATGACATACTGTTATAAATGGTTACTCCCAGGTCCTTTTCTTCTCTCCTTTTATTAATTTCTTAATTTCTCAGGTAATAAGTACTTTTTGTTCTCCTGCACTCCTTCCAAACTCTATCATGCCACATTTCTTAGCATTAAACTTCATGTTCCATTGACCATTCATGTATTTTCAGTAAGTCTTGATTTAGTGCTTCACAGCCCTGATTTGAGATTCTCCTCATGATCTATGCATCATCAGCAAAGATATTTCTGTAGCTAGTTACTCCTTCTGGCATGTCTTTAACATTAATAGCAAACATGATTGGTGCTAGTACTGAACCTTGCAGGACTCCACTCTCCAGTTTGACTTTTCACCTCTTGACAACTGTCCTCATTTCTCTACCTGTCAAAAAGTCAGTCATCCACCTTAATAAATGATCCTCCCAGTCCTACTATACTTTTCAACTTCTATATTAACCTTTTGTATGGTACTTTATCAAAAGCTTTTTTAAGATCTAAGTATATGCAATCAGCCCATCCATCTCTCTCATTCACTATATCCACTTCTCTTGAGTAAAAACTTAACAAATTAGTTGTACAGATCTCCCTTCCTGGAACCCAAATAGTTTCTTTGTTATCACTCTGTTCTCTTCCAGGAATTTCACCCACCTGTTCTTGATTATTCTCCCACAAATGTTTACTAACACACTCGTCAGTGATACTGGTTGATTGAGACTTAAACCTTATTTTTAAGAGACGTTTACCCTTTACATACCTGCCCAATCTATGTATTTCTTCAACCTCCTCTGTCAATTCCTTGTCCTTATGTATTGTCTCCACCAGTTTTTCCCCACACTTCCTTTGCTCTTTCAGTTCTTTGCACAACACAGTCCTCCTTCAGACCAAATACTGTAACTGTTTTTCATTATTGACTGTGTCTCTCATTAAGTTTTCCTTCTGCTTAATCACTTTGATAACCTTTTCGGCTAAAACGTTATTATTCACTTTTGTTTGCTCTTCCACAATTTTTCTGAAATTCACTTTTTCATCCTCATGTTCCTTTTTTCCAAATTTCTTGCATTAGTACATTTAATTCCTCCACTTTACCCTGATACTCTTCAGCTTTCAGTTGGTGTAATGTCAGTTTCCTCCACACTATTTTCTCCATTGTTGGGGTGTCAACTATTTTCTCCAACTTTTCCATTTGCCCTCTCATATCTCTCATTTCACTATCCAAATCAATTACCCTTTTCCTCATTACACTATCTCTTACTTTTCTTTCCTCGTCCCTGAACACTGAGAAATCCCTTGTTACCAGTTTCGGGACTGGTCCTGTTGGTGTGGGAGTAAACAGCCGAAGCAGCCACTGTCTCTTCCAATTCGCTCATATCGGCAGATATTAAGCTTAATTTACAGCTAATTTTATGACAGGACAGCACTGAATCTAGTGTGACCCCCCTATCCAGGTACCCACAAACCAGGGTAAGCTCTCAGTGATGAAAATGGGAGCAGCAATCTGGATGTCTGCTCTGTCTGCCATCTGATGTGTGTGTGTGTGTGTGTGTGTGTGTGTGTGTGTGTGTGTGTGTGTGTTTCACTGTTTGATCTGCTGCAGTCTCTAACGAGTCAGCCAGACGTTACCCTACGGAACGAGCTCAGAGCTCATTGTTTCCGATCTTCGGATAGGCCTGAGACCAGGCACACACCACACACTGGGACAACAAGGTCACAACTCCTCGATTTCCATCCCGTACCTACTCACTGCTAGGTGAACAGGGGCTACACGTGAAAGGGTGTGTGTGTGTGTGTGTGGTGTGTGTGTGTGTGTGTGTGTGTGTGTGTGTGTGTGTGTGTGTGTGTGTGTGTGTGTGTGTGTGTGTGTGTGTGTGTGTGTGTGTGTGTGTGTGTGTGTGTGGTTACCTAGTTTTACCTAGTTGTAGTTTTACAGGGCCTGGGCATCATGCTCATTTAGCCTCGTCTCCATATCTACATTTATCCAAGTTTTCTTGAAAGCTATGCACACTCCTTGCTGACACTAAATCTTCACTTTGGCTATTCCATGCTGTTATACTTTGTGGAAAGCTGAATTTTTTCATGTCCATGAAGCATCATCCCATCCTCAATTTTTTACTATGATATCTTGTGCTTCTACTGGTGAGTTCATCTCTTGGTAACAGCTCTTCATTATTTATTACATCCATTCCATTCATTAGTTTGTAGACTTGTATTAAGTCCCCCCTCTTGCTTCTCTGCTCTAGTGTTGGTAGATCCAAAGCCCTCAGTCAGTTTCTTCTCATATGTCATCTCTCTTAGCTCTGGTACCATCCTCGTTGCCATCCTTTGCAGTCTTTCCAATTTCCGTATATGTTTTTTTTTGTGTGGGGATCACACCACCCCTGCATACTCTAATTTGGGTCTGATCACAGTGAATATTAGTTTTTTCATCATATTTTTATCCATGTAGTGGAAAGTCAATCCAATATTTCCTACCATATTGTATGTTTTGCCATATATTTTGTCCATATGGCTATCCTGTTGACTATTCTCTTGTATAGTCACTCCTAGGTTCCTTTCCTTGTTAACTTTCTTCAGTTCTACCCTATCTCTATCTTGAAGATCCCCTCTGGTTGTCTTCCA
The DNA here is from genome assembly GCF_017591435.1 of Portunus trituberculatus. Taxonomy (NCBI): domain Eukaryota; kingdom Metazoa; phylum Arthropoda; class Malacostraca; order Decapoda; family Portunidae; genus Portunus; species Portunus trituberculatus. Next base: position 9,452,514 of record NC_059274.1, read on the forward strand.
CTCCTTTCTAATTTCATAACATGACTTTTATCCACACTAAATTCCATCTCCCACTTCCTACTTTACCTCCAGATCTTGTTAAAGTCCTGCTGTAATATTTCACAGTCCTCCTTGTTTTTTACTTGTATGAGCAGCTTGGCATCATCTGGAAATAAGGTTCATGTAACTGTTTACTCCTTCTAGAATGTCATATGTATACAAGAAAAAGTGTACAGTAAGCTCCTGCACTTGGCGAATTAATTAGTCTGGCGAAACTACCGCCAAATGCGAATTTCACCAAGCACAAGTTCTTTATACCATATAAATTGCATGAAAAATGCCTCAATCAGTCTTTGGTCATTGCCAAAGTCCCTTTTTGTCCCCCTAAATACCATCTTTTGAGCTGAAATAAAATCTTTTGCCTTCATATATTAGAACACATGTACAAAACAGACCAATAAACAATAAATAAAGCTAATAAGACATGATATAAAGGCTGTAACTCCCATTTTTCCACCCGTTTCCCTTGCCCGCTTTCGTCCTTGCTACCACCACCATTGTCCTCACCCCCACCGGTACTACCTGTTGAGCTGGTAGAGGCCATGTTGGCAGTAAATCGCCAGAATTCGTTCCCACGCTAGCAGAACAGAGGGTAGAACAAACAAAATGGCTGAAGGGGACTCTCACACTGCTTTCTGATAGGTTTAGAGAGAAGTCTGATGTCACCGGGGAGCTGTGTGGTTCACTGTGCGGCCACCAGGGGACCGCCAAGTTTGAATTCAAATCGCCAAGCGTGCACTCAGTGGTCCGTGGCCACCCTACTGCCAAAAGTGAATTTTGCCAAGCTGAGATTCGCCAAGTGCAGGGGCTTACTGTACGTGCCAACACCGATCCTTGTGGCACTCCACTCTCCACTGTTCTCCACTCCGATTTAATATCCTTTATTACCGTTCTCATTTCCCTTCCTCTCAAGTAACTCTCCATCCACTCTAAAGCCTTCCCCTTCAATCCTCCTTTATTCTTTAACTTTCATAGCAGTCTCGAATGCAGTACCTTGTCAAAAGCCTTTTTTTTTTTTAATTTAGATATATACAGTACCCATATGTCTCTCTCCTGAATTATGTCTGTTGCTCTAGAGTAAAAACTCAGGAAGTTTGTTACATAAGAGCAGCTCTTTCTAAAGCCAAATTGTGTGTCTGAGATTAACTTATCTTCTAAAAACTCAATCCATTGTTTCTTTACATCTTGCATGCCACACTGGTTAGTGACACCAGTCTGTAGTTTAAAGGTTTCTCTTTCCCACCACTCTTATATATGGTGACCATTTCAGCCCTTTTCCATTCCATCAGTACAGTACCACTTTCTATTGAGCATTTTATGATGTCATGTATAGGTACCACTAGTTCTTCCTTGCATGCTCTCAGTATTCTACCTGAAATGTCATCCAGTCCTATTGCCTTTCTCACCTTTAGTTCCTCTATTAATTTATATATTTCTGACTTTTCTACTCTGATCTTGCCCAGGTGAACACCCTCCTTACGATCATCCGGCCTCTCAAATTTGGACTCTTGAGTAAAAACTTGTTGAAATCTGTTTTTTTTAACAATTTTGCCATGCTTTTTGGATCATCAATTATCTGGTGTTCTCCTCTCAGTCTTTCTATAGTCTCCTTCGGTTTAATTTTTTCATTTATGAATATATAAAACAGTTTTGGCTGCTCCTTGCATTTTTCCATGATGTGCTTTTCATATTCTCTCTTTTCCTCCTTCCTCACTTTCATGTAATCGTTCCTTGCTAATATGAAATTTTCGTTGTTTCTTGTATTTCTATTTCTCTTCCATTTTTTCCATGTTTTGTTCCTCTTTTTCTTTGCTCTGGCACACCTTCCATTGAACCAGTCCTTTTTCCTTCCTCTCTTGGCTTATATTTTGGGACAAATCTTGTGACCTTCTTTGTACACTTCCATGAAAATATTATATTTCTCTGCACTCCTGCCCTTAGCAAGTCCTCCCAGTACTCCTTAAGTTTCTGTATGTCCGCCTTCTTGTAATTTAACCTTTCTTCTTTATATGATTCATCTAATTTGCCGCCGTTAACCTCTACCTCCATTTCAATGACCACATGATCACTTTTTCCTAGTGGACATTCGTATATTAAATCATCAATTATTTGGATTTCTCTTGTCAAAACCAGGTCCAGTCTTGCTGGGTTGTCATCTCCTCTGTATCTAGTGTTTGCATTGACTATCTGTTTCATCATGTGTTCCATCATTAGCTTTAAAAATCTATCTCCCCATGATGCTTCCCCACTGCCACTTACATAGTTCTCCCAGTCCACTTCCTTACAGTTGAAATTACCCACTAAAATCACTCTTCTTCATCCTTTGATCACTTTGTTAGAAAGGAGGCATTGTGCATGATCTGGCCATGGAAGTGCAGATATTGGTGGAAAATAAAATGATGCAGCTCATCCTCGCATGACCAAGCCTCACTCTTGGGGGTGGCCACAAGGCATCACAATGAGGATCAACATCATCTATTGTGCTTTATCTTGACTATTTTGCAAGGGATCATTTGATCATAGAATTAAGGGATAAGAGGTGAGTTCCCAGAGGAATGTGAAATTAGGCTGAGAGGAGGAAAACATGGAGATAATGAAGCTTTTCAAGTGAGTACCTGCAAGTATTGAAGGTGAGAGAAGAAAAGGACCCGTGTAAGGAAGGAAAGTGTTTGAATCTCAAGAACTAATGAAAGAGGATAAGCATGGATGTAAAAATGGTCTACTTAATGGAACTATTGTATTTATGAACATCTATGCAAGTTTGTAATGAAAAATTTAGATTAAAGAAGACTGCTTATGGTGTGAAAAAAGATGGATAGGGGAAATAACAAAAGAGTGATTTAATGTGTCACACAAAGGTAACATTGAAAAAAAGACTTGGGACATGTGTGAGTTTGATATATGCATTGGAAGGGTAGTGTTTGAATATGTGGGACAAAGAGAGAGAGAGGATAAAAATGGGTTAGAGCATGCAAGGACAAGAATAAATGGAGATTTGTTAAAGCTATGCTCTTTGTGGGAGTTGTTAGGAACATGCGTCAGACATAGATAGGATCAGCCATTCATAATATTCTTAACTTTCTAACATTGCAATTTTGTAAGAAAGCTCTTTTAGTCAGATGTAGTTGCTGTTTAATACACAGATGAAATTTGTGTGGTTGGTGATATTGAAGCCTTTTACTGCTACTTGACGTATTTCCTTAATCACTAATCACTATGAGACCTTTTTTTTGTTCACTTGTTCTTCTGCAACACCAATGTACATGGCAGCAACTAGAAACTGCAAAATCCATTCTAATTTATATTCTTTCCATACATTGCTTTAATTTCAGTGAATTGTATATTATAGCAAAGGTTTGAATAAGAGTTCCTTTATGGCTTTGTTTTCTTATCAGTTTGTCTATCATGGTTTTTTTTTTTTTTTTTTTTTTTTACACTGAACAATAGCTATCATGATAACTTGTTCAAGAGGAAGGTATTGAATCAGTAACAATGACTATGAGGTATTATGACCTTTGATTGACTTTCACTTTTATAAAAATGATAGACTTGTGCAGCATAAGCTTGTGTATCAGTGATGTTAAAACAGTATTTGCCTCTTCTGGTTGTGTGTCAATATTTGTTAAGAACTTAATGGTTGCTGCCATGTACACCATAATACTGAATATGGTAATAACTTGCATCTTCTTAATTTGTTATGGTGCTAGTATTGTACATGTAATATCATGAAAGTACAGTACCTGTGGTATAAGATAAAACATATAGTTGTTTCTATAGTCAGTTATCCAAGTTAATGACTTCTAGGCAACAACTGAACCTCAGCTGGCACAGTTAAAGTCAGTCAAGGGAATGAATTATATGGTATCCACTTTAATTATGTACTATACATAGTACATAGTATATAGTTGTATACTATGATTTGTAGTGGTAGACACTAAAGGATACAGTAAGCTAAGTGGTGCATCAAAGAAGATGATCTGTAGATGAATTTCAGTGTATTGTGTTCCAGTGGCAGCTTGTAGCTAATATTAGTGAGGGTGCTGCTCCAAAAAATTTTAGCCCTTGTTTTAATATTTTGTAAAAGGAAACTAGTATAAGAAAATTTATTCAGAAACTTTATAGTATTTTAAAAGAAGATAAACATTTTTGATTACTATAATCTAAACTGTCACAGTTCAGTCCATTCTTTTAAAGGTTAAATTTATTATTCTTGTTTTAATTTGTGCGAAAAGATGAATAATTTTCTCATTGGTACACCATTTTTAGGCACAACACACTCAGAGTAAAAAATAAATGCTACCTTCCACCATCATGCCAAGGTTGGCACTGCGGGAACGATAGTACTCCCCCTCTCCCTCACAGCCCCATGAGCAACCTCCCTTGTATACATGGAATAAGAATATAAGAATACAAGGATACAAGAAGATTAGAAAGGATACAAAAGATTGCTACAAAGATGGTGCCGGAATTAAAAGACTTAACATATGAAGAACGACTGAAGGAAATGGGACCACCAACCTTACAAGATAGAAGAAAATGTGGGGACCTAATAACAATTTACAAGATAGTCAATGGCATTGAAAAAATTAAGATAGACATTGAAATCCTGGTGCTGGTGACAGAAGAAGATGGAAGGATAAGAGGACATGTAAAGAAGATCAGGATGAGGCAGTGTGTGAAGGATATTGGAAAATACAGTTTTCCACACAGAACAGTGGAATGCATTGAATAATGAAGTTGTTACAGCACATAATGTGCATAACTGAGGAAAAATTAGATAAATGGAGACATGGAGACAGGACACTATGAGCCCCACTTGAACCTTGTACAATACAACTAGGTAAATACATGTGGAAAACAGCTGAATTCCACGCTGTTGGAACTGATGCGCAGTTCCATACAAATATTTTTGTATTTTTTTTAGACTGAGGGATAACTACTGACATTAAGCTTAAGGATTATACTATATTGTACATGTCAAAAGAAAGAATAAAAGAAAAGTCTTTATATTGAATATTATCAATAATATCAAGTGGAAATGGGGGATGCTGCAGTTCCAGTGCCCATACATGAGCTGCCACTTCCGTGTTTAATGCTTTTTGTAGACATCCTCCTACCCACAACAACTATCTGTCCATCAGCTCACTCACCACCACAACAACTAATCTCTCAGCTCACTGGAACACTATGCAATTTCACTACACCATCACGCCTAAACTAATGCATATAGTGAACTAATACGTATTTGGTTTTCCTATACTTTAGTGTGTGTATTTACCTAGTTGTATTTACCTAGTTGTAGTTTTACAGGGCCTGGGCTTTACGCTCGTGTGGTCCCGTCTCCATATCTACACTTATCCAATTTTTCTTTAAAACTATGTACACTCTTTGCTGATACCACTTCCTCACTCAAACTGTTCCAAGTCTCAACACATCTTTGTGGGAAACTAAATTTTTTAACATCTCTCAGACATCGTCCCTTCCTTAGTTTCTTACTATGCGATCTTGTGCTTCTAAAGTCATATTCTTCTCTCAGGATCAGTTTCTCATTATCCACTTCATCCATTCCGTTAATCAATTTATAAACTTGTATCAGATCCCTCTCTCTTCTCTGCTCCAAGGTTGGTAGATCCATTGCCTTTAGTCTCTCCTCATATGCCATCCCTTTAAATTCTGGAACCATTCTTGTAGCCATTTTTGTAGTCTCTAATTTTCTTATGTGTTTCTTTTATGGGAGTCCACACAACTCCTGCATATTCCAATCTAGGTCTTATTTTAGTACTTATCAATTTCTTCATCATTTCCTTGTCCATATAGTGAAATGCTACTCCAATATTCCTTAGCAAATTATACGTCTCTCTGAAAATTCTATCAATATGGCTAACCGGTTGATTATTTTCTTCCATTGTCACTCCCAAGTCCTTTTCCTTTTTTACTTTTTCTAGTTCTACTCCATCTCCCATCTTATAGATTCCCACTGGTCGTCTTTCACTTTTTCCCATTTCCATGACATGGCTTTTGTCCACATTGAATTCCATCTCCATTTTTGCTCCATTTCCAGATCTTGTTTAAGTCTTCCTGTAGTATTTCACAATCCTCTTTTGTTTAATGACTCTGCACAGTTTCGCATCGTCCGCAAACAGATTTATGTAGCTGTTCACTCCTCTGGCATGTCATTTATATATACGAGAAAAGTATTGGTGCCAATACTGACCCCTGTGGCACTCCGCTGTCTACTGTTCTCCACTTGGACTTCATATCTTTAACTATCGTCCTTATTTCTCTCCCCCTTAAGTAATTCTTCATCCATCTCAATGTGCTTCCTTTTAAGCCACCCTTCTCCTCTAACTTCCATAGTAATCTTTCATGTGGCACTTTATCAAAAGCCTTTTTTAGATCTAAATAAATACAGTCAATCCATCCCTCTCTCTCTTGTACTTTATCAACTATTCTAGAGTAGAAACTCAATAAATTTGTCACACATGACCGACCTTTTCTAAAACCAAATTGGCTATTTGATAATATTTTGTTGTCTTCAAGAAACTCGATCCATTGCTTCTTTATTACTTTTTCACACATCTTGCATATTACACTAGTTAGTGATACCGGCCTGTAATTTAAAGGTTCTTCCTTCCTTCCGCTCTTATATATGGGAACCACCTCAGCTCTTTTCCACTCCACTGGCACTGTTTCATTTTCTATTGAGCATTTTATGATGTATATTGGACTTGCTAGTTCTTCCCTACATTCTTTCAGTATTCTGCCTGAGACTTCATCCGGTCCCATTGCCTTTTCCTCATCCAATTCCGTCATCAACTTTTTTATTTCAAGCTTGTGTGTGTGTGTGTGTGTATTTACCTAGTTGTATTTACCTAGTTGTAGCTTTACAGGGCCGGGGCTTTATGCCTGTGGCCCTCTCCATATTTACACTTATCCAATCTTACTTTAAAAGTATGCACACTCCTTGCAGACACTACTTCTTCATTTAAACTGTTCCACGTCACAATACATCTTTGCGGGAAACTATATTTTTTAACATCTCTCAGACATCTTCCTTTTCTCAGCTTTTTACTATGCGATCTTGTGCTTCGAATGTTATATTCTTCTCTCAGGATCAGTTTCTCATTATCCACTTAGTCCATTCCGTTGATCAATTTATAAACTTGTATCAGATCTCCTATCTCATTTCTTTGTTCCAGGGTTGTACCGTAGATCCATAGCCTTTAGTCTCTCCTCATGTGTCATCCCTTCAAATTCTGGAACCATTCTTGTAGCCATTTTTTGTAGTCTCTCCAACTTCCTTACGTGTTTCTTTTTATGGGGGATCCACACAACTCCTGCATATTCCAATCTGGGTCTTATTATAGTACTTATCAATTTCTTCATTATCTCTTTGTCCATGTAGTGAAATGCTAATCCAATATTCCTTAGCAAATCATATGTCTCTCTGAAAATTCTATCAATATGGGGTTTACGGTTTGATTGTTTTCTTCCATTGTCACTCCCAAGTCTTTTTCCTTTTTTACTTTCTCTAGTTCTATTCCATCTCCCTTCTTATAGATTCCCACGGGTCGTCTTTCACTCTTTCCCATTTCCATGACATGGCTTTTGTCCACATTGAATTCCATCTCCCACTTCTTACTCTATTTCCAGATCTTATTTAGGTCTTCCTGCAGTATTTCACAATCCTCTTTTTGCCTTATAACTCTGCACAGTTTCGTATCATCCGCAAACAGATTTATGTAGCTGTTCACTCCCTCTGGCATGTCGTTTATATATATGAGAAAAAGTATTGGCGGCAACACTGACCGGTGTGGCACTCCACTTTCTACTGCTCTCCACTTGGACTTCATATCTTTAACTACCATCCTTATTTCTCTCCCCCTCAAATAATTTTCCATTCAGTGTGTAATTCACCTCGGGCGCCAGCTGGTCACCCAGCCAGTTTTCCCCATTACGGAGCGAGCTCAGAGCTCATAGAATCTTTAGGACTGAGACCATATCAACACACAACACACACTAAAGCAAGGCCACAATCGAGTTACATCACCTATTTACTGCTATGAACACTTGCTCATTTGCCTCGCCATCATTCAACCCTCCTTGATTCTGAGTCTCTAACCACTACACTCTGTGTTTCACTGTTTGATCTGCTGCAGTCTCTACACAGCCACTTCTCACAACAGCTCAGAGCTCATTATTTCCATCTTATAGGCCTGAGACCAGGCACACACACACACAACAGGGTCACAACTCCTCGATTTTCTTCCTACTCACTGCCAGGTGAACACTACATCAGGAGACACACCCAAATATCTCCACCCGGCCGGGGAATCTAACCCCTGTCCTCTGGCTTGTGTGTGTGTGTGTGTGTGTGTGTGTGTGTGTGTGTGTGTGTGTGTGTGTGTGTGTGTGTGTGTGTGTGTATTTACCTAGTTTACCTAGTTGTAGTTTTACAGGGCCTGGGCTTTATGCTCGTGTGACCCCATCTCCATATCTACACTTATCCAATCTTGCTTTAAAACTATGCACACTCGTTGCAGACACTACTACTTCATTCAAACTGTGTGTGTGTGTGTGTGTATTTTACCTAGTTGTATTTACCTAGTTGTAGTTTTACAGGGCCTGGGCTTTATGCTCGTGTGGCCCCGTCTCCATATCTACACTTATCCAATCTTACTTTAAAAGTGTGCACACTCTTTGCAGACACTACTTCTTCATCTAAACTGTTCCACGTCTCAATACATCTCTGGAAACTATATTTTTAATATCTCTCAGACATCTTCTTTCTCAGCTTTTTACTATGCGATCTTGTGCTCGGATGTCATATTCTTCTCTCAAGATCAGTTTCTCATTATCCACTTGGTCCATTCCGTTGATCAATTTATAGACTTGTATCAGGTCTCCTCTCTCCCTTCTTTGTTCCAAGGTTGGTAGATCCATAGCCTTTAGTCTCTCCTCATATGTCATCCCTTCAAGTTCTGGGACCATTCTTGTAGCCATTTTTGTAGCCTCCAATTTTCTTATGTGTTTCTTTTTATGAGGGGTCCACACTACTCCTGCATATTCCAATCTATTATAGTATTTATCAATTTCTTCATCATTTCTTTGTCCATGTAGTGAAATGCTACTCCAATATTTCTCAGCAAATTATATGTTTCTCTAAAAATTCTATCAATATGGCTTACTGGTTGATTGTTTTCTTCCATCGTCACTCCTAAGTCCTTTTCCTTTTTTACTTTCTCCAGTTCTACACCATCTCCCATCTTATAGATTCCCACAGGTCGTCTTTCACTCTTTCCCATTTCCATGACATGGCTTTTTTTCACATTGAATTCCATTTCCCACTTCTTACTCCATTCCCAGATCTTATTTAGGTCTTCTTGCAGTATTTCACAATCCTCTTTTTGCTTTATAACTCTGCACAGTTTCGTATCATCCGCAAACAAATTTATGTAGCTGTTCACTCCTTCTGGCATGTCGTTAATATAAATGAGGAAAAGTATTGGTGCCAATACTGACCCTGTGGCACTCCGCTTTCTACTGCTCTCCACTTGACTTCATATCTTTAACTACTGTCCTTATTTCTCTCCCCCTCAAATAATTTTCTATCCATCTCAATGTGCTTCCTTTTAAGCCACCCTTCTCCTCTAACTTCCACAGTAATCTTATGTGGCACTTTGTCAAACGCCTTTTTAAATCCAAGTAGATGCAGTCAACCCATCCCTCTCTCTCTTGTACTCTATCAACTATTCTAGAATAGAAACTCAATAAATTAGTTACACAAGACCGTCCTTTTCTAAAACCAAATTGGCTATTTGATATTAATTTGTTGTCTTCAAGGAACTCGATCCATTGTTTCTTTATTATTCTTTCACACATCTTGCATATTACACTAGTTAGTGATACCAATTTGTAATTTAAAGGTTCTTCTTTCATTCCACTCTTATATATGGGAACCACCTCAGCTCTTTTCCATTCTACTGGCACTGTTCCATTTTCTATTGAGCATTTTATGATGTTGTATATAGGACTTGCTAGTTCTTCCCTACATTCTTTCAGTATTCTGCCTGAGACTTCATCCGGACCCATTGCCTTCTCTTCATCCAGTTCCTTCATTAACTCTTTTATTTCAAGCTTGGTTACTTTAATCTCTTTCATATAGATTGTCTCTATTACCTGTGGCCTCTCAAATTTGGATTCTTTAGTAAAGACCTCCTGGAATTTTTATTTAATAGTTCTGCCATACTTTTGGGTCTTCCACCATCCCGTTCTCTCCTTTTAACCTTTCTATTGTTTCTTTTTGCCTAATTTTTCCATTTATGAATCTATAGAACAATTTTGGTTGCTCCTTACATTTTTCGACAATATCTTTTTCAAGTTCTTTTCCTCTTCCTTCCTCACCTTAACATATTCATTTCTCGCTGCCTTGAAGTTTTCCTTGTTTGTTGGATTCCTATTTCTCCTCCACCTTTTCCATGCTCCATCTCTTTTCTCCTTTGCCCTAGCACATCAACTCCACAACACTTCTTCCTCTGCTTTATTTTCAATCTCATACCTCACTTCTGTCTAATAAATTTTAAGTTTTAAATGAATAAATTATACTATTGAATTACTTTACATTTCATTATTATTATTATTATTATGATTATTATTATTATTATTAGTAGTAGTTGTAGTATTCTTTCATTTTTCTTTTATTACTATAGTATTCCATGCATTTGTCTGAGATTTCTTTTCACTCCCCACCTCCTTCCATCTCATCTCATTCTCTCTTGCCTGCCCTAGCACACCTTGCATTAAACCAATCTTTCTTTCCTTCTTCTTTTGGTCTATATTTTGGGACATATTCTGACTCCTGTTTTGTATATTTCCAAAAATAAGTTATATTTGTCTTGCATTATCTCTGAGTTTTCCATCTCTTCCCAGTCTATGTTTTTTAAATAGTTCTTGAGATTCTCAATATCAGCCTTTCTGTAATTTAATCGGTCTCCTTTGTATGAATGTCTCTATCTTCCTTTCCTTCTTCTATATCTATTTCTAATATTGCATGGTCACTCTTTCCCAATGGGCACTTATATCTTATTCATTCATCTTTATATCCAATTATTTCCTCTGAATCTTGTGCATTCCTTTACCTCTGGTCCATCATATTGTCTATCATTAGGTTTAAGAATCTTTCTCCCAGGCTTCTTCCCCCATACCACTTTCATAATTTTCCCAGTCCACTTCTTTACAGTTGAAATCTCCTACTAATATCACTTTTCTCCTTTCTTTAACGATTCTCATTAGACTCCTTATTGTGTCATCTATCATGTCTTTATATTCTTGATTGGTCCATGAATTTGTTTTTGGTGGCACATATGTTACAATGATTGTTATCTCTTTTTTATTAATATGCATCTTAATATACAATACTTCTGCTTTTCCTTCCCACATTCCACTTGATTGATCACTATCTCCTTCCTTAACATTATTATGACTCCTCCTCCTCCTTTACCTTCTCTGTCTCTTCTCCATACATTATACCTATTATCCAAGACTATTTTGATTTCCTCATTTAGTTTTGTTTCAGCCAGGCATACAATATCTGGATTTTCTTTCCTTATGTAATCTCTTAATTCTAATTTACTTGATAAAACCCCGTCTATGTTCGTATACATCATTTTTAGTCTTTTGCCTTTATCATTTTTAGTTAAACTTGTTCCACTTTTTTCTCTTCCTTCTTGTTTATATACCATTTCCTTATCCTGTCTCTTAGAATTCTCCAAAAATGCCTTCTTCTCCTCTTCTGACCTTTCATTATTCTTTTCCTTACTGCTGCTGCCAGTTCATTGTATCTCTTCCTTTCTTCCTCATTTCTATTTTTCTTTATATAGATATCCTTGCAGCCTTCTGTTTCTCTAAGTTTTGTTGTTCTATATAATATTTCTTCTGTTGCTGCTTGTGATTTTAGTAGTATTGTAATTGGTCTCGTTTTTCCTTCTTGATATGGTCCCATTCTGTTTATTTCTTCTACTTTCTCTTCCAAGTTCTGCCTATCTTCGTCATTAAGATTCTTCAGTAGGTCTTTGACTGATTTCATTTCTTCTTTTCTCTTTTGGTCTATATTTTATATTTTTTTCTTTTATTCCAAATACGACTACACTCTTCTTTTTTTCTGCAATTTCTCTAACTAGATTTTCTTTTGTCTTGAGAACTCCTATCATTTTGTTTGTCATATTTTCTTCTTTTTCTTTAAGTTGTTCTTGAATCACCTCCTGAAAATTGGCCTTATCTTTCTTATCTTGGACTCTCCATGCTTGTACTTCTTTTTTAATCACGTTCTGTACTCTTTCCTCTTCCTTGTTTACTAGATCTTTCAGCTTCTCCTTTTCTTTCTCGGCTTTACGAGTCCTTCTTCCATCTGCTTCTTGTAGTTAGCTACTTCCTTTTTTAGTTCTTCGTTTTCCGCTCTTAGCCTAGCTTCATTTTCTTCCACTTTTCTTATCCTTTCTCTCAGTCTTATAAACTCCATTTCCTGTTCTTTATTCTCTTTCATTTCCATCTTCTCCTTTATCAGTTTATCTAGTTTATATTCAATATTTGACACTCTCTTCAGTAGTGAAGTTGTCGATCGAACCCTTGAATATCTTTTCCCTCACCGTCATAGTCATCATCAGTTCTCTACCCTCATGTCTGCATTTGGATGGAATATCTTTTCACTCATTATTCTTTAATAATTGATTTCATGGAGTGAGTCCACACTACCTGCCCAGGCCACTGTAAATACTATACAACAGGTGTGTGAAGATCAGCTGATGTGTGTGTGTGTGTGTGTATTTGTGTAATTGTATTTACCTAATTGTAACATACGGAAAAGAGCTATGCTCGTGTTGTCCCGTCTCCATATCTATTAATGTCCAGCTTTTTCTTAAAATCATGAATATTCCTTGCGTTGACCACTTCCACGTCTAAACTATTCCATGCTTCCACCCTTCTATGAGGGAAGCTATATTTTTCACATCTCTCCTATAAGTGGCCATTTTAGTTTTTCCCATGCCCTCTCGACATTCTTTCATTCCACATACACAGATCTTCCCTATCCATTTTTCCATGCCAATCATCACTCTGTATATTGCTATCAGGTCTCCCTTTCTCTTCTGTTTTCCAGGGTCGGAAGTTGCATTCTTTTCAGTCTGTCTTCATAAGTCAAATCTCTTAAGTCAGGCACCATTTTTGTTGCAGCCCTCTGTACTTTCTCTAGTTTCCTTATGTGTTTCTTTAAGTTCGAGCCCACTGTATTGTTGCATATTCAAGCCTCGGTCTTATCATTGCAGTAATTATTTTCTTCATCATTTCTTCATCTAAATATACGAACGCCACTCTTATGTTCCTCAATAAGTTCAATACTTCTCCAATTATTTTGTTTATATGTCTCTCTGGCGATAGGTCATTGGTAATTGTCACCCCAAGGTCTTTTTCTTCATGACTGGTTTTATGTCTTCATTTCCTATCTTGTACATACTCCTGATTCTTCTTTCACTCTTGCCAAACTCTATTTTCTTGCATTTTGTCGTGTTGAACTCCATTTGCCATGTACAGCTCCATTTCCATATTCTGTCCAAGTCTTCCTGGAGTAGTTCGCAATCTTTGTCACATCTCACTTTTCTTAACAATTTTGCATCGTCTGCAAATAGGCTCACATAACTGGACACCCCATCCACCATGTCATTTATGTAGACGCGAACATTACTGGTGCCAACACTGATCCCTGTGGAACTCCACTCCACCAAGCCCCATTCTGATGGTCTGTCCTTAATTATTGTTCTCATTTCTCTTCCTACCAAAAGTCTTCCATCCATTTTAGTAAACTGCCATGCACTCCTACCATTTCAAGTTTCCAGATCAGTCTCCGTGTGGTACCTTATCAAAGGCCTTTTTAAATCCAGATATATTCCATCAGCCCAACCATCTCTTTCCTGTATTACATCTATCACCCTCGAATAGTAACATATCAGGTTTGTCGTGCATGAACGCCCTTTTCTAAAACCAAATTGACACTCACAAAGTATGTCATTTTTCTCCAAGAAGTCTGTCCATCTATTCTTCACCACCCTCTCACACATCTTAGCTACCACACTTGTAAGTGACACTGGTCTATAGTTCAATGGGTCTCTCTTGTTACCTGATTTATAGATTGGGACAATGTTAGCTCTTTTCCAGTCTTGGGGCACTACACCTTCCCTTAATGAGGCATCAATTACTTCACAAACTTTTTCTGCCAGTTGCTCCTGCATTCTCTTAAAATCCATCCTGATACCCCATCAGGTCCCACAGCTTTTCTCACTTCTAAACTCCCCATCATATTCTTGATCTCCTCCACAGTTACTTGAAACTCCTTCATAATCCCTTTCTGTTCCATTACCAGTGGTTTGTCAAAAGCAGTCTCCTTTGTGAATACCTTCCGAAAGCATCCATTCATAGCCTCTGCCATTTCCTGGGATCTTCACTGCATACTCCATTTACTTCTAAACTTTCAATACTTTCTCTATTTTTGATGTTGTTGTTCACATGTCTGTAAAAAGCCTTGGTTGGTCTTTACATTTATCAATTATATCCTTTTCTTGTTTCTTTCTTTCTTCTCTTCTAATCAACACATATTCATTTCTTGCTCTTTTGTAACTTTCCCACTGCTTAATCCGTCTTTTCCTTCTCCACCTCTTCCATGCATCCTCTTTTCTTGTTCTAGCCTTTTCACATCTATCGTTAAACCAGTCCTGCTTTCCAACTTCTCTATGTTGTCTTATTGGTACAAATTTTTCTCACCTTCTTTGTATATTTTTATAAATTCCTTCCACTTTTCATTTGCTCCTTAGCACTCTTGAATTTCATCCAATTTGTCTCTTGAAAGAATTTCTTTAGGTTTCCAAAATCTGTCTTGGCATAATTCCATCTTCCCACTTTATATTCTTCATTTCTTCTAGATTTCTCTTCATCTATCACCTTGAACTCCAAAACTGCATGATCACTCTTTGCTAAAGGGCACTCCACCCTCATCTCCTCAATGACCATTGGCTCTGTACTAAAGACCAAGTCCAGTCTTGACGATGCTCCTCTCCTCCAAACCTAGTATCTTCTTTGACCCACTGAGTTAACACATTTTCCATTGCCAGTGTCAATAGTGTATTTCCCATGTTGTCTCTGATCCTTCCATTGACCAGTCCTCCCAACACACCTCTTTACAATTAAAATCTCCCATCATTATAGTTCGTTCACAGCCACCCAACATTTCTTCCAGACATGTTCCTGTATCACTTATCATTTCTTCATATTCCTGTACTGACCATGCATTTGTCTTAGGTGGTACGTACACCACTATGTAGTGCCTCTTTTTCCTTCATTAGTTTCTGCTCTGATCTTTAGCACTTCTGCCTTTCCCATACCTTCTTTCACTTGATCCACCTTTATATCTTTTTTAACCAGCAACATCACTCCTCCTCCCATCTTACCTACTCTATTTCTTTTCCAAACATTATATTTCCCTTCTCCAACCATCATCAGGTCTTCTCCTCTCTCAGTTTTGTTTCAGTAAGACCCACAATATCTGGGTTCTTGTCCCTCAAGTAATCGTTGAGTTCTAAAATCCCGATATCACTCCATTTATGTTGGAATACATTACATTCCGCTCATACGTAAGTTTCTTTAGTCCTTTCTTGCTGTACTTTTCTGGGTTATGAACCACTTCCTCAGTCTCATATCCAAGATTCTCCAGAAAACTCTTTCTTCTCCTCTTCTGTCCTCTCTTCATTTTTTTCAAAGCCTCCTTTCTCAACTCATTTAACATTTCTCTTTCCTTTTCACCGAGATCTCTTCTCAACCAAATCTTCCTTGTTGTTTCCTGCTGGGCTAGCCTCCATGACTTCTCCACCAATTCATCTACATCCTTTTGTGACTTAAGTTTGATTCTTATTGGCCTCATACCTTCTCCTGTGAACTTTCCAATTCTATGGAAGTCCTCTATTTCTTGTACTAGGTCTTTTCCTCCTCCTGCACCACATTAATGATATTATTTATCACCTTTTTATGTTTTTCTCTCTCCATTTTACTCGGTGTCTTATCCTCCTCCACACCAAATATCACCACACATCTCTTTTGTCTACAGTTTCCTCACCAATGTCTCATTTGACTTAATAACCTTCACCACTTTCTCAGCAATCTTCTCTTCTATGATCTGTTGATCTATAATTTCAGCAAGGCCCAAAGTTTTCTCCCAGACTCTTTGATTTCCTTTTCCAGACTTGCAACTTTGTAATTTACCTCCTTTCTTTCCACTTCCTGACTTTTTTCCATTCAGCCTGCTTCTCCATCACTTTTCCTAAAGATTCTCCACATTTGTCGCAATTCACTTTAATTAACTTAACTTCCTCTTTCAGTACTGCATTTTCTTCTTCATTTCAGCGCACTCTTTCATTACATTGTCATAACTCGTTTCCAGGCCCCATACTTTTCAAACAGTTTTCAATTTTACCTTCCAACTCCAGAATTTTCTTCACATAAACGCTCTTCTCCATTATTCCTTGAAATCCTGTGAAGTCTGATTCATCTTTCGAGTTCACAGCCGCCATGTTGCGCAGATGTAAACAAACCAGCTGATGGCTCAAACGCAGGCTACAGTTTATATTCACCTTCCTGGACATTATTTTGCTAATCAACAGTTAACATGACTATATGGAGACGGGACAAACATTTCAAGCTCCTTTCCCACCTTGGTTACTCTTAGGCAATGGCAACTGTAGAATTAGAGATGATTGCTCTGAGCTCAGCGACCACATCCGCCATCGACGTGTGTGTGTGTGTGTGTGTGTGTATTTACCTAATTGTATTTACCTAATTGTAACATACGGGAAAAGAGCTATGCTCGTGTTGTCCCGTCTCCATATCTATTAATGTCCAGCTTTTTCTTAAAATCATGAATATTCCTTGCGTTGACCACTTCCACGCCTAAACTATTCCATGCTTCCACCCTTCTATGAGGGAAGCTATATTTTTCACATCTCTCCTATAAGTGGCCATTTTAGTTTTTCCCATGCCCTCTCGACATTCTTTCATTCCACATACACAGATCTTCCCTATCCATTTTTCCATGCCAATCATCACTCTGTATATTGCTATCAGGTCTCCCTTTCTCTTCTGTTTTCCAGGGTCGGAAGTTGCATTCTTTTCAGTCTGTCTTCATAAGTCAAATCTCTTAAGTCAGGCACCATTTTTGTTGCAGCCCTCTGTACTTTCTCTAGTTTCCTTATGTGTTTCTTTAAGTTCGAGCCCACTGTATTGTTGCATATTCAAGCCTCGGTCTTATCATTGCAGTAATTATTTTCTTCATCATTTCTTCATCTAAATATACGAACGCCACTCTTATGTTCCTCAATAAGTTCAATACTTCTCCAATTATTTTGTTTATATGTCTCTCTGGCGATAGGTCATTGGTAATTGTCACCCCAAGGTCTTTTTCTTCATGACTGGTTTTATGTCTTCATTTCCTATCTTGTACATACTCCTGATTCTTCTTTCACTCTTGCCAAACTCTATTTTCTTGCATTTTGTCGTGTTGAACTCCATTTGCCATGTACAGCTCCATTTCCATATTCTGTCCAAGTCTTCCTGGAGTAGTTCGCAATCTTTGTCACATCTCACTTTTCTTAACAATTTTGCATCGCCTGCAAATAGGCTCACATAACTGGACACCCCATCCACCATGTCATTTATGTAGACCGCGAACATTACTGGTGCCAACACTGATCCCTGTGGAACTCCACTCTCCACCAAGCCCCATTCTGATGGTCTGTCCTTAATTATTGTTCTCATTTCTCTTCCTACCAAAAAGTCTTCCATCCATTTTAGTAAACTGCCATGCACTCCTCCTACCATTTCAAGTTTCCAGATCAGTCTCAGGTGTGGTACCTTATCAAAGGCCTTTTTTAAATCCAGATATATTCCATCAGCCCAACCATCTCTTTCCTGTATTACATCTATCACCCTCGAATAGTAACATATCAGGTTTGTCGTGCATGAACGCCCTTTTCTAAAACCAAATTGACACTCACAAAGTATGTCATTTTTCTCCAAGAAGTCTGTCCATCTATTCTTCACCACCCTCTCACACATCTTAGCTACCACACTTGTAAGTGACACTGGTCTATAGTTCAATGGGTCTCTCTTGTTACCTGATTTATAGATTGGGACAATGTTAGCTCTTTTCCAGTCTTGGGGCACTACACCTTCCCTTAATGAGGCATCAATTACTTCACAAACTTTTTCTGCCAGTTGCTCCCTGCATTCTCTTAAAATCCATCCTGATACCCCATCAGGTCCCACAGCTTTTCTCACTTCTAAACTCCCATCATATTCTTGATCTCCTCCACAGTTACTTGAAACTCCTTCATAATCCCTTTCTGTTCCATTACCAGTGGTTTGTCAAAAGCAGTCTCCTTTGTGAATACCTTCCGAAAGCATCCATTCATAGCCTCTGCCATTTCCCTGGGATCTTCACTGCATACTCCATTTACTTCTAAACTTTCAATACTTTCTCTATTTGTGTGTGTGTGTGTGTGTGTGTGTGTGTGTGTGTGTGTGTGTGTGTGTGTGTGTGTGTGTGTGTGTGTGTTGGGGGGGGTGTAAGTACGATGGTGAATTGCTCTGTGCATTAGAATTGAATGGGTGAACTGGAAAATCAAATATAAATATATTTCCTTTTGGCACAAATCTGTGAATTCTTGAATTAAATCTGAATGTTGAGGACTGGTATGTAAATTTCTTTATTGTTATTTTTTTAAGGGGAGCCAGCCTAAATTCTTGGGAATATATACAAACAAAAGAATGCAATTCCTAGATGAGGAGTAGCTTTTGCTATGTTGTGAAGTAAAAATAAATAATAGCTTTTCTGATAAACATGGTAAGAAAGTTTGTCTTTATTTTGAATGATTCTTGATGATGATCAGTATCTAACATTAACACAACTTCTAGCAACAATATGGAAAAAAATGCTCACTTCAGTGTAATTCAAATCCTGTATATGTAACTATTGACAAGGTGGTACAGTTGATAAAGAGAGGCAACACTACGTAAATCATTAACACAACTTACTTGGTGTGCTCAGTGAGTGAGGCGGTGCAGGTTCTCATGTAGCCACAAGGAGATAGGAACTGAAAGACACCACTGGAACACTGGGATGCCTTGCCCACAATATTGATAGTACCTATAAGGTTCATATTCATGGTGTTGGTAGCAGGGCAAAGAGCTTTGTGTTCATAAGTAGTAGTAGTAATAAAACAGGATGGATTATATCTGGGGCTTTCCTGTGTAGACTCATTATTGAAGGTCAAGTTAAGCCATCTCCAGCTTTCTTTACGTTAGCTATGCTGTATAGTTTTTTTAATGTTTACCTTACTACATTTATCTGGTTTCTTGTTTATCCCAATTATTAATTTTTTAAAAGAAATAAAGTAAAAAAAATTGCCGAGGTGAATGTAAGTTGATGAACCAGAGATAGGAGGTGGAAGAAGCTTATGTATATTGGAATCTTCATGTGAAATAGTTGTGTATGATGACAGCCATACAATTTCACTGCTTTTCACTAGGGTCTGACTGCTTGTGATATAAATGACATGTTCATATATGTGTATTCTATGCACAGTCCTTGCTTTTTACAGCAACTTGTATTATTCAATATCCACCATGAGATTTTGCTAATTTCTTTCATATATGCTCTTTTCTTCTGATTCAACACTTGTAATATATTTCCAACTTTTTACCCTTGATTTTAAATGCATAAAAGTATTAATTAACTCCACTTCTCTCTTCTTTCTTCATAGATTTGTTTCTTTCATTCACTTGTCCACTCTGTATAGTTCACACCCTTTGCTAACTTCAACATGTAACTTGTTAAGATTGAGGAATTTGTGAAGCACCATAGAAAGGGAAACCATACAACTAATTATTGGTTATTAATTAAGCAAGTTTATGTTAAATACCTTTCTTTTAGTTGAGCTGTTTTGTGCTTGAAACAAATTTATTTCTATATAGCAGTAACAGTACCATCACTAAGCTACATACCGAATGAAATACTAGTATCGGACGATAATATCAGGCCCGTATAAACATAGTGTTTGATTTTTAAAACCTGTGGTGAGTATAGGGTTTGCCTATTGTTTATTTATTTTTATATCTGATTTTCCTTGTCTAACAGGGATAGGGTGTTGCTTCCTAAGGAAAGACTTTGATCTTGGCATTTGGGAATTGTTACCCAGAGTGGATGCCCTTCTTACCCTTAGACTGTTGCCAGGATTCAAACCTGTGCACCTGAGGACTCCTTATCCCCAAAGTGTGTGCACTCCCACTGTACCACAGAATATGAATGCCAAAAGTAGGCATTGGTGTGGTCCTTTATTTATATACTGTCTACACTCAACTATCTGCTATTGTGCGTAATTGGTTCATCTATCACTGTGCAATAGCCGAAATTGTGATACCCAAAAATAAGAACCTACGGTAATAATTCAAATTGACATTAGGATCTCCAGGCTGTCATTTTTTGTCACTTTTTGCCCAGTTTTTATACCATGTAATAGTATATAAATGAAGAAATAATGCAGTATAAAAAACTTACCTATTTTATTAAGAATCATAATAACAACATAGTAAGAGCAATCATAATAACAACATGAATAAAATTCTTCTTACCAGACACTTCCGTGGCATTATCTACCACTTTGAGTTTGTAGGAGATTGTGTAGCTCAATCTTTTTCCTCCTTCTGCCATAACAGTGAGGGTTTTCATGTGTTTTGTTATGATTATGAACTTGGTGTTACTCCTCACTGCTAGATGGTATAAGTCAGAGTGGCAATCGGCTAATATTTATAAACATGCAGCACAGGCTCACAAATTAGATTTCTTTTATTTTTATGATAATTTGTTTTTAAAGTGATAATACTGGGAAAGAATAATACCAGCAGTAGAATAATGATACATGAAGAAAGGGTAAGTAAAAGTACTGGAAAAAGGTGCATCATATATGCCATCAAATATGGTACTGTACTTCATTGTGGATGATTAGGAGCTAAGGTGGATTGGTAGATTGGGGAAATATGTGAAGAACTAGTTCTCAATTAAAGTACATAGATAAACTCAAGTATCACATGACATTATAACATGAAAGTTTTTGAATGACAGGCATGCGATAGTGGTAATTTTGTGCACGATATAGAAATATGTGCCACCTTTTAAATATATGCTCGATAGCGGTAAAATGCCATAGCGGAAGGCACAATAGCAGAGGGTTAAGTGTAGTAATTTGCCTGGGATAAACTTGAATATAGGGAAGGCAGACTTAGTACTTTGGTCACATAAGTTACGCTTTTGTTCTCATGGAGAATGGATACTGTTGGGCTTCAAGAAGAGGTGGTCTCAATAAGCTAAACTGTAGTGACAGTAATGGGTAAAGATAATAGTTTCTGGTTTCTGAATAGTTAGATATTTCAGAATTATAATTTTGGTGTCCATCTCTCCAAACTTCAGTTACTCACATATTTCTGTAAACTACTACTCCATTAATTGTCCTACATAAGTACACTAGAGACTCAATACTCGAATATCTTAATAGTCAAACTTTTCAATACTCGAACGCAAAAGTTCGATTTGACACTAAAAAAATACCTGATAGTCAAATATCCACACACATGGTTGTAAACAAAGGGTCCTTAGCCTCTTCCTCCACCCCTTCGCCAGTTGTGTTGCTGCGGCCATCAGAATAACATTCTTGTGCATTCTGTCTGTAGATTTTCATTTAAAATTTACTTTAACACCAAAGTCTTATTAGCGATAAAAATACCTGGTAATTGAATGGCCACACACATGGTTGTAAACAAAGCTCTGGCATCTCTCTCACTCCACTGCCACCATTGTCCCATTCTGGTACTGTATTAACAGTAAAAAAAAATTTCTGGTATTCCAATATATTGGTTCACATCCCTAGTCCTGCTGCAGTCTTGAGAAAAACCTCATTCTTCTGCATTTTGTCAGTAGTTTTTCATTTAGACACTTACAATGACACCAAAGAGGCTTATTGGTGGTGAAGATAAGGAATCTAGTGAAAGTGCAAGTGGTGGTGTTAGTGAGCCACATCCCTCCACTAATGGGTTCATAGGAATCACACCAGATGTTTTCATGGATGGTGACGTCCTCTGACGATCTCCCTCTTCCTCCCAACTCTTCTCCCCTCCTCTTCTATGTTATCCATCACCAGCCTTCACTTACTTAGAGTACTCTCAATCATTCATAGCTTTCTCTGGTAAGCTGAGGAATTCCCTACTTGCATCTGTATTTTCTTCATCCTATGATCTGAACTCATGTATGAGGGAGATTTCAAGACATTTATCTCCTTCTTTTGGCTAACCTGCACTGGAACTGGCAACTAAGTTGATTTTTTTTTTTTAACTTCTGTTGCTCTTGGCAACTCTTATGTTAAAAATGTTTATTAGTAGTTGTAACAGGGCAAAGTAGTTTTTTTTTTTTGCAAGTATGCGTTTAAAGAATTGCAGATGGAAGGTAACTTGTATAGTATTTCTATATGTTTGTTATTGACTAGTATTTTGTAATTTTTTTATGAGGTGTGATTGCTGTATCCTTTGTGTGCTTTAACACATTCCCTGTGATATGACCCATCGGTTTGTCATTAGTTATTATCCACTGTTGCGATGCAACCCACTGGTGGATCATACAACAGTTTTCACATATATCACATTTTAATCTTAGTATTAATAGAAATTGGATAATATAGTAAAATTGCAATAAACAATATGTGTAGGAGAGCATAATAAACACTGAATGATAAATGATATGAAACTTATTTAGTTTTTGGCGTTATAAAAATTATATGAAAAATAGTCTTCCTGTTTCCAGATTTTTTTTCTAATACATGTAAAAAACTATATTATATTGCATTTTTTTCCCTACAGAAGAATGTAAAACATTGAAACAGGTATCACAATTGTACTTTCTTTGACAAGCTTCAATGATTTATTTGTATTTTTTTTATATTTTCGTGATATTATATAAACAGATTGTAAAAAAAAGCTGCCATTATTCAAATCACGTGATGTAAATACACAGCGAGGATTGGCTGCTGGCTCCTCCTCATGATCATCATCTTTCTTCCCCTCCACCTTTTCCTCCTCCTCCTCCCCTATCTAAACATTAAAAACCAAAAAAAAAAAAAAAAAAAACCAAAACCGTCGGTGTGTGGTTGGGATATGGGATAATACTACTACTACTACTACTACTACTACTACTACTACTACTACTACTACTACTACTACTACTACTACTACTACTACTACTACTACTTTAACAACAACTACTACTAAAGACTACTACTACTACTACTACTACTACTACTACTACTACTACTACTACTACTACTACTACTACTACTACTACTACTACTGGTGCATGACAGTGACTTTCCAGTTGTGCTAAAGCTGAATTTTGCAGATTTTCATAAGTGTGCGATAACGCCTAAACGCGATAACGGTAAGGCGTAATAACGGAGGGTTAGGTGTATAAATAAATGTAAGTAAAGAAACAAAACATAATAAATAAAAAATATCTGCTATAAAAATTAACTGATGAATATGTTTTTTCTAACTGAAATACAGTAAGGTCTCGGTTTATGTCAGAGTTACGTTCCTGAAACATGACGTAAGTTGATTTTGTACGTAACTCGAGTTTCCGTACATTTCAAAGCATATTATCGAGTTTTCAACCAATCATTGTTTATGGTCATTCAGGTAAGTTAAAGATTATATTGTTATATTATTTACAACTATATAGGAATATGAAACACAAGTTTGTTTTTGTTGTTGATTAGGGCCATGAATGCGAAGGACTGCAGGTTGCCGAGAGGGGTGGTCCTGAGGCCGCCAGGAGGGTGGGCAGGTCGAATGTTGTGACACCCAGGGCGGACAGCTTGGAGCTTAGTGCAGTGCGGTGGGAGTAGAAACGTGGGCAATGGGGCAGGAAATGCAATAGGAAAGGGCAATAGGTATCAACAGACAGGCGCAGATGGTGCAAGTGAGCTGCGAGTGTCGTGTGGCCCAGGCAAGGCTCCGGAGTTGTTATTGTTGTGATGGGTGCGCGAACCCTCAAGGTCGTCAACCTCCCCGTTGTCATGGTAACGGGCTTCCCATTTTCTTCTTCACTCCCTCACACACAGCTGCTGTCTCTCTTCTCATGTCTTCAATTACGTCCTCTTTTTCTTGTAGCGTAATGGTTTTCCTTTTCTTAGCATTACTGCTGTCACTAAGGAGTTTTCTCTTTGGTGCCATTGAGCAAGATACTAAGAACTTGAGTCAGTAAACGCAGAAGTGGGATAACACTCTTGCCAGGGGCGATGGTGTGGTGGAACTGAGGCAGGGTGTTATTGTATTCAAGCGTGAGGCGGGCGGTGTGACGGGTAACCACCAACAATAACAATAAATCCCGCGCTTTACGATTTATAAATTTTCAATTTTTTTAATCTTAAATTGCCTTATAGTGGACTGATGTAACTACGAGTTTGACGTAACTCGAGACCGACGTAACCCGGGACTTTACTGTATAGTTTTTTTTTTTTTTTTTTTTTTAAATACATGTAAGAAAACTATTATCTTGCATTTTTCCTTCAGAAGAACATAAAACTTTTCTATAACAAATACTTCAAACTGAGATATCACAATTGGACTTTCCTTGATAAGCTTCAATAACTGTATTTATCTTTTCATAATTTCATAATTTTCCTGATATCATCTTTATTTTTATTATCCTATTTTATCTTCTCTCTCTTCTGTTGAACTAAGTTGACCATAAAACGGTGTAGCATTCGTTTTCTAAATATGCAACAAAGAGACAAGAATATATAAACAAATTTAGGAAAGGAAAAATATAGTACAGTATAGAGATGCACTGAATATCGACACTACCAGTGGGTCGTATTGCAGAGAAGTCATAGGTTTTTCATGATACGCGATGCGACCCACTGTTGGGCAAACACTTTGACATTGCCTGTCTGTTTGGATGTTCTCATAGACAACACTGCTCTTTTCACTTCGCTGGCTTGACCAGCACTAATGTGACGACAATTTATTTGTATTGTGGTGTGGGATAGCTCGCTGCGCTGCCAATCGCATGGAACGTGTTAACCTCTTCAATACTGAGACACATTTTTACCTTGAGATTTGTGTACGATTAGACTGTTTTATTGACATTAGGAAGGGTCTTTGGAGGTCAGAAGATCAATGGCCACAGTCTTCACTATTTTAATCCCTCTTATAAGTTTCTTAACCTGTATAAAATCACCACATAGTAAGCAGAATGAATATGGAAATGCATCATGGTACTCAAGGGGTTAAGGGAAAAAGTGCAGCTGTTTTAAATAGTGGGATCATCTTGCCAGGTAGTTCTCAGGGAGGTTATTTTTGTCATATTCAATATGATATTCATCCTTGACCTATGTTTGGTGAAAAACAAATCATTGGTATTTTATTCATGATGTGCCTTTGATGTAGACAACTGTGGAATAAGGTGATAACTGATGATGAGGTGGCTGGATTTTAGTTGTGAATCATTTCGATATCTTAGCCCAACTATTCTTTTTAGCAACAATTGTTGCTAATAGAATTTCAAGGTAAATCTGTGGTCACATCCACACATCCATCACAATATGTTTCTTGTCTTTTGTAAGGTGATTGTCTGCTTTCTTGTAGAAACATATAATGACCACCTTAACCTTCACACGCACTGGATGCACATATGCATCAAAACATCTTCATGCAAAATTGCATGGATGCACAAGTGTATGAAAAAACATTTGAAATTCATTAAAAATAAAGTTTTTAGTGTAATTGCATCAATTGTTGGTGATGAAGATGAGCAAATATTTCACAAGTAATGAATTGGCAATGCTGTTACTTCCCAAAATATGTTGACGTATATGATTTGTCAGTTTCAGTATGTGACTCAGGCTATCTGCATGTAATCCAAGATGAATGCTGATTCCAGTTTTCCTTTATTTCCTTTAGATCTAATTGACACAATCACAATG
This sequence comes from Portunus trituberculatus, assembly GCF_017591435.1. NCBI lineage: Eukaryota > Metazoa > Arthropoda > Malacostraca > Decapoda > Portunidae > Portunus > Portunus trituberculatus. The sequence goes on from NC_059274.1 coordinate 9,478,670, forward strand.
ACAACAGTATTGTTGTAAAGCTCATAAAGAGGAAGTTTAGGGTGATGTGTAGCATACAGAATGCTTATGGGAAAAGCTTTGCGTTACAATGTTGTGATATTTCTTTCTTTTTTGTATTTATTTTTTGTGAAAAATAAAAGTGAAATGACTTTTTAAGAAATTTTTTATCATAAAGATAATTTCCATGTGAATTTGGTGACATATAAATGTGCCAACATATAAATGTTCCTACATATGGGTTTCTAAATCTTGCAAGGCACATTGAGAGCCCACAAATGCCTGTCAGTGGAATAGGTATGGGAAAGAAAAGTTATGAAACTTACTGGTGTATAAAAGATAATAGGGATATGTGACCTCTAAGTATTCTTTGATGTAATTACTTGCCATAGCTTAGGAAGTTCAAGACAATATGGAGTATTTATTGATAATTTTTCTGTTGTTTTTGTTATTATCATTATTAAGAGCCATTACTAGTTAATTTGATATCAGTTTTCCAATGTTTCTTGGTATGTTAACCTTAGTTCTATGCATACATAGATTCAGGCATCAGCCAAGTATGTTGCATACCTGAATGTATGCACCAAGCATGTGAGGGGCTAATGTTGTTCCTTTTAGTCCAGCATCTGTTGTTAATAGTGATGGCTTACTTCTACAGTAATTAATACTGAGAATGTTATTGTGTTGGAAAATATTGACACAAGCACATTCCTTCCTGGCCATTCTGTTTCTGCAGTATTAGATTGCCAATGTTCTTTTCCTAAACTATCAACAGTAGTACTGTCCTATCACTCACCCTATTTCAAACACAATTGAGATACAAGTTTAATTCATTCAATGACAGAGCTTGTATCTCAAAAACTTGTATCTCAAAAAAAAAAATCCCTTTGAAATGCATTGAAATGCCATTAATCTGTTCCAGTCTCCCCAAAAAAAGCACCCCTTTTTGTTTTTTATGTGTTTTCAGGTAAGAAAAAGATATTTATCAGTAATAATTATTGCACAGAAACATAATAAAACATAACAAAAGATAAAATAAATAGATAAACTACTATATGTCTTGGAGGGTGCATCCCATGGGATGTTACCTTACTGCATCCCCATCCTCACTTGGGATTGTCGGATCAACTGAAGCATACACAAATGTAGCCACCCACAGAAGACTGGGTGCTCTAATAATCACAGAAGAGGTCATTGATGATCATGTAAACATTATTCATTGAATAAATGAAGTTTTAAGTAGGAGAGAGAGAGAGAGAGAGAGAGAGAGAGAGAGAGAGAGAGAGAGAGAGAGAGAGGGGGGAGGGTGAGAATAGAGGCTGCACCACTGTAGCCGTAGAGGTTTGTTTACATCGTTCTTCCCACCCTCTGTGATAAGTGTTGATGGAGGAGGTAGTGGAGAGAGGAGAAATTTGTTTAGCCTTTTCAGTTAGGTACACATTCATACTTTATCATTGTATGAAAATATATAAAATAACAGCAAAAGTTTATTTAGTGTTCTTACCTTAGAGAGACACGTTTTCAGCTAGTAGTGGTAAATGGTGGAGGAGGGAGGGAGGGAGGGAGGGAGGGAGGAAGGAAGGAAGGAAGGAAGGAAGGAAGGAAGGAAGGAAGGAAGGAAGGAGGAGGGAGGGAGGGAGGGAGGGAGGAGAGGGAGGGAGGGAGGGAGGAAAGGATGCAGGCACCACTCACACATAAACATTAAACAAAAATTAAAACTGTACTTTCTTGAGATAAAAAACAAGGTGAGTAAATAGTATGAAAATGATGAAAGAATAATCACAGTGTAAGAGATCCAAGGGAAACATGTAGATATTAGCTTAGCTGAGGCTGGACTGATGCGCTGAGCCGCCGACTATAGCAGCAACATCCCCAAGTATGTCTCGTATCTCAAAATTTTGCTCGTATCTCAAAATAGAAAAATTATTCGTAGCTTTTATCTAAAAAAAACTTGTATCTCAGGTACCACTGTACAGGCAACCCCCATTTAACGAAGGTTCACACAACGAAATTTCGCTACAACGAAGGTTTCATTTTACTACCATCTGCTCGTTTAACGAACACCAAACTCGTTTTAACGAAGTTTTAGCCAAGTAATTTTTTCCAAATTTGAAAGCCCGTATCATGCAAGCTGACAGGCTTTTGAATACATCAGGAGCTACTGGTACTAAGGCCTGCCTCAGGAGAAATCCTGAGACACCTGTAGAATAAAGATCAAGATCAAGCCTCTCGTGGACAACACAGGCTCTGCTGATACAAAGGCCTAACTCAGAAGAAATTCTGCGTCACCTGTAGCATCAAGATCAAGATCACGCGCACCACTCACTCCCAGTCAATACATAACAGCGTCACCAGCAGCTCATCTTCCCTAGTTCAACTTACCACCAAAACACCCTGCAATGTGGCCTAACGTTCCTAAGAAGACCAGGAAGTGTCTTACTCTCAAAGTGAAGCTGGGTATTATTCACAGACACGAGAGAGGCCAGAAAACTAATAACATTGCTTGCCACCATCTTGACTCCATCTACTGTCTACTATTTTCAAGTCTATTAAGAAGGCTGGTGAGACCGTATCTTCCTTGAAAGCTAAAAGAACCACCTGAACTCGTGACTCTACAATGGATAAAATGGAAAGCCTTGTGGAAATGTGGTACAAAAGTTTTGTATGCGGTACCATGATGCACACTTTGTTTACATTCCACAGCTTGTCGGTTAGCGTCTTTCCCATTTCACTCTCCCTCCCTTCATAAAGTTAAGATCATCAACATTATAAAGTTACGTACATACATACATTAGTGTACATTATAATGGCTTGAATTAAACTACCTAAATGTTTAACTTCATAAGTTTTACTTTCATTAAACCTTTTACTGTACTATGATGCACTCTCGCTTTGCTTACTCTCAATGGAAGTTCAAATCAGGGGTTAAACTTGTTATAATTGGTTCGCTTAACGAAGTTTTGCTTAACAAAGTGTTTTTTAGGAACGTAACCCCTTCGTTAAAGGGGGTTGCCTATATTAATGATCTCAGTCGAATGCCTTGGACCATCTATTCTTGCACTGATGCCTACATATCTCAACATTACTTGTCTGATGACTAACATGAATGCTACTGTTCATGCACAATAAATACAGAATGCCAAATTTATAAAACTTCATACTATTATGGATTGGGGAAATAAAAATTTTGCATCATACAGTGTCTCAAAAACTCAATTTCTTCATCTATTGACTCAATATAACCTTCCAATGACTTTTACCTCTTCTTCACCCATAAACTTTTCCTTAGCTCTACACTGAGCAGATTTGGATAGCCTTTAATCCCTAAAGGATGGGTGGTATCTATAATTGATGCAACATAGAGTATGGGTAGCATCTATAGGTGACTTGCATTTTGTGGGCTTAATTTCAGATTTCCATATGAATTTTTGGACAAGTATTCTTTGCAATGCTGTCTCCCTCTTGGCCTCATTGTCCTGTGAACTACAGTGATGACTACTGGGAAACTTAATCATTCCTATTTTGATTCCTCAGATGGGGATAAGTGGCCAGTGACTTCCACTCCAGATAGGGCAAATTTGCCCCAAAGGCACTGTTAAACTGTGTTTCACTCATGTGCATTATCCCAGCCATAACAATTACAATTTATTTCCTTGTGTATTATAAGTGACAGACAACAATACTATTTCCTATAGTGTGTCTACATAATGATAGATTTAGGCATTTATGTGAGAGAGTGACTGAGAAATACTGGTTAGGGAAGCTCAAGCTGTAGCCCTAACCAAGCTGCCACATGGCATGGAACCATCTGAATGCAGTCTGAAAGTTGTGTCACTTCATCACTTCACCAGAGATACCACATCATGATCAAGTTTGGGAGATTAAAGAGGAAGGATTGATAAGTGTGATACTATTGGTCAAGGCAAAGTTGAAAAATTGGTGATGAGAGAGAGAGAGAGAGAGAGAGAGAGAGAGAGAGAGAGAGAGAGAGAGAGAGAGAGAGAAAGACTAGTCTGTTTTATACCTTCTGTGTTTCCATAGTAACTTCCTGGGATTAATACATTTTCTTTTACTTTTAATGATTGCTATATCAGCCTTTTTTGATGGAGACAAAGTATTGCACAATTATCATAGATTGAACTTTTTATCAGTCAGTATCAAAGGTATAGAAGAAGGAACATTTGCTCTATGAGATTGTGATGAACTGTAAAGCTTGGTTGCTTTTTTTATGGATGTTTTATAAGCTTTTTCTCAAACTTCTCATTTTGGTATTTAATACCTCATGAAAATACTGTATGTATAAACATGACATTTTATCAGAATATTTATTGTTGTCACTCAAGTATCTGTACATTGTGTGTCTTGCTATGAATTATGTTAATATTAGCATTATCTTCCAGGCTGGAGTTGATATTGGAGGGAAATGATGACCGACCAAGTGATTCCAGCAATTTGCGAACGGTGGTGATCCACCGGGGCGAGCGTGGTTATGGATTCACTGTATCTGGTGAAAGTCCTGTCATTGTGCAAGATGTGAAGGATGGTGAGTTGGGGGTAACAGCTATGATGATATTGATGGCTTTGGTTGTGGTGACTGATTTTTATGTATGACAGAATTGGCAAGCTTAGTTTGGTATAGGACAGTCTGTGTGGGCTGTTGTAGGGCATGCCAAACTACACACCTCTATGGTGTAGGACAGGCTTTGTAGTCTCAATTGTGATGGTGGATAGGCTACATGGAAATTCACGTGTAACATCTATGCATTATTGGTTTGTGTTGTGACTTGTATATGAAATTTAAAGTTATATTAAGGGTTAGTTACAGTCAATCTATAAAAAAATTAAGTTAATTATTAATATGAATAAAATTGGAAGTAGATCTGAGCACATTGTACTAAAATTTTGTATTGATGTGGCAAGTTGTGAACTAAAGCTCACTTCTTGATATGAATTGATACCTTGTAGCTGCCCAGTAGCTATCAGTTAGTTTGGACGAGCTGAATAGTCCTATGAAGAGGCACTCTAGTTACTCTACCAGTTGCCTATAGTTAAGAGTCATTAAGATGGGATGAACTTACAAGCTCGAACTATTGGATATCGCAGGAAGCTGCATTAATTATGAAACATGGCCAGTCAGGTGGTTTGAAAATCCTATGATTACAATTGTCACTGGTTGTCATCATCTTTTCCAACCACATAAACCACAGCTAATTTATATATATATATATATATATATATATATATATATATATATATATATATATATATATATATATATAAACTTAGCTGTGGTTTATGTGGTTGGAAAAGATGATGACAACCAGTGACGAATTGTAATCATAGGATTTTCAAACCACCTGGACTGGCCATGTTTCATAATTAATGCAGCTTCCTTGCGATATCCAATAGTTCCGAGCTTGTAAGTTCATCCCATCTTAATGACTCTTAACTATAGGCAACTGGTAGAGTAACTAGAGTGCCTCTTCATAGGACTATTCAGCTCGTCCAAACTAACTGATAGCTACTGGGCAGCTACAAGGTATCAATTCATATCAAGAAGTGAGCTTTAGTTCACAACTTGCCACATCAATACAAAATTTTAGTACAATGTGCTCAGATCTACTTCCAATTTTATTCATATTAATAATTAACTAATTTTAATATATATTTATATATATATATATATATATATATATATATATATATATATATATATATATATATATATATATATATATATATATATATATATATATATATATATATATATATTTGTGATGCTTTCTGTGATTATGTGTTAGCAGAGAGACAATTGGGTGAGTGAAAGTTTTAAATAGCTCCCACAGGCTGTGTGGTCTTAGATGTGATGGTGGAAAGGCTGTGTGGATTCAAGTGTTGTGCAAAACAAAATCATAAGGATAAAGTTTAATTGTAATTTGAATTAGAATGACAAGGGAAGCTTTTCTATAATAGTATTGATTATATTTTGCCTTAACAGGAGGACCTGCAGCTCAGGCTGGTGTCAGGAAGGGAGACTCCATCATTGAGGTCAATGGAGCAATAGTGTCACAGATCAATCACAAGGAGGTGGTACAGATCATCAAGTGTAAGTGTCAAGTCAGATTTTCTTTGTGGAGTGAAAGACCGTGTTTTCAGTTTTTATAGTTTTGCTTATTGGAATGTTTGGCTGAGCTGTAATGCTGAAGCTCCAGTGAATAACCCTTGTCTTGACTAGGTGTGCTTTGGTAAAGAAATCTTTTTATAACTGTAACACACATGAATTGATATTGTTAATTGGAGGGAGATAGTTATATTTGCAAATGGAGAAATACAATGGCAGGAATTAGAAGTGAGTGCAGGAAATAAAAAAAAAAAAAAAAAAAAAAAAAAAATTGCCTCTGTTGACACTGAGAAGGCTTTCAAGATCTGTAAGATTTTCACTTGTATGTGGTATTTATAAGGGATGTACAGTCAACTCTCAATTAACGTGACTTGAATAATGTGATGTCGATTATTGCAACTTGATATTTAAGGAGATACGGTAAAATAATGCAATTTATTCAATTTAATGCGGGTTAACTCAACTTTATGACATCACATGCACCCACACTGCTTCTGATGGGAACTGCACTGGCCCAGGATCCAAGAAACTTAACCCCTTCAACACAAAGACATATATTTTGCATCATCGGGATGCTCTTGACATATCCAATGACTTGCATATTGTATCATGGCTGTTTTCTGCTGAGATGGTGTGTTTCCTTTCTTGGATATTGTATGAGATCTCTCAGAATGTGGGTCATATACATATGTGGTGGCATACTTGACTTTGATCATTATTACAAAAGTGTATGACCCTCTTATATTAGGATAAGTACTGATGTGCCATGCTGGAAATAATTGTTTTATTTATTTTTGTTATGGTACCAATAGATTAGTTTACCATAAGAATTAACCTTTTCTTTCATTTGTCATCTTCAGAAAATGGCCTTGGGAAGGCAGACTATATTTTTTCTCTAAAGTTTGTATGGGTTTATTTCTTATTTTACGTACCAGTTATGAAAAATCACTTACCATGATTATTTCTGTAGTGCAGAGAGAGAGAGAGAGAGAGAGAGAGAGAGAGAGAGAGAGAGAGATAACTGCCACAGAGTCTAGTATCTCCCCACCCCGATCCAACCCATATATGGTGCCAGGAGCTGTTTTCTGTTGCCCAGAGTGCAGAGGTTAATGTCTTTGCATTTCTTGATGTTATCAAAACAGCATGAAAAGTTGTTATTTTGCCTCATTAAAACTTTCTAATGACTTTAAGGGAAAAACTTATATGATAAAATGTTATCCCATTTCCTGTCAATAAGTACATGAAGTTTCAAGGCAGCATGTATAATTGGTTATTTTATACAGTTTTTCAAATCTCAAATAATCTTGTTAGATCCAACTCTTTTAAGTTTTAAAACTTTAGCACCCACGTTATGTGTTTATTAAAATAAGTAGTGATGAGTCACCAAGAGCAGGATTCAGTACAGAGAAGTGAGAGAGAAGTATCAGTGGTAAACTAGATACAGATAGTTCTCGTTATACGGTACTTCGTTATCCGGTAAATTCACAGTTAGTTTTTTGTAATTATTACCCTTGATTCTATATACGGTAAGAAAAATTCACAGATATGGTATCCGCTGGTGTTTTGCTTGCACAGTACCGAAGCGCCACCACGCCGCGTGGCCACCACAACAATCAGTCTATTCCTGCGTTTCCCACTGAACACAAGTGAAACCTTTACGGCGTGTTGTTTGTGGACATTATGAATAAGGCCTGAAATCCCTACTGTCCCTTAGCCCGCAAAACTCGGGACAAGTCGATAGACGTTCATCACGCATGACTCAGGGTACGTTGATAGACGTTTAGGCATTTTGGCTGTATTTTGGCTATTTTCTTCCTGTTTTCTTTGCTTATGAGCTGACAACACTTATCAGGAGTAAACATATGCTATACGTCACTGTGTCACCAGCTCCCACGATGGATGGTGGAAGCGATAGTGATTTCACGATGTCCAGTACTGCCACCTATCCAGCGCCTTACTAACACTTACTACTAATAATAAAACAGAGAGAGAGAGAGAGAGAGAGAGAGAGAGAGAGAGAGAGAGAGAGAGGATACAAGGAGCCCCGTTTTCTATCGATCTAGCCAAGGCCGCTGGACCTGATCGGACGCAAAGCCATGTACACTGATGATACCACCTCATTCAACCCATGATATTTTGGTAACCATAATATCTAGAGACTTTTGGTTTTTTGCATTGCAAAGAGGAATAGTTGCTTGTGGGCAGAACACCATTTGTACTCACTCGTTAATTGAATTTCCAAGTGTGATCAGTACGTGAATACAAGCTATTTTGTGTTTCTGCCAAACCTACCAAGTTAGCGTGAGTGAAAACTCCCAACATCCCTGAGTTTTAGGGGTTTGCTTCGGGAGGGACATCAAATGATAGAATGCATGGCGAGTGAAAGATAAATAGAAAAATTTTCTGTATTTCTTTTGTGTAGTACTTTACATTTTTTTTTATATGACTATTTTCATGTAATTTCATGTCTGTAGGGGTGACTTTTGACATGCTGGAACACATCCTCTATTATTACGTCATAATGGGTTCAATATACGATAATTTCGATTTGCGGTAAGGTAAGGTTTTCAGGAACACATATGTACTGCATAATGAGGATTTTATTTATTTATTTATTTTTTTTATTTATTTTTTTTTAAACGTAGGGAAGAGGGCCAGCCAAGGACAAAAAAATATGTACCTGGTGATGATTGAGGCCATCAGCCGCAGCATCACAACACGAGTCATTATTATCATCACTTTCATGTATATGTCATCCATAATCATCCCTGTTAGTCAAAGAGAATGTAAAAAAGACAGACAAAATCATATCAGCATCAAAGACTCAGCCCAGCTGCCAGAACAGGGAATTACCATGTGGGTGGTACTGGTATTTATTGCTTTATAATTAGCTGACAGTTAAAGGGGAAGGATCCAGAGATTTTTAGTTATTGAAGAAAATTAAAGCTACCCTGCTCTATTTGTGTCAAAAAATAGGATTTCAAACTCTCAATCCATAAAACACATGTGGAGAATGCACCTGGTGTGTAATCAGATGCTTGTATAGATGATTAGTGACACATCTCAAGCCTAGTCATAGTAAAAGGGTTAATGACAGATTTTGGAAAAACTACATTATCATTAACAGTTTCATATACTTCCATTTTCCACCAGTATCTATCAAGAAAATATCATCTCAGGATTATTTTACCAGTCAAATTAGGAAATAATTGTCAGTATTACATGTCTACACGTATTGGTAGGTAGTCATTAGTTTAAAAACAGCATCAGATGGTATCTTATTTATTCAAGCATGTCTTTTTTTCATTAAATTCACTATAGTATACTATTCTTTGAAGATATGTCTTGATTAATAGAAAAGTTCATAATGTCAAAGTATCTTCCATACTCGTCCTTGTATAAGAAATAAATCCAACATTGGCTACTAATGAGACATGTACATTCATGCATGCAAAGAAGAATGCAACCATATTATGCTAACTTGTATTTGCAGTAATTTTCTGTGCCACCTACTCGTAATGGAATATTCACCAACTCAAATATCAAGGAATTACTACTACCGTCACTACAATCATCACCATAATTTTGAAAAGCTCCAGTACATATTTGCATGTGTCATCCATATTCACCTTGTAGCACCTTCGCAGCATATGGAGAAATTGAAAAAAGGTTTTCTCTACGTTTCTTTAGGTATCTTTCAAGTATGCCCATGCCAAAGCACATTTCAAAATAATTTGAAATAAGGCCTCTACGACATTTTGAATGCAACTCTATGCATGATGTCATGAAGTCATGACATCACTCTATCACATTCAAATTCATATATTCAGATAGATGGGCTGTCCACATATTGGTATATGACATATCTTTCTCATATGAATGTATAGGTATGAATGAATTATGGACTAACTAAAATTGTAAATGGGATGTGAAATGTCATTAGAATAAGTTGCTGTATGGAAAATAATTTACAGGACTAAGAATGAATCATTGTTGAATCATGAGTGTCTGCTTCATATTTCCAACTGGTAAAAAGGTGGTTATTCGTACTTTGCTGCACAATAAGTAATTTGCTTTTATCCAGCTGATGGGCTTCTGACCACAGTAGTGCCATGACTGACACTCTCTGAGCACTGATACTTTTTTGGGTAGCTTAATGGGGAGTTTTCAGAACTAGTGGTTGTCACCAAGTGACAGCACAACGCATGTCCACTTTGCTCACACAAGGGTAATATGAAATATCCCTACATTGTAATTCTATAAACATAGAGATGCAAAAAGTTGATATAATATATTTTCTACATAATTCCTACTAAGTAGTAACACAGGCAAAATCAATCCCTATTCATGAAAAGATTTATATAAGTTGGTTTTCTAGTGAATTGGCATTGAGGATAATTTGGTCATCTTCAAATTTCCAAAAAAGTATACACCCTTGATTGGAAGTTTATTAATTCAGTCAACAGTAAACATAAAGACAACATATCTGTGTCACTTAAAAGTCCAGACCACACAGATCAACTTACTGTTATATGGAAACAACAATTCTAATTAGGAATAGTGAACTCAAGTACCTGGCGAGAGTATTGTTGTCTTACCTAACCTGGGCTGGTCACCTGTTCAAGAAACACAGTTGGACAAATAGTTAGTTACTGCTATAATGTCCTTGCCACTATATCATGAGGAAGAGGAAAGCTTCACATATTTCTCTCTCCTTAATCTACAGTATTCCTGTGATATGCTTGCTCTGTGTTCTTGATCTTGATCTTGATACTACAGGCGACTCGGGATCACTCCTGAGCTGGGCCTTTGGATCGGCAGCTCCTGTAGACGACAAAAGAAAGGCACACAGAATAAAAGGAAAAAAAAAAAAAGAAAAAGGAAACAGGGTCCTTTGCTCTAACCGTCTGTACATCTGGCACGCCACATTCTCTCCAGAAACTCCTTCACCGCCTCAATCATCCTTTCATTCGTTTCTCTACTCAGTCCCAGCAGCACCACCATCCACTCCCTCCCCGTCTTTTCCACTCTTTCGTTCCTATTATGCCCTAACTCAGTCAACACCACTTGCATCATCTCATACCTGTCTCTGGCATACTTCACACACTCCAGCATCACATGCTCCACCGTCTCGTCCTCTCCCGAGTCACACATCTGGCACACTTTGCTGCGGGACTCAGACCACCTGTAACTCCTTGCATTCACATCCATACACTGTGCCCTAGCTCTGAAGAGAAGATCACCACCCAGGCTTCCATCGTACCACCTCTCATACATCGGGGCCTCTTTCACCTTGTACCATTCCAGAGTAGTCTTTCGTTCCATCCCATTCCTCCATTCATTCAGTCCCATACTCTTCACATCTCTGTCTATCTCACTCTTCCACTTCCTCACATCCCATTCTGTTCCCACTCTGCCTCCTCTTGTCACGACCCATTCCAGCTCATTCTGATTCACCCCAGCCATTCTCACTGCCCACCCAACTTGTTCAATTGTTTTGTGGTATCTTGATCTTGATCTTGACTTGTGAAAATGATGTTACAAAAATAACTACATCCATATATCACAGTATGCTGAGTCATACTGTATAGTAGTCAAAGTTTTTACCTTTTTCATTGTCCAAATCAATAGATTTTAATCTTGTAATATGCTGTATTTAAGATATTGATAGCAGTATTACAAGATAATCACGAACTATTTCTGTTTTGACCAACTCTCCCAAAATTATCCATACAGGATATTTAAAAGTAGATGCAGAATGTCAATAGTATCATAATAATCAGTGTTCTATGAATCTGTATGCACCTGGGATTTAGTACAACAATATTTTAGCTTATATTGTAAGGGAACATGTTGCAGCGGTGACGTCTGGTGGATTAGTTCTGAAAATTCCCCATTGTTATATTCCCAATGTTTGATATCTACCACACTACCTGAGCAAAGCTAGGTAAATTTTGGATAAGTGCTACAAAAATACGTTCTGTGAATGAATATAGTACAGGGGTCCTCTTTCAGTGCACAACTCGGTCAGTACATTTCTGACTTTATGGGCACCCTCACTTGTTACCATCACTTACAATGCTCAAATTTTCTGACTTTATGCACACTTGGCAAAAGAAACTTTTGTTTTAAAACAAAATGTATTTGCTAAAAAAAGCTTTTCTGCCAAAAAACAATAAAATAGATTAAAAGAAATAAAAAAAATATATTTTAACAACAAAAAACAATAATTAAATGTCAAAATATATAAACTAAAGATTTCATAACAAAAAACCAATGAGACAATTTGTGTTGGTCTTGCCACGTTGTCCCAGCTTACCCGTGTTACAGTTTTGTATTTCAAGATTTCTAAGCATTATGATACTATTTTTATAGATCAAAAGAAATTCAGAAATGGTATTTTAATAACAAAAATAATAATTAAATGTCAAAATATATAAATTAAACATTACATAACAAAGTAGCATTGAGACAGTTCGATGTCATGCTTGTTTTGGTCCAGTTACGTTTGCTCAGCATTATGATATTTTTAACCTTTGTAGGTTGGTGATATGTAATATTAGTGATCTTTCTAGATTTGTAAATATGGCTTCTTCCAAAGAGAAGGGTATTACAGGTATAGCTTATCAAGAAATGTAAAATATTTTCGCTTCAAGAGAAACTAGACATCATAGCCAAGGTTGAGGCAGGTGAGAAGCTCTGTGAAGTACAGGTTGAACCCCGATTTAACGGCAAGGTCGGGGATTTGCTGTTGCCGTTAAATCGATTTTGCCGTTAAAGCCGATAAATACTAAAAATATAAGAAAATAATAAAATAAAAAGTTAGGTAAGCCACTATCCAACTTCTTCAATAACTCAACTTTCTGTGCAATAGTCAATGACAAACGCTTTTTCTTTTCACTTGGACCACTTTTTCCAAAGTCTGCAGGCCTTTTCGAAGCCATTTTGCCAAAATATATCACCGAACTAACAAAGACTAGGGCCAGAAGTAAGCGAATCGTCTTCTCTCTATGCTGTCTAGGCGGAAATAGCGCTTGTGGCGGAAACTGCACGTGGGTTGGAGCGGCACACCAGAGCCGGTACATTGGTGCGGCGGAATCGGTACTAGGCGATGCCGGTAAATGCCGAAATGCCGTTAAAGACAACACTATGTTCCCACCGGAAATTTTTGCCGTTAAACACGGGATTCCGGTAAATCGCGTGCCGTTAAAGCGGGGTTCAACCTGTAGACAGATTTTACTCTATTAATGAGTCCACAGTACGTAACATGGGAAAATGTAAAGATACCATAAAGAATGCAGTGCAGGAATGATCGATATGGGGACCCTTATGGTGGGGTCTCAGGGGTCAGTCATGGTGGGTCCCAGTCTCAATCATTTTATAACATAGGGTTCTATTTTTCCATTAATGCATTTTCAACATTTTTTCTAGACAAGGAATGGAATGGACAGTGCCATGATCTATTTGAATATTATTTAGAATTTTATTTATTGGACTGAAATAAATATATACAGGTTTCCCTCGTTTTACGATTGGGTTGTATTCCTGATGAAAACTAGATCGAATAACGAATGATCGAATAACAAACTAAAGGTTCAATAGTATTTAATTCAGTGGGGGAGTAACTTTGACCTACCTTATATTGAAAGATAGAGAACACTTTTCTGTGCTACCCAAAGAGGTAGTGTTTCAGACTCACTATTTTTTATACAGTGGTTTCCCCTATAGGCCTATATCCACTGGAAAGATGAGAAAAATGAGCTTCAGTCAAGTTAGTAGGTGTCACTCATACTTACAGTAGGTGAAGTCTTAATAAAAATTCAGAAAAAAAAACATGTTCCTCGTCATCTAAAGAGGATGGAACATGTGGCAGTGTGTTGAGTGTGAAAGCCATCTCCTTGTCATCAGAGGATGTAGAGCTTACATCCTGGGCAGCAGGTGGAAGGCCAGACTTAGATGGTGTAGACAGCACTGGTGATGCGGCTGGTGCAGCCAATGCAGCAGATGAGGCAACAGGTCTGAAGAAGCTGGAGATTTTTGTCTGTCTTGCCATCTCTTTCTTGGCCTTAAATATTTCTTTATAAACTTTGAAGGCTTGGTCTGCATTGTAGGTTACTGTTGCACTTCGTGATGGATTTGGGTCCTTGATTTTATCAAGGATTGCATCAAGGTCAGTGAACACCTCACATAGTGTTTTGATGTCGAGGCCTCTTTGTGTTGTATTTTCATCATCATCATCATCATCATCATCATCATCATCATCATCATCATCATCGTTGCTATGGAGAGGATGCTGTTCATCCAACTCCATCGACTCTTTGTTGCTGAGTGGCACACCATGGGACTGCAGTAAGTCATTTATATCATTCTCATCCACCTCACTGAAGACAGCCAGATGGAAGAGCCTGACAATGTCTTTGCAAATGATGGCCACATCATTTAATCCCATGAAGTCGTCATCTGGCTTCACACACACGGCCCACAAGTTTTTCCAACGGTGTTTCATTGTTCTGTCACTCACTCCCCTCCATGCTTTACTAATATTATCAATGGCCTTTTTGATATTACAGTTGGACCATAAGTTCTTGATTGTCAGCTTGTCTGGCCTGTCAGCTGAGTTGATCTGCTGACTCATTGTACAGCGTTGGTAATAGGCTTTAAAAGTGGCGATTACACCTTGGTCTATGGGCTGGATGAGTGCAGTGGTGTTTTTGGATGGAAACATAACTTCTATGTTGTCTGCCCAGTCTTCCATGGTGTTGGGTGGCTTGGGGCATTATCAACCAGGAGGAGGAACTGGTTGGCAATGTTTTCCTTGGCAGCGTAGTCATGCAGTGCAGGGGACAGGTAATTCACAACGTAGTTCTGGTTTATAGTTGATGTCATCCAGCCCTTCTTGTTGGATATAAAAATCACTGGAAGATATTCTTTCACATAACCTTGAAGTGCTGTTGGATTTTGTGCATGGTAAATAAGGAGAGGTTTCAGCTTTAGATCTCCAGCCACATTACCATCTAGCACCAGTGTTAAACAGTCTTTTGATGCTTTAAATCCTGGTGCTGCTTTCTCCTCCTTTGCAATAAAAGTTCTTGAAGACATCTTCCAATATAGACCTGTTTCATCATAGTTGATGACTTGTTTGACTGTGTAACCACATTCCTCAGTTTGTTGCTTGAGTGTTGGCTTGAATGCTGCAGCTGCAGTTTCATCAGAACTTGCTGCTTCACCACTCATTTTAATGTTGTGTAGGGCTGTTCAACTTTTAAATTGGTCAAACCAGCCCATACTGGCATTGAAAAACTACCCTCTCCTTCAGCTCATAGCCCTTCTTCTGTAAATCTGTTAAAATGGAGAGGCTTTACATCGTCACAACAGAGGTAGAAAGGCATGCAGCGGTGAGTCTGGTCATCTATCCAGAGCCTTAACAGCCTCTCCATTTTTTCCATTATTGGCAATCTCTTCCTTGTTAGTCTTTTGGCCATTAATGTGGAAGCTGTCTCACCTGCTTTTTTCACATCAGTGGCTTGCTTAATGATGGTGGAGATGGTGGACTGGGGCAGTTGCATGGTCCTGGTGATTTGGTTAGCACCTTAACCCCTTTTCATGATACTTTACAATTTCCAGTTTCTTTTCCAAGGATAAGCTTTTCCTTGGCCTTTTGCCCTTAACTTCACCACCACTTGGTGTTGCAGGCTGTTTGAGGACATAACTCACTTGCAGTAACCAGCAATAAGTGTGAAATTAACCAAATCACAAGCACTGTGTAGAGACAGTCTGGGAGTCAGGGAGAGTGAGTACAACGAAAAGCCAAGCGGGAATCGTTTTGATAGGTGGCTGGTGCAGTGTGGGTGGTGCTAAGATTGCGCGGTGCCTTTGTTTACATTCTAGTGCTTGGTTGAAGAGCAGATAAATGAGTAAGGACAACGGATAATGTGCGAATGGGCATATTTCCTAATGTTTGTAAAATAAAGATATTGAATAATGAGGCATCGAATAACAAGGGAAACCTGTATTTATATTTGCTCAGTTTGGGTTACCAGCTATTGGAAGCATAGTAAGGAACATGCCCTGTATATCTTTGGCATTTGTTTAGTATGTGTATTTACCTAGTTTTGCATAGTTGTATTGTACAGGGTTCAAGCGGGGCTCATAGTGTCCTGTCTCCATGTCTCTACATATCTGATTTTTCTTTAAAGCTATGCACATTATGTGCTGTAACAACTTCACTCAATGCATTCTATTTTTCCACTGTTCTTTGTGGAAAACTATTTTCCAATATCCTTCACACAGGCAGTGGCAAAGTGGATAAGGTGTTGAGCCATGGGATCGGGCAGATGTCCATGCGTAGGTTTGAATCCCACCATGTACAGCCTAAGAAACTTTGCCATTTGTCGAGTGGTTTAAAGTTAACTACATGTCACTATGATTTCCAGGTTCTAGGTGGTTACACCAAAGATGCGCTTGGGTGGTGATATGGGCCCTAATATGGGTACCACTATAAATAAAATTGCCTGCACCACTAATAGGTGGAAGCTGAACAGTGCTTCCTATACATACTCTTCAAGTAGACATACAGGTGCTATAGGCCATAGGGAAAAAAAAAAAAAAAAAAAAAAAAAAAAAACTGGCTCTCCCTAATCTTCTTTGCATGTCCTCTTGTCCTTCCAGCTTCTTGTGTCACCAGCACCAGGTCTTCCTTGTCTATCTTTTCAGTGCCATTAACTATTCTATACAATGTTATTAGGTCTCTTTCTTTTTCTATCTTGTAAGGTTGGTGGTTGCATTTCCTTCAGCCTTTCTTCACATGTTAGGTCCTTTAGTTCTGGCACCATCTTTGTAGCTATCTTCTGGATCCATTCTAATCTTCTTATTCTTTTTCAAGCTCACCAACCACACCACTGCTGCATATTCCAACTTTGGACGTATCTTTCTTGTGTAATAATTTTTTTTATCATATCTTTGTCCAACTACTGAAATGCCACTCAAATATTAGTCAACACTTTATATGTTGATCCAAATATCTTACTTATGTGTTTTTCAGGGTTCAGATTTTCGTGTATAACCACACCAAGATCTTTTTCCTCTTGAGTCTATATTATTTGTTCCTCTCCCATCAAATAGTTCCATACTGGTCTTCTCTTACTCTTTCCTAATTCGATTATGTGTCACTTCTTGGCATTGTGTGTGTGTGTGTGTGTGTGTGTGTGTGTGTGTGTGTGTGTGTGTGTGTGTGAGAGAGAGAGAAAAAATATTTCTAGTCTTAATTTTTATGATCAATTGTAATATACACAATCAAACTTTTTTCTTATATTTGTTGCATTGTACAATATTTAATGGTGAAGTAACTTTTTATGGTGAAAAGTTTTGCAACCTGCTGAAATCAAGATAATGAACTGCTTGTGCAGGTTTTTATAATTGGAATAGATATGAGCAGTTTCCTTCTGTTTGTTACAGACACAGCTATGCATGAGCAGGTGATATACATATATTAAGGTTGGGCATGGCTTTCCTTCTTACTAATTCTGTGTTATTTGTCTTTTTTATACTGGCACTCCTTATGGTAAGTACAGGCCAGAGATAAGGGTGAGGCTCATTGGTGATGGGTGTGTGTATTACATTGCACTCAAGACTTATTAGTTTGATTTTTGTCTTTGATTGACAATTTGATTCATGCTTGCTGTGGAATGAGGTGATATGAAACTTTCCTAGTGGAGGAGTGTCACAACAATAGACATTTTAGTACCTTATAGTTTGCTGTGTTCTTTTTACAAGCTTATATTTTCAAAGTTTTAGTTCAGAAACCAAAACAGTTTTCCCCATCAGAATCAATGTAAAATGGATTGATTTTTTTTCTGGACACATGGCTTTCTTTTCTTAGCAGCTTATGGCAAATGCTCTCACGGCCAAGGTGGCTTCACTATGACATCTCCAGCTTAGAAATTTCTTATCCAGAAAGGATGTATTGAGTCAACTCAGTGACATTGAACTTATCTAAAGGTATCATTTAAGTCACACAGGTATTCTCTTGTCATCATTCTAGTGAGGCAAGCCTTACAGAGTGACACAAAGTAGAGCAATCCACTTACCACTGAACTGAAGGTATATCTTGCGACCTGGAAAACTTATTGGTTAAATGCATTTGTGTAGTAGTCATGGTGGTGGGGATCATTCAGAACATCACAGATGGCTTGGAATTATTCCTAAGTAATGAAATTTGTTTATGTGAAGTTTTTTTTAAAGTGATCACATTGAACTATTTCAAAGATTTAATTATGGTCTATCTGCTGTCTCTCCTCAAATTTTTTTAAATGTTAGAAGTATTTATATTAACTTTGAATTCATAATAAATGGCAGCTTTTGCTTTATTTCTTAGTGTAATTTGTAGCTTTGTTGAAGAACTGAATTATGGTATGGCAAGTGAAGCAATTCATTTCAAAGTTTTATTAAAATACCCATTTTTTAAAATAAAAATACCAATTTGTTCAAAAAGGGAAGTGTTTCACACACATACACACACACACACACACACACACACACACACACAC
>NC_059274.1:9497832-9522832 GCF_017591435.1 Portunus trituberculatus
TAAACTAGATAAACTGATAAAGGAGAAGATGGAAATGAAAGAGAATGAAGAACAGGATAAAGAGTTTATAAAACTGAGAGAAAGAATGAAAAAAGTGGAAGAAAATGAAGCTAGGCTAAGAGCGGAAAACGAAGAACTAAAAAGGAAGTAGCTAACTACAAAAAGCAGATGGAAGAAGGACTCGGTAAAGCCGAGAAAGAAAAAGAGAAGCTGAAAGATCTAGTAAACAAGGAAGAGGAAAGAGTACAGAACGTGATTAAAAAAGAAGTACAAACATGGAGAGTCCAAGATAAGAAAATAAGGCTGATTTTCAGGAGTGATTCAAGAACAACTTAAAGAAAAAGAAGAAAATATGACAAACAAAATGATAGGAGTCCTCAAGACAAAAGAAAATTTAGTTAGAGAAATTACTGAAAAAAAGAAGTGTAGTCGTATTTGGAATAAAAGAAAAAAATATGAAATATAGACCAAAAAGAGAAAAAGAAAAAATGAAATGAGTCAAAGACCTACTGAAGAATCTAAACGAAGATAGGCAGAACTTGGAAGAGGAAGTAGAAGAAATAAACAGAATGGGACCATATCAAGAAGGAAAAACGAGACCAATTAAAATACTACTAAAATCACAAGCAGCAACAGAAGAATATTATATAGAACAACAAAACTTAGAGAAACAGAAGGCTGCAAGGATATCTATATAAAGAAAAATAGAAATGAGGAAGAAAGGAAGAGATACAATGAACTGGCAGCAGCAGTAAGGAAAAGAATAATGAAAGGTCAGAAGAGGAAAGGCATTTTTGGAGAATTCTAGGAGACAGGATAAGGAAATGGTATATAAACGAGAAGGAAGAGAAAAAGTGGAACAAGTTTAACTAAAAATGATAAAGGCAAAAGACTAAAATGATGTATACGAACATAGACGGGTTTTATCAAGTAAATTAGAATTAAGAGATTACATAAGAAAGAAAATCCAGATATTGTATGCCTGGCTGAAACAAAACTAAATAAGGCAATCAAAATAGTCTTGGATAATAGGTATAATGTATGGAGAAGAGACAGAGTGGGTAAAGGAGGAGGAGGAGTCATGATTATGTTAAGGAAAGAGTTAGTGATAAATTAAATGGAATGTGGGGAAGGAAAAGCAGAAGTATTGTATATTAAGATACATATTAATAAAAAAGAGATAACAATCATTGTAACATATGTGCCACCAAAACAAATTCATGGACCAATCAAGAATATAAAGACATGATAGATGACACAATAAGGAGTCTAATGAGAATCGTTAAAGAAAGGAGAAAAGTGATATTAGTAGGAGATTTCAACTGTAAAGAAGTGGACTGGGAAAATTATGAAAGTGGTATGGGGGAAGAAGCCTGGGGAGAAAGATTCTTGAACCTAATGATAGACAATATGATGGACCAGAGAGTAAAGGAATGCACAAGATTCAGAGGAAACGACGAGCTGGCGAGATTGGACCTAGTTTTTACAAGGGGTATACAAATGAATGATGATATAAGTGCCCATTGGGAAATAGTGACCATGCAATATTAGAAATAGATATAGAAGAGGGAAAGGAAGATAGAGACGATTCATACAAAGGAGACTGATTAAATTACAGAAAGGCTGATATTGAGAATCTCAAGAACTATTTTAGAAACGTAGACTGGGAGGAGATGGTAAACTCAGAGACAATGCAAGACAAATATAACTTATTTTTGGAAATATGTAAAACAGGAATCAGGGAATATGTCCCAAAATATAGACCTAAAGAAGAAGGAAAGAATGATTGGTTTAATACAAGGTGTGCCAAGGCAAAGGAGAAAAGAGATGGAGCATGGAAAAGGTGGAGGAGAAATAGGAATCCAGCAAATAAGGAAAACTTTAAAGCAGCAAGAAATGAATATGTTAAGGTGAGGAAGGAAGAGGAAAAGAACTTGAAAAGACATTGTCGAAAAATGTAAGGAGCAACCAAAATTGTTCTATAGATTCATAAATGGAAAAATTAGGCAAAAGAAACAATAGAAAGGTTAAAAGGAGAGAACGGATGGTGGAAGACCCAAAAGTATGGCAGAACTATTAAATAAAAATTCCAGGAGGTCTTTACTAAGGAATCCAAATTTGAGAGGCCACAGGGTAATAGAGACAATCTATATGAAAGAGATTAAAGTAACCAAGCTTGAAATAAAAGAGTTAATGAAGGAACTGGATGAAGAGAAGGCAATGGGACCGGATGAAGTCTCAGGCAGAATACTGAAAGAATGTAGGGAAGAACTAGCAAGTCCTATATACAACATCATAAAATGCTCAATAGAAAATGGAACAGTACCAGTAGAATGGAAAAGAGCTGAGGTGGTTCCCATATATAAGAGCGGAAGGAAGGAAGAACCTTTAAATTACAGACCGGTATCACTAACTAGTGTAATATGCAAGATGTGTGAAAGAATAATAAAGAAACAATGGATCGAGTTCCTTGAAGACAACAAATTAATATCAAATAGCCAATTTGGTTTTAGAAAAGGACGGTCTTGTGTAACTAATTTATTGAGTTTCTATTCTAGAATAGTTGATAGAGTACAAGAGAGAGAGGATGGGTTGACTGCATTTATTTGGATTTAAAAAGGCGTTTGACAAAGTGCCACATGCAAGATTACTGTGGAAGTTAGAGGAGAAGGGTGGCTTAAAAGGAAGCACATTGAGATGGATAGAAAATTATTTGAGGGGAGAGAAATAAGGACGGTAGTTAAAGATATGAAGTCAAGTGGAGAGCAGTAGAAAGCGGAGTGCCACAGGGGTCAGTATTGGCACCAATACTTTTCCTCATTTATATTAACGACATGCCAGAAGGAGTGAACAGCTACATAAATCTGTTTTGGATGATACGAAACTGTGCAGAGTTATAAAGCAAAAGAGGATTGTGAAATACTGCAAGAAGACCTAAATAAGATCTGGGAATGGAGTAAAAGTGGGAAATGGAATTCAATGTGAACAAAAGCCATGTCATGGAAATGGGAAAGAGTGAAAGACGACCTGTGGGAATCTATAAGATGGGAGATGGAGTAGAACTGGAGAAAGTAAAAAGGAAAAGGACTTAGGAGTGACGATGGAAGAAAACAATCAACCAGTAAGCCATATTGATAGAATTTTTAGAGAAACATATAATTTGCTAAGGAATATTGGAGTAGCATTTCACTACATGGACAAAGAAATGATGAAGAAATTGATAAGTACTATAATAAGACCCAGATTGGAATATGCAGGAGTAGTGTGGACCCTCATAAAAGAAACACATAAGGAAATTGAGAGGCTACAAAAATGGCTACAAGAATGGTTCCAGAATTTGAAGGGATGACATATGAGGAGAGACTAAAGGCTATGGATCTACCAACCCTGGAACAAAGAAGGAGAGAGGAGACCTGATACAAGTTTATAAATTGATCAATGGAATGGACCAAGTGGATAATGAGAAACTGATCCTGAGAGAAGAATATGACATCGAAGCACAAGATCGCATAGTAAAAAGCTGAGAAAGGAAGATGTCTGAGAGATATTAAAAATATAGTTTCCAGAGATGTATTGAGACGTGGAACAGTTTAGATGAAGAAGTAGTGTCTGCAACGAGTGTGCACACTTTTAAAGTAAGATTGGATAAGTGTAGATATGGAGACGGGCCACACGAGCATAAAGCCCAGGCCCTGTAAAACTACAACTAGGTAAATACAACTAGGTAAATACACACATGACACGGTGAGGAAGGACATAATACCGTTGCTCCTGAGAATCAGCTGATCTTCACTACCTTTGTTTGGGTTTACAGTGGCCTGGGCGATAGTGTGGACTCATTTTTTTTCATGAATACAGTGTTAAATAATGTTACAAAATCATGAGTGAGAAAGAGATTCCATCTAAATGCAGGTATGACACAGGAAAGAATGAAAGCTGATGATGACAATGTTGGTGAGGGAGAAAGAGATTTGAAGGCTTTGATACGGCACATACTTCACTATTTGATAGAGTGTTGACTATCGAACGTAAATTAGATAAATTGATAAAGGAGAGTATGGGAATGAAAGAGAATGAAGAACAGGATAAAGAGCTCCAGAAATTGAAAGAAAGGATAAAAAGAGTGGAAGAAAACGAAACTAGGCTAAGAATCATAAATGAAGAATTAAAAGTGCAAATAGCTAACTACAAGAAATTGATGGAAGAAGGACTCGGTAAAGCTGAGAAAGAAAAAGAGAAGCTGAAAGATCTAGTTAATAAGGAAGAAGAAAGAGTACAAGACGTGATTAAAAAAGAAGTACAAGCATGGAGAATCCAAGATAAGAAAGACAAGGAATCATTTCAAGAAGTATTTCAAGAACAGTTAAAAGAAAGAGATGAAAATATGACAAACAAAATGATAGGAGTCCTCAAGAAAAAAGAAAATTTAGTAAGAGAAATTGCAGAAAAAAAAAGTGTAATTATTTTTGGACTGAAAGAAAAAAATGTTAAATATAGACCAAGAAGGGAAAAAGACGAAATGAAATCAGTAAAAGACCTACTAAAACATCTGAATGACGAGGATAGACAGAACTTAGAAGAGGAAGTAGAAGAAATCCATAGAATGGGACCATATCAAGAAGGAACAGTGAGACCAATTAAGATATTACTAAAATCACAAGCAGCAGCAGAAGAAGTACTATATAGAAAAACAAAACTCAGAGAAACAGAAGGTTGCAAAGATATATATATATATATATATATATATATATATATATATATATATATATATATATATATATATATATATATAGAAAAATAGAAACGAGGAGGAAAGGAAGAGACACAATGAACTGGTGGCAGAAGCAAGAGAAAAAATAATGAAAGGTCAGAGGAGGAGAAGGCATTTTTGGAGAATTATAGGAGACAGGATAAGGAAATGGTATATAAAAGAGAAGAAGAGAAAAGATGGAGCAAGTTTAACTAAAAATGATAAGAACAAGAGATTAAAATGATGTATACAAACATAGATGGGATTTTATCTAGTAAATTAGAATTAAGAGATTACATAAAGAAAGAAGAACCAGATATTGTATGCCTGGTGGAAACAAAGTTAAATGAGGCAATAAAATAGACATAGATAAAAGGTATAATATATGGAGGAGAGACAGAGTGGGTAAAGGAGGAGGAGGAGTCATGATGATGTTAAGGAAGGAGATAGTGGTAAATCAAGTGGAGTTTGGGAAGGAAAATCAGAAATACTGTATGTTAAGATGCATATTAATAAAAAGGAGTTAACAATCATTGGAACATATGTGCCACCAAAACAAACTCATGGACTAACCAAGAATATAAAGACATGATAGATGACACAATAAGGAGTCTTACAAGAATCATTAAAGAAAGGAGAAAAGTGATATTGGTAGGAGATTTCAACTGTAAGGAGGTAGACTGGGAAAATTATGAAAGTGGTATGGGGGAAGATGCCTGGGGAGATAGATTCCTGAACCTAATGATAGATAATTTGATGGTCCAAAGAGTAAAGGAAAACACAAGATTCAGAGGAAACGATGAGCCGGCAAGATTGGACCTAGTTTTACAAGGGATATACCAATTAACGATGATATAAGATACAAGTGCCCATTGGGAAAGAGTGACCATGTAATATTAGAAATGGATATAGAAGAAGGAAAGGAAGATAGAGATGAATCATACAAAGGAGACCGATTAAATTACAGAAAGGCTGATATTGAGAATCTCAAGAACTATTTTAAAACGTAAACTGGGAGGAGATGGAAAACTCATTAACGGTTCAAGAGAAATATAACTTATTTTTGGAAATATACAAAACAGGAGTCAGGAATATGTCCGAAATATAGACCTAAAGAAGAAGGAAAGAAAGATTGGTTTAATGCAAGATGTGCTAGGGCAAAGGAGAAACGAGATGGAGCATGGAAAAGGTGGAGAAGAAACAGAAATCCAGAAAATAAGGAAAACTTCAAAACAGCAAGAAATGAATATGCTAAGGTGAGAAAGGAAGAAGAAAAGAACTATGAAAAGGACATTGTCGAAAAATGTAAGGAACAACCAAAATTGTTCTACAGATTCATAAATGGAAAAATAAGACAAAAAGAAACAATAGAAAGGTTAAAAGGAGAGAACGGAGTGGTGGAAGACCCAAAAGAATGGCAGAACTGTTAAATAGTAAATTTCATGAGGTTTTTACTAAGGAATCCAAATTTGAAAGACCACAGGGTAATAGAGAGACTGTCCATATGAAAGAGATTAGAGTAACCAAGCTTGAAATAAAAAAGTTGATGACGGAACTAGATGAGGAAAAGGCAATGGGACCGGATGAAGTCTCAGGCAGAATATTGAAAGAATGTAGGGAAGAACTAGCAAACCCTATATACATCATCATAAAATGCTCAATAGAAAATGGAACAGTGTCATTGGAGTGGAAAAGAGCAGAGGTGGTTCCCATATGTAAGAGCGGAAGGAAAGAAGAACCTTTAAATTACAGACCGGTATCACTAACTAGTGTAATATACAAGATGTGTGAAAAAGTAATAAAGAAGCAATGGATTGAGTTTCTTGAAGACAACAAATTATTATCAAATAGCCAATTTGGTTTTAGAAAAGGTTGGTCATGTGTAAGAAATTTATTGAGTTTCTACTCTAGAATAGTTGATAAAGTACCAGAGAGAGAGGATTGACTGTATTTATTTAGATTTAAAAAAGGCGTTTGATATAGTGCCACATGAAAGATTACTATGGAAGTTAGAGGAGAAGGATGGCTTAAAAGGAAGCACATTGAGATGGATGAAAAATTACTTGACGAGGAGAGAAATAAGGATGATAGTTAAAGATATGAAGTCCAAGTGGAGAACA
This sequence comes from Portunus trituberculatus, assembly GCF_017591435.1. Classification (NCBI taxonomy): domain Eukaryota; kingdom Metazoa; phylum Arthropoda; class Malacostraca; order Decapoda; family Portunidae; genus Portunus; species Portunus trituberculatus. Next base: position 9,504,703 of record NC_059274.1, read on the forward strand.
GTAGACAGCGGAATGCCACAGGGGTCAATATTGGCGCCAATACTTTTTCTCGTATATATAAACGACATGCCAGAGGGAGTGAATAGCTACATAAATCTGTTTGCGGAAGATGCGAAACTGTGCAGAGTTATAAAGCAAAAAGAGGATTGTGAAATACTGCAGGAAGACCTAAATAAGATCTGGAAATGGAGTAAAAAGTGGGAGATGGAATTCAATGTGGACAAAAGCCATGTCATGGAAATGGGAAAGAGTGAAAGACGGCCAGTTGGAATCTATAAGATGGGAGATGGAGTAGAACTGAAGAAAGTAAAAAAGGAAAAGGAGTTGGGAGTGACGATGGAAGAAAACAATCAACCGGTAAGCCTTTTTGATAGAATTTTCAGACATAATTTGCTAAGGAATATTGGATTAGCGTTTCACTGCATGGACAAAGAAATGATGAAGAAATTGATAAGTAATATAATAAGACCCAGATAGGAATATGCAAGAGTTGTGTGGACTTCCCATAAAACGAAACACATAAGTAAGTTGGAGAGACTACAAAAAATGGCTATAAGAATGGTTCCAGAATTTGAAGGGATGACATATGATGAGAGACTAAAGGCTATGGATCTACCAACTATTGTAGTATTGGGCAGGGGTGTGGAGTCGGATTTTCAAAAGTCCGACTCCTACTCCGACTCCAGTAAATTTAAATGTTGCAACTCCGACTCCGACTCCAGGAAATTTGAAGGTTGCGACTCCGACTCCGACTGCGCTTTTTTCTTTTTTCTTTTTTTTTTTTTTTTACAGTACAATGATATAGTCTATTTTTTTTTACATGAAGGATGGTAGCCAAGGGAAAAGATTAAACAAAAGGCCCGCTAGTTGCCACACCCAAAAAAGACGAAAGTTAAGAGAATCAATACTTACATATTTTCGAGTCAATCCATAATAAAAGTGTACTTGACGATTATATAATTATCATAAATTAATAAGAATTATCCTTATATGTAATGCTTGATTGGACACATCCTCCACAAAGTCAATTTCTCCCAATTTATAGGAATCTCCATGAAGTGGAATCTTTACTTGAAAATTTATCACGTAAAGGAGTTGGAGTCGCTCATATTTTTACCGAGTCCGACTCCGACTCTGACTGCAATTCCGACTCCGACTCCGACTCCGGCCAAAAGTAGCCAACTCCTCGACTCCTCGACTCCGACTCTGACTCCACACCCCTGGTATTGGGTTTGAAAGTAAAGCAAAATCCAATCTGGTATGTAAGGGAAAAAGAAGAGAAAGAGTTGGCAAGAGACAGAATAAATACGATTCAGGATGAAGGACAAAGTCTTGATAGTGAAATAGAAGAAGTGTACAGGATGAGGACATACAGTGATGGACATGTAAGACCTATGAAAATAAAATTAAGATCACAAGTAGCAGTGGAAGAACTATAAACGAGAGCAAGAAAACTAGCTCATTCAGATGTATACAAAGATGTATGGATAAAAAGAGGCATGAATTTGGAAGAGAGAGAAAGATTGAAAGAATTGAGAAACTAAGTCAAAGAAAGAAATGAGAAACGTACAGAGACGGAGAAAAAAAATTTTTTTTTTGGAAAGTTTGGAACGTGAGACTGAGGAAATGGTACATCAAGGAAAGAGAAGAAAGAGCAGAGGAGGAAATGAGGGGAAATGTGGAAAATTAAAAGTTGCTTATACTAATATAAACAGACTCGTCTCAGGGATAAATTATTTGAACGACTTTATTGAAGAGGTTGAGCCTGACACAATGGGGATCACAGAAAAAAAAAACTAAAGAGATCAACTGACACTAAACCCCATTGGGAATGGGCTGTACAATATCTATATGAAAAATAGAAAAGTGAAGCAGGGTGGAGGAGTGATGATACTAAGCAAAAAAAACCTAAAGGTAACGAACATGAATTATGGCAATAACAGTGCAGAAATTATGTCAGTCGTAGTTGAGAAAAATTATATGGAGAAGAGAGAATTTGTAGTCTGCTATGTACCACCCAAGACAAGATCTTGGAGTCTAAGAGAATATGAGGAAGTTTTGAAAGATACTTGAACACTCACTAATCAAAATATTAGAAAAGAAAAGAAATACTGTAATAATGGGAAACTTCAACTGTAAGGAAGTGTACTGGGAAGATATGACTTCAGAGGGAAATGAGGATTCATGGGGTTACACATTTCTGGAGTTAACTATGGAATATACAATGACACAATGGATTCAAGAAAACATCAGATTTAGGAATAGTGAAGAGCCATCAAGACTGGATTTATTATTTACAATGGAACCTGAAATTGTGGATGGAGTAGAGTATAAGACACCTTTGGCAAAAAGTGATCATGTACTAATAGTAGCGACCTTCAAGGAAGTGATTAAGAATGAATGGAATGAAGAACATAGAAAAGGAAAATTGACATATAGCAAAACAAATTTTAGAGAACTCAAAAGACATTTTCCAAAAGACAGACTGGACTAGATTTGATAACCAGGCAGGAGTGGAGGAAAAGTGGATGACATTTAAAGAAATTTATAATGATGGAGTGAATAGATATGTACCGAGACTGAAAATTAAAGACAAATACAGTAAGGTCTCAGTTTACATCAGAGTTACATTCCTGAAACATGACATAAGTCGATTTTGTACGTAACTCAAGTTTCCTTACATTTCAAAGCATATTATCGAGTTTTCAACCAATCATTGTTTATGGTCATTCAGTTAAGTTAAAGGTTATATTGTTATATTATTTACAACTATGTAGGAATATGAAACACAAGCTTGTTTTTGTTGTTGATTAGGGCCACGAACGCGAGACTGCAGGTTGCTGAGAGGGGTGGACGCCTAAGGCTGCCAGGAGGGTGGGCAGGTCGAATGTTGTGACGCCCACAGGGCGGACAGCTGGGAGCGTAGTGCAGTGCGGTGGGAGTAGAAGCGTGGGCAGCGGGGCAGGAAATGCAATAGGAAAGGGCAATAGGGATCAGCAGACAGGCGCAGACGGTGCAAGTCAGCTGTGAGTGTCGTGTGGCCCAGGCGAAGGCTCCGGAGTTATTGTTGTGATGGGTGTGCGAGCCCTCAAGGTCGTCAACCTCCCCGTTGTCATGGTAACGGGCTTCCCATTTTCTTCTTCCCTCCCTCACACAGCTGCTGCCTCCCTTCTCATGTCTTTTAATTATGTCCTCTTTTTCTTGTAGCGTAATGGTTTTCCTTTTCTTAGCATCACTGCTGTCACTAAGGAGTTTTCTCTTTGGTGCCATTGAGCAAGATACTAAGAACTTGAGTCAGTAAACGCAGAAGTAGGATAACACTCTTGCCAGGGGCGATGGTGTGGTGGAACTGAGGCAGGGTGTTATTGTATTCAAGCGTGAGGCGGGCGGTGTGGCGGGCAACCACCAACAATAACAATAAATCCCGCACTTTATGATTTATAAATTTTCAATTTTTTTAATCTTAAATTGCCTTATAGTGGACTGACGTAACTACGAGTTTGACGTAACTCGAGACCGACGTAACCCGGGACTTTACTGTACAGTGGTACTTCGACATATGAATTTAATTCGTTCTGTGACGATCGTTGTATATAAAAAAAATCGTATATCAGATCAGTTTTTCCCATAGAAATTAATGGAAATAGAATTAATTTGTTCTTGTGATATGAATTCACCCACCCACCCCAAAAACAAAACAAAACATGCTTTAACCCTTTCCCCAACAGTTTTTTAGTTAAAAATGTTTCTTTTTCAGACAAATTTTTTTTATATATAGTATTTTTCCTTCTGATTATGAAAACAGCTTGTAATTACTGTTTTTCCCCATTTTTGTGGTTAACTTTTTATTTTGAAAATACCTTTGTAGACATATACGAGTTAACTTGTCTTCCTATAAACTCCAAGCTCTCCCCTCACCTCCCTCCTCCTCCTCATCCTCACTTGTTGAAAAATATTCATTGTCTGATAAACTGGCAGTGTCATCAAAAGTATTCAAACTTCTGAGGGAAGGTTCATATTAGCTATCTTCCTCAGAACTAGACATTTGGAGTGTAAATTATTTGAAAAGGGTACAAAAAATGAATGGTAATGTGGATGAAAACAACACCCGTGTGACAACAGTGGTTGCCGGAGCAAGTCTACTAGTCTAGTAAGAGCGTCCTTGAAATCCCACCGCTCCTCCCTGTCGCCTCTGCCAGGCGTACGATTTGACGAGAATACTCGTTTCACACATAGAATGGCTTAGAAAGGCCCAGAATCGACGAGTATATATGTCTGTGGTTGGTTTTTGAAGGTCAAGTTTTAGACGAGTATACTCGTCGACGACTGAAAACGGAACATTTAGTGAAAACGAATATATAAGTCTGTAGCTGGTTTTTGAAGGTAAAATTTTAGACGAGTATACTCGTCGACGACTGAAAACAGAACATTTATTGAAAACGAGTATACTCGTTTCTGCCGAGGAAGGGGGTTAAATACCAACCAAATATAGATTTAATATAAGATAAATACAATGTTTATTGTATGCATGATAAAAATGAACTATATTGCCTAAAATAACAACTTACCTGCAAAACTCTGGATACATCGATAGACGTTCATCACGCAAGACTCGGGGCACGTCGATAGACATTTAGACTTTTCATGACTATATTTTGGCTATTTTCTTCCCGTTTTCTTTGCTTGTGAGCTGGCAACACTCATCAGGAGTAAACATATGCTCTACGTCACTGTGTCACCAATGATGGATGATGGGAGCAAGAGTGATTTCACTGTACAATAAGTCCTTGTTATACAGCAGTTCTTTATCTGGTAAATTCACAGTTATGGTATTTGGAAATTACTACCCTTGTTTCAATATACGGTAAGAAAAATTCACAGATACGTTATCTGGTCATGTCATCCGAGAGGGGCTAGAGTGGGGAGCAGGGGTGATGACGTCATTCACGCCACACCTCCCCGCCACTTAAAATACTGACTTTAACTTGACCACCCTTGGAGTCTGTTATTTCTTCCCCTCCCCTCCTTTTTTTTTAACTGCATTAGATATTAATTACATGTATTACTAATTAGATGAATAAATGGAATATTAAAGGGTCTATTGTAAGCACAAATATACTTATGATAATTATGGCAAACATTTAAAGCCTACTACCAGCGGCCAGTGTCCCTAACAAGTACAATAGGTAAAATATGTGTGTTTGATCAAAGAAAGATGGACCACAGATGGGCCTGGTAAGCCCACTATCGGAGAATGGTGGAAGTCGTATAACATCAAGCACGTCTTAGATAACATTAAGCCATCTTGGGATGAATTGAAGATGTCTACCATGAACTTGGCGTGGAATAAAGTATGGCCAGAATGCACGCATGACTTCCCAGGCTTCGCTGAAGACGACATCGGTACGATCAGAAATGACATAGTAAATCTGTGCCATAGGGCTGGCTTTGATGAAGTTGATGATGATGATGTTCAAGATCTTTTGGAAAGTCATGCTGAACCTCTCTCAAATAATGAAATTATAGAGCTAGACAAAGGCATCACAGGAGGCAGAAAAAGAGGGAGACGAGGAAGAAGAACCTGTGTGTGGCCTGGACATCAAAACTCTTAGAGAATGTCTCGGTGGTATCGAAAAAGCTCTGGAAACCCCGAAGGAACGTGACCCAAATCCTGCCAGGAGTAGCAAAGTGACTCATGATGTAGAGAAAAGTGTCAAGATTTATCAAGAAATCTATGATGAAAAAATAAGAAAAAAACCACATTCCTCCATCTACTCATTCTTCAAAGTCAGACAGTCCCTGTCACACCTGCCGACCCTGCTACAGCTGGTCCTTCCACATCCGGTGCTGACGGTTCTACAGCTGGCCCTTCCTCCATATCCTCTTTCTTCAAACATGTGAAACGTGCTGATCCTGCTACAGCTGGTCCTTCCACATCTGTTTCTGACAGTGCAGACGACAACGTCTTATCCTCGTCTAGCCACTAGTGGAAGATGAGTAAGGGCTGAAATCCCTACTGTCCCTTAGCCTTGGGAGGGACATCATCTGATCGAATACATGGCGAGTGAAAGGTAAATAAAAACATTTAGTGTTTATTTCTTTTGCGCAGTACTTTACACTTTTTTTATGACTATTTTCATGTATTTTCATTTCTGTAGGGGTGATGACGTGCTGGAATGCATTTCCTATTATTACATGTTATAATGGGTTCAGTATACAGTAATTTCAATTTATGGTAAGGTTTTCAGGAATGCATATGTACTGTATAACGAGGACTTACTGTACTCGATAACTTGGAATACAAGAGTCCACTTGGTAAAAGTGACCATGTATTACTGTACTTGAATTCAGGCTGAAAGAAGGACTGGATGATATTAGGAATGGAGACTATAAAAATAGAAGGTACAATTATAGTAAAACTAACTTTACAGAATTAAGGAAATACTTTGAACAAGCAGACTGGACTGAATTTTATATATCAGAGAAAACTGAAAACAAGTGTAATATTTTAATGGATAAGGAATAATGAAACTTATGCCAGTCAAGAAAATTGGCAAGTCTTGACACAGAAGATATGAGTCAGCAGGGATGGAAAGAGAAAGGCCTGGAACAGATTGAGAAGAAATAGAAGACAAAATCATTCGTTAGACTATGCTCGGAAAAGAATCGAGTACTGTACATCAAGATTTGGAGAATGGAACAGAAAAACCACGAGAAGGATATAGTGAATAAATGTAAAGACCAGTCAGAATTGTTTTACAAATATGTAGCTGAAAAACAAAGGAGAAATAAGGAAACTAAAATACAATAATGAAATGTACGAAGATCCAGAAGATATGGTGGGAGTGATGAACAACTGCTTCCAGTCAGTCTTCACAGGGGAAGCGACTTCCAATGTCAAACCCCAGTGGAATACAAATGTCATTAGAATGAATAATGAAAATAATGTAAGAACAAGATGTAAGGAAAGCCTTAGGTCCTGATGGAGTGTCAAACAGAATTGTAAAGAAATGAAGTCATACTCCTGCAAGCAGGAGTATGAGATAACCCCTCCTTTCGCCTTTCTTTGTTGCACTGGGGTGCTGTATGGCAAGTCGAGAAGGAGATGAGTGATTTGAGGGGTGAAGCCACACCACAGAGACCAATATTAGTGGTAATATGACAAGGAAAAACAGGCAATATACCACAATGCTTAGAGGTATTGCACCATGCTCACCACTCATGTCCCTATAAATGCATCAGAATGAGTGTTGCCATATGCTTAGGCCCGTGATTCATATACCATATGAATTCTGAATATTTTTCCTAGAATAATCTGCAGGAATTGGAAAAAAAAAAAAAAAAAAAAAAAAAAAGAAGAAAATTTATTATAATTTACTAAATCTCGACTGCAGCATGCCATTAAGGTCCTATCGTACGGACATTTTCTCTTGGCATCTAGCTGCTGTTACCAGAGGCAAAGAATGTTCTTCCTATCACACGTGCAGATATTTTTTGGCATCTAGTCTCTGTTCTTGATGGCAAGGAGTGCTTTGGCCACAGCACACACCAAAACCTGTGACTGCAAATGTTCTGCCTGAATTGGACTTCATTTGTGCATCTATAAGACTAACCTTAACTTGCTTATTTTCGTCACTGAAATAGTTAGCTGGATGCCTAATTTGTGCATCTATAAAACTGATCTTAAACTCTAGTTTTCTTTCGTCACTGAAATAATTAGGAGATGCCCAAATGTAAACTTGCTGAATGATGGATAAATGTTCACCATATGTTTACATTTGTGGAAAATGTCCGTTGATGCTTACTATGATTAAGCACAAAAGCTGGATGCTAATCATATACTAAGAAAAAGAAGGAAAATAAAATAAATAAATAGATAAAAAAAAATAAAGCTGCAGGCATTACAGGCCCCATGTTGGGATACTCCTTCAGAGCTTCTACTAATTTCTTGGAAGCTTCTCTTTTCATGTTTCTCTTCAAATAATTTTCATTCGTGGTATTTCATAGATGCTTGTTTTACTGATAGAGATGACAGAGGGTTGCATGATCATCCTTGTACCAAATGATTTACCCTATCTGTGCCATTTGTCGAGTGGTTTAAAGTTATGTACATGTCACCAGGATATCCATGTTCTAGGTGGTTACACTAAAGATATGCTTCGGTGGTGATATGGACCCTAATATGGGTATCACTATAAATAAAATTGTCTGCACCACTAATGGGTGAAACCTGAACAGCGCTTCTTACATATACTCTTCAAGTATGCCTACAGGTGCTATAGGTGCCCCCCACCAAAAAAAAAAAAAAAAAAAAAAATCAGGTGAGAGAATGTAAACAGTATTGGTGGCAAGATGATGACCACTGGTGTCATATGTTTAGAGGCATCTAGCCACCAGTACTGGCATCAAGATCCTTATATTGGTGGCAAGATGCCAGTAAAGTTGCCCCCATAATTGTATCTTGATAGCCCAGATGGTTACCTCTAATCATTGTCTGTAACTGTGCTGAAATAAGTAGTACGATGTTTTTTTCCACATTTACCAGAGACATTTTACTGATCCATTTCATCTGTTTTCAGACACAGTTACAGAATCAGATGGAAGCAAACAAAAGCAAGATGTTGACTAAATACCTAGAGAAGCAGCGTCGTGTCAGGGACAGCATCATGCAGGAGTTGCAACGAGGACCTTCCAAGGTAAGTATGGGCTGGTGGACTCTGCATTTTGTGCTTGCTGCTTACTGTTGCATGTGTGTTCAATCATTCAAAGACCTCTGATGTACATTGTGTACAAACCCAAGTAGCACTTCTAGGTTCACTGGGCCAATACTATGTGTTAAATGATACCCATTTTGTACACACCACTGTGAAGTGTTGCAGAGGTTGCTTTGTACACCTTGCAGCCTTGCACATGTGAGATTAGTTAATTTATCATGTCCTGTGTACAAATATATACTTTTCAGCTTTTTCCTTTATCTCTCATCTGTATCTGACAAACTTAGCCTTCTAATGAGGTAGGTACCTCTGAATTTCAATTTGTGTAAATTTTAGTAGTCTGTTCTTGAGAATTGATGTTGCATGTAATGTAATTTGTTAGTGTATTACTATTTTTTGTTAATGAGCTTTTAATTTTTTGTTTTGCATATTTTTCTTTGTATTGTTTTGATTTACTCTGTAAACAAAATAACGCTGGCTAAGGCAAGGGAAGCCAGTTGTCTTATGGATGACTGTTAATTGACTGGGAGGACAAGGAAGAACCTCAGGAGTAAAGCAAGCTGAATGTGTACCTTGAGTGTGTGTGAATGATAAGAAGGAGCCACCTACAGGGAAAGACTGTTGGGTGTCAATGGTGCATTTACCTCTTGCAGGTTATGCAGAGAAACCTTGAGAAGGAGTTGGATTCTATAAACCGTCAAATAGCCAAAATACAGGAGGAACTCAAGACAGTGAAAGACAGTGAAGCTCAAGTAAGCCAATATTTACTTTGATTATATATATATATATATATATATATATATATATATATATATATATATATATATATATATATATATATATATATATAGATCGAGTTATATATTATTTCTCATTTTTCTTTTTTTATTTTTAATACTTTGTCATAATCTTTCTATTTATGCTGCCATTGTTGAAATTGCTTAAAGTTTGACTAATTTTAACACTCTTCTTTTGTTTTGTTTGTTACATAATTATTTTTCATTGAGGGACTGGTATATTCTGTGCTGCTGACATGCACTGGATACATAGTGTATCTCTTGATAAAAAAAAAAAGTTACTTCCTACTCTGAACTCAAATTCAGCAGAGTTTCAGAGCTTTCATTGTGCTCTTGGTACTGCGCATACACCTGCTTTGCTGTGGCAGACTAATAGACTTGAACTGAAGATTCTTTTTTTTTTTTATTACTATTATTATGTTATATTTACAACTCTTAGTTTCCACTTTTTATTATTTTTTTCTGTATGTGTCATTTTAAGCCCTTATTTGTTGTGTTTGTTTTCAGTTACACTCGCAAACCCGGTCCTCTCCCCGCTCTCCTCCCCTGTCCCGGCCATCATTTTCCCTCCCACACTCCCATCACCACCATCACCACCACCATCCAACTCACTCTCGCTCTGTGTCGGATATCCCTCCTCCTCTCCCGGCTCGGAACCGTCCCCTAGTATCCCAGACCTCAGCCCCTAACATCTCCACCTCCTCCACCTCCTCTTCCTCCATGTCCCTGGCCTCCGCTCCTCCCCTCCCACCCAGACTCACCTTGGAGAGGGTCGGGGAGGGAGGCCTTGCACAAAGCCTAGAGAACATTCCTAAGGGGCAGTGTCTCAGCCATGTAAGTTGTTCAAGCCATCATTGGATGTAGGAACTTGCAAGTTTTTTTATTGTTTACTTTTATTAGTGTTTGTTGTGGTAGCTGGCACTAACAGATAATGCCATGTTGCCATCTAACCTTGCCTTCCTGCACTGGGTCGTAGTTTTTGTCAACTGTAAGGATGTACAGATTCACGATGTTCATTGTGTGCATGTATGCATGCATGAATATATGAATGCATGTCTTCATGTTTGCACAATGTAGCACCTTTTAAGTGTATTGTTATTTCTGCTTGTAAAAAGAGTATATTGATGTCACCTGTAGAAAGCTGTTCAACTCTTGTAGATGTAGCTTTTGTCATATCTATAGAATTAGATCTTTGTTGTGGAGGAAGACTTCACGTATCTCACAGTTATTCTGCCCAGGATATTTTCATCATATTGTTATTATTTACTGACAACTATGAGTAATATCCTTCATATAATTAGTTCTGCCTGAATTTAATTGTCTTATTTCTATGTGGACTTCATGTTGAAAAAACTATCTTTCTATCCATGTATTGTGAGTATCAAATTGACATTCCCTTGTAAAGGAATATAGCCTGGAAAAAGTGTCTACATACATACATTCACAGTCTCATACATAAACGTTTTTTAACCAGGCTGCTGCTCTCTCAGGTGATTCTCCCAGGCCACATTATATTAGGATAAATTTGCAATTAGACTTCTGCCATAGAGCAAAATTTGCAGGATTGAACCTTCCATATTGAACCAAATCAAAATTTTTTCATAGAATTTGATATTGGTTGAATATCAGAATAAGCAAAATTAATTTTATAAACAGTACACTGGGTTACTTGGCATATGACTTATATTTGACTTATTTCTTGTGACGGCTAAGCTGTCATGCAATCAACTTCTTAGCTGAGTACAAGATTACGTTTTTTTTTGTGACCTAACTAGTACATTTGCTGTGCATTGTAAGGTTGATTAAATGCAGTTTAATGCTTTATTGTCTTTTTAAGTTTTTTTTTTTTTTTTTTTATTATTTTTTTTTTTTAGGTTTCGCTATCCAATCTTTTTTTGCATCTGATGGCAATTTTGGGACAAATTTTGTTTGCAATTCAAGTACAGCAGTGTATATAGAAAGTTGAGAATTGAGGGAGATCATAATATAATAAAGTTGGTTGTGGCAGCTATGAGACAAGTATAGGAAGTAAAGAAGGGCTGTTCTTGAAAGAATGATGAGGAAATTGAAGGGAGAAAATAGACATAATGATAAAAGATATACAGAGAGGAAGAAGGTTCAGAGGATGGGGAATTAGGTGTTGTTAACCCTTATACCCTGTGATAAAAAGGAGTTAGTGGTTTCAAGATGTTAAAGAGATTCCTTGAGTCCTTTAGTGTTCAATCAAGTTATTTTAACAAACACTGGGATAATTATATATCATTAGAAAGCTTAAGAGTTTCCCCCTGCTGTGGTATAATCATTACTGAACAAATGTAACATATATGCCTGAAAAAAATCAGAGGTAAAGAAATTTTGTAGCATGATAAATTTAGAAAGATATTCTTTTATTTCCTTCAATTTTTTGCAAAAACACATCAACAAAGCATATGAATGACATATCATTTCAAAGATAAGAAGTTTTCTTTGATATATTGCCTTCATTATGAAAAATAAAGCAAGAGAGTAAGCAAAATGTAACATCATGAAGAATTTAACTTTTTACGGTCAGAAACAACAAACATCACCACATCTTCCTTATCCAAATCCATCAAGCCAGAACCACATACTCTTTTCTAAGCCAATAAGAAGTTTTCCTTTGATATAATACACTCACTATGGAAAGTAAAGCAGGGAAGTAAGCAAAATGTAATATAATGAAAAGTCAACCTCTTCACGGTCAGAAACAACAAGCGTCACCACATCCTCCTCATCTGACTTCATTAAGCCAGCAACATGCATTCTTATCTAAGCCAATAAAGAGATAAAAATAACAATTCCCATTATTGTCATGCATCATATGTTTCTGAACTACTTACTTAATCATGGAAATACATGTACGTATATCTTATATCTCACCAAGAAATTAATAAAAAATTATAGAATACAACACTCTGACATTAGTGTACTCACCATGTTCACGCTTGGTACCCTCACATGTGCACAAACATACCCTTGTAAAAGCTGATATGTGATTGGTTAAGTGTCCACCATTTTTAAAACAATAGAACAATGGCAGGCTTTGATATATGACATAACCTTAAACATAAATAAACTGTGTAGCATAAAATGAGGGCCATATTTGAGAAGCACCATGATTGTACCTGATGAAGTCTAACGTACAAGCCACAATCATGCCTCATGGGGAATAAGGGTTAAGTTGTGAGAAAGGGTATGTGAAACATGATAAAAGTGAGTTATTGAGTGGTGTGGTAAGAGATAAAGGAAGGATATGTGTATAGGGGAATGTAGCTATCAAGTTTGAAAGTGAAAAAAAAAAGTGGTTTCAGGTGATCAGTGTCTGTAGATGAGATGACAGATGCATTGGTTTGCTCTGATAATGATCAGAAAAAGAAATTGTCTATGAAAAACTTTGATTGTATTTAGTGACAATAAGTACTTGACTACACCAAGTATAGCAATGTTAAGTTTGGTGAATCTCAGTTTGGCAGTAGCTTTAAAATTTGCTCACAAGTTTACATTTGTGGAAAAAATTGCATGCTTTTAGGTCAGTACATTGTGACATGGTGTTCTAGATTTATAAATGCAGGATAGTGATATTTACTTGTGAAAGTGGAACTGGAAGAAGGGTCCTAAGAAGAGGTGAAAAGCCATAACCAATTAATTCTTCCTCATTATTGTCATAGTTCTTTACAGATGAGATAAAATCTCTCATTTTCACCTGCGAAAGTAAAGCATTAAGCCGTGCCCAGATGATTGAGCTGTGCCTGCGAGCATAAGTGGGCACTTTACCTGTTGACTGACTTACTGCTTGTGACTTAAAATACACACAAAGTGCCTGTCTTGCTAGTTGTGTGAAATCACTAGACACTGTCTGTACCCAAATGACCACTACCTCTGTCTATTGTTCTTGTTTGACTGGGCCAAATCGACAGGGTGGTCAATACTACATTTATGTCCATGAAGTTAGCCCTGTTGTAGGCAGTGTCAGTTAAGCTGTGCTCGATTTGTTGATGGGCATTTAGATTACACAAGATCAGTTATTTCTCTTCATGGTAATGTTTTCAATCAATGAATTCATCATGGGTTACAGATTGTGATGAATCATTACCTAAAACTGAGGTTGCAGATTAGAGGTTTTAGTCTGAAATGAATGTTTGTTCAAACATGGAAACTAACCAGACCATTAAACCATGGTAATTCTTGTGCTTAATGAGGAAATCATGAGCTGTTTCAAAGACCAAGATAGGCAAATTATGAAAAATGATCCATTTGTAAGTGAATGTGCTGCTTCTAATGGGAGTAATGGAGTGGTGATAACATTGGTAAAAAGAAATATGGAGAGTGTTAGGTATTGGTGAGGCTCACAAGGCTTATTTAATTAAGGCCTCTTCATACTGGTCTTTTTGGTAGATTTTATGTTTGAGTGGCAGAAATGTGTATTTTGCATGTGTACATTTCTAGTACATGGTATTTGATATGTTTTTTTTTTTCAGTCTGGTCTTTATTAGCTAATTTTTCATAAGATCAATGCCTCAAGTTTTGTGATATCAACATTGATCTGTAGGGAAGCAGTGACTAATTCAAAATGTCCACAATCAATTATGATAATTTGTGTCACCCTTGGTCTTACGAGAAACCATTCGGCTTATTTTTGCTGCGCCATGATAGACCCATCCCTTTGCTGACATGATTGAATCAACTGATTGGACTTTATTCAAGAGATTATTACAATTGTCCATCATAATAAATAAAAGGCAAAAGTATGGGCATATAGTTGTGCACTCATCTCTACCTGATTGCCCTTTGAGTCTGTGGTGGATGATATCTGTAATCATAGGACACAGCCAGTTTGATACCAAGGTTTCTATTGTTATGTTTCTCGGATGGTGTAATAGCTAGTGTACTGGAATGTGAATCTTTTGGGCCCAGTCTAATGTGGGATGGGATACTCAGTTCACAGCCTTCCCAACTGCTCATCCTTCCTTTTGGTTAGGTGATCATAATACAAAGAATAGTGGTGACTCATGTACAGTAATACTCCGCTTAACGAACGTTTGCCTTACGAATTTCCGGTTTAACGTACTATATAAAGTTAGACCAAAAAGGTCCGCATAACATACAACCACATCCGTTTTAGCGAATTTTCTGGGTTTGAATTTGCCGGGTGAGGGACCGAACCCGGCAGCTTTGCTGTGATTGGCTGGCTTCCTGCTTCTGTCTCTAGTGCTCCTGGGGCTGGATTCAAGAAGCTGGTTGTTCTCTATGTTTGTACAGACAACCTCCATAGCAACCTCCTGCTCACATACCAACCTTCGTAAAATAGCATCCACAAAAATTTGATGCTGTTGGCGGGTGGAGGTTGGTAGCCCACCTAAAAGTGCTCATTGGCTGCCAGGAGCTGGATCCAAGAAACTTTAACAACATCAGAGCAACCTCCTGCTGCGAAATGACATCCATGAACGCTTGGAGCGACGGTAACGAGGTTGCTCTGAGGTTACTGGGAACACCACCTCTCGAGGTGGTGTTACTGTCTTATATGTATATGCATTTATGTTCACAAAACAACATTTCTATTAGCTTTTTACAAACCTTGCCCCCAAGAAAGGATTGTTTTGTAATGCAGAAAGTGAAATCTTACATGGAATACCAAAAAATAAAGCAGAGATGAAATCGCCCACAGACGATCGTCGGCGGGAGACTCGCGGTGACTCGGCTGCTTCTTCTTCTTGTGACCCTTTTAGCTTGCATCTTACTTTCACCACAATATTAAATTTATGTTTCCATTCCTCTATTGCCTGCTATAATGGATATCATATCTTAGTATTCATATACGCTCATGCCATGAGGATAACCTCGACTCCGTGGCACCGAGTGATAGTAAATTACTAATGAAATACCGTGGTATTTCATTAGTAAATTCATTAGTATTAGTAAATTTAATATCGTGGTGAAAGTAAGACGCAAGCTAAAAGGGTCACAAGAAGAAGAAGCGGCCGAGTCGCTGTGAGTCTCCCCGCTTCGTCTGTGGGCGATCTCATCTCTGCTTTATTTTTTTTATTTTTTGGTATTCCACGTAAGATTTCACTTTCTACATTACAAAACAATCCTTTCTTGGGGGCAAGGTTTGTAAAAAGTTAACAGAAATGTTGTTTTGTGAACATGAATGCATATACATATAAGACAGTAACACCACCTCGAGAGGTGGTGTTCCCAGCAACCTCAGAGCAACCTCGTTACCGTCCCTCCAAGCGTTCATGGATGTCATTTCGCGGCAGGAGGTTGCTCTGACGTTGTTAAAGAATCTTGGATCCAGCTCCTGGTGCTGGTATTGGCTGCCTCTGTCTCACTCTCTCCCGCTCTGCAGTATGAAGAGGTTGACCTGTATTTCTGCTCTGCTTAACAACGTGTTTTCGCCGCTTAACACGTTACCCGCGTTTGTGCAATACGCTAGACTCTGCCTCACCACGGTGAACTTTGATCCGCTCCTGCACAAATTACAGTGGAGCTATCAGTGAGAGAATTTGTATGTAGCTCCTCTAACTTCCAATGACTCATATGACATAATAAAAGTAGTGGTACACCGGTGGCCCAATACGCTGCGAAACATGTGTATATTTTTTATAAACCATGTAGTATGTTGGGGACCAGCCCAGAACGCATCTCCCCTATTTCCATTATTTTCTATGGGAAAATTATGTCCGCTTAACGAATTTCACTCTACGAACAGCTTTGACACCCCCTATCCTGTTTGATAAGCGGAGTATTGCTGTACTTTGTGTCTTCTCTGCAGTCTTTGACTTGACTCTATTTTCTTTGGCACTGTTCTTTAGAGCCCATTTCTAATGTTGGATGGGATATTCAGTGCACAGCACACCCAATTGTTTATCCTTCCTTTTATTTAGATTATCATAATACAAAAAATAGTGGTGACTCGTGTACTTTGTCTTCTCTAGCCGTCTTTGGCTTGACTATATTTTCCTTGGCACTGTTCTTCTCATAAGTAGGAATGCAGAAACTGTATATGATAGATGTATGGAATGGTTGTGGTGATTTACAGATAGTGCTAAAGATCATGAATGAATATGAATTTAGTATCGGTTTGACAAATTGTTGTTATTTCTAAAAGTAGAACTGATTTTGGTGGGTAAAGAGACATTTGATGTGAGGCATTGTATTTAAGGGTGAATTAATTGCTATAGTGTTAGGAAGATGAAAATTATGGCTTTGCTCCCTTTTCTTTGGGCAGGATGTTCTGATTTGGATGTTTCTTTCATACCATGAGATTGGATCTCCCATCTTCTATGTGCCCTAAGACTGCATTGATAATGATGATGAGGCGCTGTGCTAAATGGACTCTGGGTTATGGCTTCTTTGGATATTTCTACATTACTGCTTTCAGCCTTCTGCTTTCTGCCTCCTGCTTGCTGCTTGGAGTCTGATGGTTCTCACACCAAACTATGGCCTTGTTAGCTCTGCATGAAATTTATCTCATTATTGAAATTAAGAAATGGTATTGATACATTACACTTTCCACTGTAATCACTAACCTCTGGGTATGTACTTGGCTATTTGATAATTCATTATTATGTAAGGATTTGTTCTTATATTTTTGTATTTTTGCATTGATTGAGTTTGAACATGAAGAATATTTAAAAAAAAAAGATTAATGAACTGTCTCAGTACTTGATCATGAAGCATGAAGACATGAAGAATATGGGAAAAAAAAAGATTAATTAACTGTCTCAGTACTTGATCATGAAGCTTATTGAGGTATAATACTGGTGCCATCTGTTTAGATTAAAAGTTATGTGCACTCAATGAGAGGCCTTTGAGTTCCCATAGCTTGAAAGAAAGTGGATAATTTACAGAAATACCAATGTTTGTTACTGTGAGTCTCTTGCAAAGTTCATGAATCTTGGCTAAAGCTACTATGTGTATTTAGTTCTGAGTACTCTTGTGGAAAAATAGTAGCTGTCTTGAATATGATTGCTAAACTAGAATGAATTTAATTTTAATTAAGGTAGTGATGGATGATCCCAAACTTTATCTTGTCCCCATGTCAGTGTTATTATAGTCAGTGTAGGGAGTCCAGGTGAAACAACCTCATCCATATGTTAATTTCACACCATGCTTCCATCTGTCATACTATACCTTAGGTGGGAAATGGTAAGTTTTGGTTCATCATAGTTTTCTTAAATCCACTATTTATGTATGGATTGAATGCTACTGCTACCTTAAACTAGTATTAGTTGAAAGGTATAGTATAGTATTTTGTTACGGCTGTGCTCATTGAGAAATAACATTGATTAGAAGAAGCAATGGTACATCATCATCAGATGAGCAGGGCTTATTTTACTTGGATTTGCTGAATTATTGTCTGTGAAGATTCCAGTTTATTACAAAGGTGTCTTAACTGTATGCAAATATATGCTGTAATTTTATTTGATGTTCACAAAACAATAACCATGCTAAAACATCATATTAAAACTTTTTGTGAGGATATCATTTGTATTGATCTGTGGAACACAATAATGGTGGCAGATCATGTAAAAAAGCTGAGACAAAAGTGAAAGATATTGAGAAGAGTGGTGAGATGGATGTGGGATGCTATGAAAG
>NC_059274.1:9532832-9537832 GCF_017591435.1 Portunus trituberculatus
TACGAGGCAATTGTAAGACAACTGTAACTAACTTTTCCTTAGTGAATTCATATGGGCATTTGATGCTCTCTCTCTCTCTCTCTCTCTCTCTCTCTCTCTCTCTCTCTCTCTCTCTCTCTCTCTCTCTCTCTCTCTCTCTCTCTCTCTCTCTCTCTCTCTCTCTCTCTCTCTCTCTCTCTCTCTCTCTCTCTCTCTCTCTCTCTCTCTCTCTGATTAGAACTGTTTTCTTTCATTATGATGTATGACTCATCATTAAACATTTTAACAGTTTTCCATTGATGCACTAGTAAAGGATAATAATAATGAATAGAGGATAATTTTTTAACTTCTCCTTTCCATTTAATCTTTTTTTTCCTTTTGATACAAAATATAGGCCATGTAAAACTTTACAAATACAGTAAATCCCACATAAATCAGACCAATTGTAGGAAAGGCTAGTCCTATTTATCTAAAAATCCTAGTTACCTGTGGGATTTTCTTTTTCACACTTTCCACTCCCATTACTAGTAACAATTGAAATGGTCTGTGTAGTGCATTATGTAAATAGGTACTACGTACATGGTGCATTTACATACATACACATGTGGTGTATGCACCTCTCCTCATGGTCATGTATAACAGCCATTTTGTCTGTGACCAACAGCATCTTTGGCTTTTTAACTGATGTGGAAGATACAGCCTTGCCCATAGAAGCCAGTTACAAAGGCAGCAATAAGAGTTACAGAAGAGTGAAAACCGAGGAAGACACTGCCATGTGCTTGTTAAGTCAGCAGTGGAAAAACTGATTTTGGCATTGAAATTGCTGTGGCACATGTGCCTGTTTCCCATCTTGAATGGCTCAGACAACTCTTCAAAATGACTCGGACAATGTAAGAATTATCAGGAGTATTACTTTAGCCAGCATATAAGCTGAGTGGCGTAAAATTACTCAATCAAAGGACAGAAAATGCCTACTGATGCACTTGGTATAGAAAAGAAAAGGAATGTAAAAGAGAAAATAATGGATTTTGAAAATTTCCAACTCATCCGTTATTTGTCTTATTCAGGTTTGATTTATTTATTTGAAGGATTTCACCTAACATTTAAAGGCTCTCACATGCATTTGGATCATTATTAGATCCCAATATTTTGCATTTAAAAACTTTATTATTTGCTAACTGACATATGGCATCAGCAGTGACTGAGAGGCTACAGGGCCAATAATCATAATTTTTTTTTATAATTTTTTTTTACAGGCATGCAAGATAATGATGTTAAAAGATAGGTGCAATTTTAAATGTATGAAAGGAGTAACAGCATCACACTATAAAGAATGCAGTGAAGCTTGCCTGTGTCAAGATCAAGATCACCGATCGGCGATCGCGTGTCTTGTTATGGTTCATGTGTGGACGAGACTGGCAAGATACAACCAAGGCCCATGGAATAGAAGATTGACCTACGAGGCATTCAAAATGGGTCTAATATGAGCATCCGTGACGTCAACGGGTTCACAAGTGGTCTGAGCGGGGACGTTGGTTCAGTTAGCAAGCTGCTGGGTAGGTGTTCACATGCTTCTCTCGCTCCCATTCTCTCTCTGTTCCGCGCCAACACCGGTCACAATGGCGAGTTGTGCAGTGCGTGACTGTTTTAATTATCAGTAGTATATAATATGTAGTATGTAGTACAGCCAACCCCTGCTTAATGAAGGGGTTATGTTCCTAAAAAACCCTTCGTTAAGCGAAACTTCGTTAATTGAACCGATTATCACAAGTTTAACCCCTTCCATACCGCAAGACTGTTTTGTGAGTACGCGTACACGCAAAAAGCAACCTCGTGGTACCGCAAGATGCCGCCGTGGTACATGCGTACCACACCAATACATTTCTGTGTATAACCGTGGCCTGAGTGCGGATTTTGCCTTTTTCATGCTCCACGTGGTTCACTATAAACAAACAAACACTGGAGGCGTTATTTTTAGCCACCCCAGCGTAACAAAACCATCCCCCCCACTAGCCAATCAATATCGGAGTTAATTTTTCATGCATAAACTATAAGGCCAATCACTATTCTTTGACATATATTATTCCCACAGTCCCCCCAAGAACATCAGTTCTCTAGTATCGGCCGTGGTGAAACTGTTCTATTGCCTCTAGTTAGAGATAATGGCGTCTGCTTTGTGTAGCAGCGATGAGGATTATCATAATTATGAGACAGATAGTGAGGATATACTGGAAGACTCTCCAGATGAATATGATTCAGACTATGATCCTGAAAAAGAAAGAGGAGAGAATGATAGTGACAGCAGTGTTGAAACCCTCTCGGCAAGTGAGGGGAAGCAGCCTAGTTATGACTGCCTCAGGGCCACCCTCACCAGGTGCAGAGTGTGTGGTGCTGAATTTATGATTAGTGCACAATTTATGATTATGTTTACGTTTTCTTTTATTAATAAAATGACAAAAATATGTTTAGAAAAAAGTACATAACACTGAGTTAGAAAGAAATATAATGTGTAGATCTGGCCGTGAGGCACGTGCGCACACGGGCAGGGGGCTGCAGTATAGGAGGGGAACACTTTGTTTATATCGGGGGGTGGCTGCGGTAAGGAAGGGGTTAACCCCTGACTTGAACTTCCATTGAGAGTAAACAAAGCAAGAGTGCATCATAGTACAGTGAAAGGTTTAATGAAAGTAAAAATTATGAAGTTAAACATTTAGGCAGTTTAATTTAAGCCATTACAATGTACACTAATGTATGTATGTATGTAACTTTATAATGTTGACGATCTTAAATTTATGAAGGGAGGGAGAGTGAAACGGGAAAGACACTAACCGGCAACTGTGGAATGTAAACAAAGGGCACATCATTCTATCACATACAAAACTTATGTACCACATTTCCACAAGGCTTTCCATTTTATCCATTGTAGAGTCACGAGTTCAGGTGGTTCTTTTAGCTTTCAAGGAAGATACGGTCTCACTAGCCTTTTTAATAGAGTCTGCTGAGTTGGAAATAGTAGAGACAGTAGATGGAGTCAAGATGGTGGCGAGCAATGCTATTAGTTTTCTCGCCTCTCGTGTCTGTGAATAATATCCAGCTTCACTTCGAGAGTAAGAGACTTCTTGGTCTTCTTAGCAACGCTAGGTGACATTGTAGGGCGTTTTGGTGGTAAGTTGAGTGAGGGGAGACAAAATGGGATTATGTATGCTTGCAGTCACTGTAACGTATGTATGGTTAGCAGTAACTGGAAGTCATTGTAACTTCTTGTTATTATTATTGGTATCATCATCATTATCATCATTGTCATCATTGTCATCAGAGAGAGAGAGAGAGAGAGAGAGAGAGAAAGAGAGAAAGAGAGGAGCATGCTTAGACCTGAATGAGTGACGTCACTCGAATGGCGGAAAAATATGCCTGGTAGCAGAGACCGCCAAAAACGGCCGAAAGTAATGCTATGGAGTGCGGACTGTTGTCTTTATTTTCTTTTTTTCCTTGAAGATCTCAGGAGCGGAATTATGGATCCAAAATTTCTCTATTCTGCACCTGTCTCAGGTGCGGAGGTACGGACTTAAAATTTCGTCTTCCCCATGTGTCTCAGGTGCGGAGGTACTGACTTAAAATGTCGTCTTTCCGTACCTGTTACTTCCGCACTTTTGAACATTTTTCCGCACTTCGGACCTCCGCACCTCGTTTGTTTGTCCGCAGGTACGGAGGAGAGGAGGTGCGGACCGAGCTACAGAAGTGCCCAGCTCTGAGTAAATGGCATTGAAACGATAGACAAGGAAGACCTGGTGCTGGTGACAGAAGAACCTGGAAGGACAGGATATGCAAAGAAAATTAGGAAGAGGGGTTCGATTCCCCGGCCGGGTGGAGATATTTGGGTGTGTCTCCTTTCACGTGTAGCCCCTGTTCACCTAGCAGTGAGTAGGTACGGGATGTAAATCGAGGAGTTGTGACCTTGTTGTCCCGGTGTGTGGTGTGTGCCTGGTCTCAGGCCTATCCAAAGATCGGAAATAATGAGCTCTGAGCTCGCTCCGAGGGTAACGCCTGGCTGTCTCGTCAGAGACTACAGCAGATCAAACAGTGAAACACACACACACACACACACACACACACACACACACACACACACACACACACACACACACACACACACACACACACACACACACACACACACACTAAATTAGAATTAAGAGATTACATAAGGAAAGAAAATCCAGATATTGTATGCCTGGCTGAAACAAAACTAAATGAGGAAATCAAAATAGTCTTGGATAATAGGTATAATGTATGGAGAAGAGACAGAGTGGGTAAAGGAGGAGGAGGAGTCATGATAATGTTAAGGAAGGAGATAGTGATCAATCAAGTGGAATGTGGGGAAGGAAAAGCAGAAGTATTGTATATTAAGATGCATATTAATAAAAAAGAGATAACAATCATTGTAACATATGTGCCACCAAAAACAAATTCATGGACCAATCAAGAATATAAAGACATGATAGATGACACAATAAGGAGTAATGAGAATTGTTAAAGAAAGGAGAAAAGTGATATTAGTAGGAGATTTCAACTGTAAAGTGGACTGGGAAAATTATGAAAGTGGTATGGGAGAAGAAGCCTTGGGAGAAAGATTCCTGAACCTAATGATAGACAATATGATGGACCAGAGAGTAAAGGAATGCACAAGATTCAGAGGAAACGACGAGCCGGCGAGATTGGACCTAGTTTTACAAGGGTATACAAATGAATGACGATATAAGATATAAGTGCCCATTGGGAAAGAGTGACCATGCAATATTAGAAATAGATATAGAAGAAGGAAAGGAAGATAGAGACGATTCATACAAAGGAGACCGATTAAATTACAGAAAGGCTAATATTGAGAATCTCAAGAACTATTTTAAAACGTAGACTGGGAGGAGATGGAAAACTCAGAGACAATGCAAGACAAATATAACTTATTTTTGGAAATATACAAAACAGGAGTCAGGAATATGTCCCAAAATATAGACCAAAAGAAG
>NC_059274.1:9547832-9620332 GCF_017591435.1 Portunus trituberculatus
TACTTTGTTGATGAACCTTATTCTAAGCTGATTTGATAAAATATCAATAGAAAAAATAATAGTACCAAATTATAAATCTCTCAGAAAATTGTAGAATTAAGTAGTATACATTATCTTGGCCATACATGTATATCACATCTATAGTGACACTTTACAGCAGTCATAGATGAGCTTGGAGAAGAGGAAAGAACACTGAATATACCAGTTGACTGCCCCTCTAAAAGTACGGTTTAATCAAAAAGTGTCTTTCACATGAGGACACAAATGTTGGACACTGGTGTCTGACACTTTTTGCCTTCCTTATTTTTCACTGGAGTTTTTCACAAGATATCACTGCAGTTGCTTGTTTATGACACTGTCATTGATGGTGTGCTCGCACAACATAGTTCTGAGACTGGCAGGTTCTGACACTCTGTGTTGGAGTTTCCAATGGGAGTTTTCATATGGAGACACTGAGTGATGGTACTTTTCATTGTTCAGTCAGATTTTGAGGGTTAACAGATTGCTCTTATTTAGGCCAAAACTCTCAGATTAGGCTTATTTACTAGTGGTCTTGTTTGTTTGCCCGAAGCCTCTTTAACCCTTAAAATCTGGGGAGCTGACTTACTTTCTATCTGCTACATCGGGGAAAAATTACACCAGTCAAAAATGTTTAAAGATTTTATCCTTATAAAAGAATATTTTTCTCTTGTTCTGAGTACAACGATGTAGTTTTTAACATGTTATATGACCTCTGAGACCAAAGTTATTGCATATCAAAAAAATCTCCCCGAACCAGTGGCAGAACCCGTCGCTAAGAAATACCCCTCCAAGTTCTGATACCACAGTCAGTCACCATTTTCCTCTGAGCTTTTCCACTTTATCAAAAATCTACTTATCAAAAATAACCCCACAGTATAGTAAACACTACAGTGGGCGCAAAAATAAAGTTTACCCTATGCTTTTTTGGGTTATAAAACACGAAAATAGGTTTAAAGTTCGTTATATTGTGTCCTTATTGATACAATTAGTACTTTGTCATGTTCCCTCGAGTTTTGAGCACCTGTTCGATCCGCTTTGGCATAGATATTGCTAAATTTTCTAAGTATGAGACGTCCATTGTCACCCACATCTTCTTCAGAGCCTCCTTCAGGGGGACGATTGATGTTGGGCGCGACTTGGCTAGGTCGTTTTTCATCTTGTTCCAGGCGTTCTCAATGGGGTTTAAGTCAGGGGAGTTACCTGGCCAGTCCAAAACCTTGATGTTTTGCTCATCAAGGAATTGTTTTACTGCTCGGGACTTGTGTGCCGGGGCTCCGTCGTGCATGAAAAATTCCGCACCGTGAATTTCATATGCGGGAGCAGGTGTTCCTTCAAAACATCGATGTAATTGGCTCCTTCATGGTTACGTTCTTTGGAAGGAAGTAGAGACCTCCCCTGCCCCTCTTCCCACTGAAACAGGCCCATACCATGACGCTATCTGGGTGTTTAACTGTCTTGACCGTGTAGTGGGCGTCATATCTGCTCACGGTGCTGGGCCGCCTTACCAAGCTTGAGCCACCCCTGACGAGCCGAAACGTGCTCTCGTCACTCCACATCACACTTTTCCATTGCTCAGGTGTCCAGTCACGGTATTGCTTGGCAAACTGCAGTCTCTTCTTCCTCATGGTGTCTGTGAGAAGCGGCTTCTTGGCAGCACGGCGGCAGGGCAGGCCGAGGTCTTTTTGCAAGCGGTGTTGCAACGCACGGACAGCGACATCTTGGAGCAGGTCTGGGTGTTTTTTCTTCAATTCTGCTGCTGTAATGGATGGATTTTGCTTCAGCTCTCTCACCAACATCTTGTCAGTCCTCTCTGAAGTTTTCTCTTGCGCCCACATCCCAGTTTGCGAGGTGGTAACGTGCCGGTAGGCAGGGACGCAGCGGACTTTTAAGCTTGAAGAGGGACACTCTGCTGACATTTAATTCGGCAGCAACGTGCTTCACCGGCATTCCCTGCTCTATTAGGGCAAGGGCCCGGGCCTTTTCTTCCATTGTAAGCTTCTTCCGACCCATTGTGATGCTGTGGTAGTGTTTGGTGTGGTTTTGTGTTTGGTGCGTGGAAAGTGAGGGCCCGTGGGGCAGTGCATCATAGGTATGCTCTCCTTCAGCTCTGAGAGCGCACTAACTGACTCAAGTGTCAGAAGTGGTGTGTAAGGTGGCGGAGGGGAAGCACGCGTCATATCACGCCCTCCCACCACTCACATCGCGGTAATTCAAATACAAAGTGGCCGGCGAATTATGCGTTAACTTTATTTTCGCGTTACAGGGGTAAACTTTATTTTTGCGCCCACTGTAATAAAAAATAAATGCAGGACGCCAATGTCTTCACCCCTTACAAGCACTCGCTGTCGCTGTCCACTCTCTGGCGCGGAGTTTGAAATTGCGTCTGGCGCTCAGTTTCAAAGTGCGGTTGTGACAAATAGCATATAAGCAAACCGATCGTGCAAATTTAATTAATTATAATATTTTTTTCAGTCGCGTATTAACAAAAACGTGTAAATTAAACACATGTAAATCAAGAGTTACCTGTATATAAAATTATGTGCAAAACAGGAAAAGAAAAAGAAACCACATATTACAAGTATTGTAGATTTCTATGATAATTGAAATCTGGGAACTCTTATTAGCAATAGGAGTCAAATGCCTAGGCCGACAAGCACAATCCTGTAGAGGCAACCATGGGTGACACACACTCGAGGGGAGTACGTGAGGTTTATGAACGTTGCTGTGAAGGTTGGTCTCTGGCTCCCAGATTACTACTATCAGAATCACTACTGGAGTCTTCACTTTCTTCTGTCTCAATAAAAAAATCACTGTCTTCATTTTCATTACTATCTTCAATGTCATTACCGAGTAACACTAACACAACGTCACTCGGAGTACTGTTTCCTTCCTCTGGGTCATGGGGGGTTGCGAGATGTTGCCTCAAAATGATAAAAGATGACCTATTGTGGGGGGAACATATGTCTCAAGGCTCGAGGAGGCGAGCGAGAAAAATTGCCAGATACCTCCACTTGCCCCAGGACCAATAGTGAGGGGGAGAGATTCAAATGTTTAGCTTGGAAAAGTCATGATTCCCTGAATGAATGTCTTTCTACATGTGACGCTACAATCGTCCCGTAACGATGACCGTACATTAAGGGTTAAGCTGTAGCACCGAAGAGAGTCTTCATCTTACATGGAGTGTACTTATGGTCTATGTAAAGTTTTTAAGAGTCCTCCTCCTGGAGGACTTGTGATAATAGGGATTGACCCTCCAATGCTAATCATCAAAAATAATTGATATATGTACACACCTTAATCTTAGCTTGCAATTTAAGAGGAATTGCAGTTGAAGAGCGAATACAATAGACTGTTGTCAGCATTAAATCTTATTTTTTCTAATGATGCCATCCAGATGTCTTTATGTGCACTGGCTATGGAGAGACAGAATTGAGGAAGAAAGACTTTTGGAGGATGCAAGTCAGTTGCCTGTCTAATGAAAAGAGATGCCTAAGCTTTCATCATTCATGCTAAACAATTCTATTGAGGTGCTGTCTTGTTGCACTCTCATAAAGATGTGCAGCAAATGGTTGAGTGCAAGTGGATAGTTCACTTGACATTGAGATACAACTGCAGGAGGGCTGTTAGGGAATTTGATTCATCAGAGACTAAAAGATGAGTCTAACTGATAGGCAATATTAGCCAAGACTGAACTGCAAAAATTGACAAAATGAGCTACATTTGTTTAAAAATCACATGGCATTTGTAATCATCTCTGGTCCTCACCTGTAAAGTGCCTATAGTTTCTAGATAGTCCTTTAAGGGTTGATACATTTGAAGCATTAAAAGAATGTATACTGTGTATATATTACATCACAGTATATATACATATGTACTGTGTTTGGGGCCTAATGTTCCATAGATCAAACTTTTGCTTATTCAAATGAATCATTTCCTTATCTTTTGGATCAAGAGCTTTTACTGTATCACCATTTAATACATGCTATACTACATTATTCACATGTAAACTCTGATTTCTTTTGATAGGCTACCAAGCCCTTATAATCTCAGAATAGCCTGTGACCCTTTCATAGCAATTTTATCAAAGCTTTCTCTGAATATCCGATCATCCTGAAATGGAACTTATTACAGTGGTACCTTGGAGTACGAACGCTTTTGAGTACGAACAACTTGGATTACGAACAAAAAAATTGTGTTGTTTTTTAAATTTTGGCATTGGAGGACTAACTTTGCTTTGGAGTGTGAAAAATAACAAACGTGGTCAACAGATTGCGTGCAGCACTGCGTGATCAGTTGACTGCATGCTGGGGCACCAAGCTGCCTCAGTGTCTCAGGAGTGTTGTTTGCAATTGTTTGGTTATTGTTTTGTAGTGCTGGGGATAATAATATTAAGTTTTCTTAGTTATTAACCCTTTCACTATGGTGACGCCTATGTGGGCGTCATGAAGCCCCAGTAGCAAATACGGTGATGCCTACGTAGACGTCATATTTCTTTTCTGAGCTTTCATCAGTTCAGTTGTCCCGTATAGTGTGTTGGATACCAACTACACACGCCGTATGCTGTCCTTGAAATCCTAGTGCTCCTCCCACCATTCTTGTCTCCACCAATCACAAAAGATAAGCTACATGCGTCCCGCCTTGTGTCTAAAATTACCCAATGGCATAGACTGTTCCCATCTCTCTCTCTCTCTCTCTCTCTCTCTCTCTCTCTCTCTCTCTCTCTCTCTCTCTCTCTCTCTCTCTCTCTCTCTCTCTCTCTCTCTCTCTCTCTCTCTCTCTCTCTCTCTCTCTCTCTCTCTCTCTCTCTCCTTCCCTCCCTCTCCTTCTTCCTCTCGAAGATAAGCTACATCGTCCGCTTGTGTCGAAAATATTAACAAATTCTCTCTCTCTCTCTCTCTCTCTCTCTCTCTCTCTCTCTCTCTCTCTCTCTCTCTCTCTCTCTCTCTCTCTCTCTCTCGAAGAGAGAAGCGTCCACTTTCGTCTTCGAAGGCAACATGGTGATTAAAAAATAGCAGCATAATACACAAAGACGACAAGTATGACAAGCTTGCACAAGTTTCCAGCTCGGGGCACTACCACCCGTATATCATACAGGCGGGCTTTTTTAACATCCGGCACAAAGGGGTTAAGATCATTGCCTAGTGTAGCAGCACACATGGTCACGAGACATACTGACAGACGTATGGAAGATTCTAGAAGATCCGAGGGGAAGAGAGAGTATCCAGCGCATGAATTAAAAGCCTTAACCCTTATAGCCTGTCAGGCATGATTGTGGCTCTTACGTTAGAGCCCGTCAGGCATGATCGTGGCGCTTTTCAGAAGCCGCGCTCCTTTATACCGCACAGTTTGTATATGCTTGAGGCTATCTTTCATATATCGAGGCCTGCCATTGGTCCATTGTTTTTAAGATGGTGGACACCTAGCCAATCATGTATCAGCTTTTACAAGGATCAGCTTTTACAAGGATATGTTAGTGTAGGTGTGAGGGCACCAAGCATGAGGATGGTGAGAGCACTTATGTCAGTATGCTGTATGTTATCATTTTTTATGTATTTCTTTGTGAGATATAAGATATACATGTATTTCCATGGATAAGTAAGCAGTTCAGAAACATGTTATGATGCATGACAGTATTGGAATCGTTATTTTTATCTCATTATTGGTTTAGATAAGAGTGCGTAGTGATGGAGTCGGCTTAGGAGGACGTGTTGACGCTTGTTTCTGACCGCGAAGAAGTTGAATTTTTATATTACAATTTGCTTATTTCCCTGATTTATTTTCCATAATGAATGCAGTATATCAACGAAAAACTTATTGGCTTATATAAGAGTGTTTAGTGCTGGCTTGATGGAGTCACATGAGGAGGATGTGGTGACGCTTGTTTCTGATCATGAGAAGTTGAATTTTCATTATATTATATTTTGCTTACTTTTCAGCTTTATTTTTCTATCTTTTATAATTATAGCATAATAGTAGTAGTAGTAGTTTATATAGTAATAGTATGCAAAAAGTAAGAAATTAGGTGAAAAATAGAATTTTTTTGGTCTGGGAGGTGGTTTGGAATGAATTATAATTTCTTCCATAAGAATACATGTATTTTGATGCTTTGGTGTAAGAACGTTTTGGAGTAAGAACAAAATTTTGAATGGATTAAGTTCGTATTCCAAGGCACCACTGTATATGGATGTGAAGACTTATAATTTATTTGTATACTGAAAACCTGCTTCTGTACAAAATGGCAGTGTATGATGCAGTGTCAACCTTATCAATACTGCAAACTTGGTTTTAGTCACAAAGTGAAGGTAATGTGCTATTGTGTTAGGTATGCTCATTGTGTTGTAATAGGAATAAAGGGAGGTTTCCATTTAGTTACTGTGGTAATCTTAGTAGCCATATGAAATGCATCAGGAAACTTCAGGATGAAGTAAGTGCACCCACTGGAGGAAGTACTGAGCCTATTTCTTTGGAAGACAATTAGAGAAAACCTTTTGTGAAATTGCTTATTTGGATATCTTTAAGTGAGGAAAATTGTTTATTGCTGTCATTGTGGTGTTTTGATTCTCAAACATTTTTTTTTCCTGTTCCTTATCATGAATGGTATATGATGTTACAGGATGATTTAGTAAGAAATATTATTTAAATTCTTAAAAAAAGAGATAATAAAATTAAAAAATAAATGAAAATAATGTTGGTTAAATAAATGTCTTGACTTCTGTAAAGCAGCTAATTAGACAATGGAAGTGAACCTTGTGATTCTCAAAGTCTAGTCAGTAGCATGCTGAAACATATGTAAATTGTCATACTTACGAAATAAAAGATGCTAAAAGCAAAGATAAGAAAAATACAAATGTATTTTGTATATTGATTTTCAATGTGAATTTTACTGTAAAAACCTAATACCTCTTTAGAGCTCAGTAGTTTCTGCGGTGGGTTTGAATTAGTATTTGTGGCTGGTGGAAAAAGATTCGTAATGGTAAGTAATTTGTCTCATATATGTGGTCATAACAATCTGACACATTCAGGTTAAAACTTCCCTTGCTTGCTTTTTTATAAACATTTTATTCATGGTCTTGGTTTTCCTGGTATATGGTCCTGCTTGATGTACAAATATTTCCTTAATCTTGCTTGCTTTGTATATGGATATATCTTATGAGACAGTTTCTTTTATATATGATGCATTTGTTAGTTTCTTTTATATATGATGCATTTGTTAGAAATTTATTCATGTTCCATAAGTCTTTTAGATTGTATGTTATATTGAGGATTTTAGCTGGGGTTGGTTCAAGGTGCAGGGCAAACTTATGTTGGCTCTTGTTCAGTTCGGTGTTGAAAGAAGGCTCCTGATATGTTTCTAGCTTGAATAAATTTTGACTTTTATGGTAGTTAATTGTTAGTAATTTGATTGAAGTATGGTCTTCTTGTCTATTACTACTAGATTTTACAATTATCCTGATATACTGTGCTATCTTTTACAAAAACTGTGAAAAAAAAAGTTAACAAAATTTATTTTACTATTAAATCATCTTATGAGGATAAATTTTTCCTTTAGGAAATAGTAGATCATAGAAAAATAGGTGATCAAAATGTTTATTGTTGTTTGCAGTGTAACAGGATACAGAGTACAAGTCTTATAAAGTGCATGGTTTATTTTGATTATTAAAATCATATAAACTTGGCAGGTAGCTAAATGGCACCCTTTTTGACATTTATTGCTTGTATCAGTATGTAATTCTTAAATATTTGGCTTCTGTGTCTTTCAATTTCCATGAATATTCCTTGTGTCTGCACAACATAATCAGTAAACCTTCATTGTCATACAAAATGAAGGGAAGGTGTAACATTAAAGAAAGCTTTATGTGGCCTGTATGTGTCCTGTCATGTGATGTCACCCATTGCTGTGTTGTGTCAACAGGTTGTGTCACCCCCATGCACGGTGGTCCCGAGTCCCTCACAGCCCATCCTGAGCATGGAAGATGAGGAGTTCTCAGACACAGAGACAGTGAGTACATGGGTGGGATGGGTCACTCAGCTGTATGGCTCAGGTCAGCAATGAATGTTTACTAGCACCACCATCATTATCACAGTTATTGTCTTTGATATATTTTCATGCATTGAACTTTATGTGGTGTTGAAATGCAGTCAAGAACAATGAAGGAAAAGAAAGTATATCATTTGATGATATTTGCAACACAGCCATTCATACCTTCTTCATCTTTCTTGTGACAACCTAGAACATGAGTTATCAAACATGTAACGACTTAAATATCCCAAAATCCTTTCTACCAAATATTATGTCCTAGTTTGAATGTAAAATCTACAATTATTTTTTCTGATTTATCATATAATTCATGCAAAATATCGTATTCTGTAGTTTTATATTTTTCTTTGCACATTAACTTTGCAAATCTTTCACTGTAAGCTCAATTTTCCAAGAAATGAAATATCAGTATTGGTGTTGGCGGGAAAGTGGTATTGTTACTGCTTCACTTATTAATTAATTTGTACAGATTGTATTTTGTAGGCAGAAGATAGTAAACTAATTAGGTTAAGTATATTAAATTTTTAGCCAAATTTTTTTGTAATCTGGTAAAATCACTAATCTAAGAGGAGATAGTAGACAAAATAGTTATAATTTAATGTAGTTTAAGATTTTGGTATTTTTATTTAGGTAGGATGACCAGTATGTTCTTTTCTTTAACAAACTTATGATGGGAATTTGCCTATTTAAGTTGCTTGGGAATATGTTTGAAATAAGTTTGTGTCTTGATCAGATTTTACTATTTCTAGAAAAGCAACTCATTATAACATGAAAGCTGTTAAGGATTGTTATTTGCTAGATCGTTGTTGACAACTTGAGAAATCAAACCCTGAATACATTATTTCTATCTGATTAGATAGACACAATGAAAATAGTTTTTCGTCACTGAACTGGTGAATAAGCAAATACAGGCGACCCCTGATTAACAAACGTTCACACAACGAAATTTCGCTACAACGAACGTTTCCTTTTACTACCATCTGCTCGTATAATGAACACCAAAATCGCTTTAATGAAATTTTATCCAGGTAACTTTTTCCAAGTTTGAAAGCCCCGCCGTATCATGCAAGCTGACAGGCTTTTGAATACACCAGCGCCTCTTGTGGACAAAACACGCATCACTCACTCCCCTACCCTTCCCCACTCGTAGTTCAAAACAATAACACTGTCCAGCAGAAGCTCGTCTTCCCTTGCTCAACATGCCACCAAAACGCCCTGCAACTAGCCCTACAATGTTGCCTAGCTTTGCTAAGAAGACCAGGAAGTCTCTTACTCTCGAAGTGAAGCTGGATATTACTCACAGACGTGAGAGAGGCGAGAAAATTAATAGCATTGCTCGCCACCATGGCTTGACTCCATTTACTGTCTCTACTATTTTCAAGTCAGCAGACTTTATTAAGAAGGCTGGTGAGACCGTATCTTCCTTGGAAACTAAAAGAACCACCCGAACTCGTGGCTCTGCAATGGATAAAATGGAAAGCCTTGTGGAAATGTGGTACATAAGTTTTGTATGCGGTACAATGATGCGCCGTTTGTTTACATTCCACAAGTTGCCGGCTTGTGTCTTTCCCGATCCACTCTCCCTCCCTTAAAAAAATTAAGATCAACAACATTATAAAGTTATGTACATACATACATTAGTGTACATTTTAAT
Source organism: Portunus trituberculatus (assembly GCF_017591435.1). Taxonomy (NCBI): domain Eukaryota; kingdom Metazoa; phylum Arthropoda; class Malacostraca; order Decapoda; family Portunidae; genus Portunus; species Portunus trituberculatus. The sequence continues at coordinate 9,557,546 of NC_059274.1, forward strand.
GACTTAGTCTTAAATTAAACTACTTAAATGTTAAACTTCATAATTTTTACTTTCATTAAACCTTTTGCTGTACTATGATGCACTCTCGCTTTGTTTACTCTCAATGGAAGTTCAAGTCTGGGGTCAAACTTGTTATAATTAGTTTGCTTAACGAAAATTCGCTTAACGAACGTTTTTTAGGAATGTAACCCGTTCGTTAAGTGGGTTTGCCTGTATCTCCACTTTGAAATGTTTGCTACTGCCTCCTTTATCTTTCTTGGCAGCTTGAGGACCATGGCCCATTCCAGTCCCTTAGCAAGTTATGGAACCATAATGCGTATCTTGCTGTCTTCATGAACTATGTTATATCCAACTGTGACCCTTCTAGCCTGGTAGGTAGCTTGTGTGTGTATTTAGAGTTATGGTGTGAAGTGATTGTTGTTACTAGAATGTGCTTAATTTCTTTGCATTGATATGAAATTTGGCAAAAATTTGTTTGCATTATCCATTAATGAATGTTTGTCATATATGTTTGTAGAAAATATTCCTCACTCATTGCAATGGCTCTCTTCAGTTCTTCTATGTCATAACACATCTATACAAGGAGGGAGTTGGTAAGGACATGAAACGATGGGCCTATGAAATCACCTCCAGTTTCCTACTTCCTGGTGCTGTAAGTATATTCCTACCCTGTTTTTGACCATTTTCATTCTTTTTTTGGGGGGCATTAAAAATAGATTTATATATAATTGTCACTACAATTTGGATTTTTTTTATGAAAAGGAAAACTGGCTTAGGGCAACAAAAATTATTAAACAAAAAGGCCAACTTAGATGCTAATTCCTGAACAAGGCTAAGAGAGTTAGCTAAAAGAAGGAATAAATGTCTTGAAACCTTCTCCTTAAATGTGTTCAAGCCATAGGTAGAGGGAAATACAGAAGCAGGTAGGGAGTTCCAGAGTTTACCAGAAAAAAGTATTAATGATTGAGAGTACTAGTTAACTCTTACATTAGAGAGGTCGACAGAATTGGGATGAGAGAAAAAATAATGTCTTGTACAGGAAGGCCATGGGAGGAGGGGAAGCATGCAATTAGCAAAATCAGAAGAGCAGTTGGTATAAAATAGCAATAGAAGATAGCAAGTGATGCAATATTGTGGTAGAGCAAGTGATGCAATATTGTGGTGTTGAGAAAGAGGCTAAAGACATTCAGTCAGGTGAGAGGAATAGATAAGAATAAAGCTTTTGATTCTGTCCTATCTAATAAAATAATGTGAGTGGAACCCTCCATATATGGGGAGAGTGCTCCATACATGGGCAGATAACACTCCTATACAAAGTTAGCACTTGGAGGATCAGAAAAACTAGCAGAAACATTTCATAATGCCTAATTTTATAGAAGTTGTTTTAGCTAGAGTAGAGATGTGAAATTTCTTTACATAGATTATAAGTAAAGGACAGACCTAGGATATTCAGTTTAAAAGAGGATGACAATTGAGAGTCATTGAAGAAGATGTTATAGTTATCTGGAAGGTTGTATTGAGTTGATAAAATGGAGAAATTGAGTTTTTGAGACATTGAGCACTATTAAGTTTTTTCTGCCCCAATAAGAATTTAAGAGAGATAAGAAATCAGGCATTCAGTGGCTTCCCTGTATGATCTGTTTACTTCCTGAAGGGTTAGTTGTCTTTGAAATTATTTAGAAATGTTTAGGAGTGGATAGGGCAAGATGTTTGGTTTATAACATCATTAATGAATAATAGAAAGAGACTTGGTGACACGACAGAACCCTGGGGAACACCACTGTTAATAGATTAAGGAAAAGAAGAGTGACTGTGTACCATAGTGGCAATAGAATGATCGGAGAGGAAACTAGAGATGAAGTTGCCGAAAGAAGGATAGATGCCGTAGGAGGCTACAGTTTGGAAATCAAAGCTTTATGCCAGATTATCAAAAAAGCTTTTGATATGGCAACACCAACAGTTTGACCAAAATTTCGGAAAGAGGATGACCATGACTCAGTAAGGAAAGCTAATAGATCGCCAGTAGAGCAGTCTTGATGAAAGACTCTAGCAACCAGATAGAAAATTATGAATTGATGTTTAAGAATCTTCTTATTGAGGATAGATTAAAAATCTCTAGATAAACAGAAGTAGATTGTTCTCATTACACATAGAACAAGACAGTTTTTTTTTTTTTCATAAAGATAGTCTTTTGCAATATTAGAAGTCTTAGATTCTTGTTTTATTTTTTCATCTTGTCAAATTTTTCATATTTCATTTCCAAAACTTAGCACTTATGTTGAGTTGGAAATTGTATATGTATAACAAATGGCTCTTCATTTTATTCCTTATAACATTTTAAGATGTACAGGAATCCCTTTATTAAGAATTTAAAAAGTCAATTCAAAATTGAAAATGTTCTTTTAATAAGGAGGAAGTGACTCGAGCTTACAAACTGTTTGGGACCAGCTAGGTTATTTCTAACGTAAACTGAACACAAATAACTAAATATTTTCTGTGGAATACTTGTGTTGATTGATAAGGAAAATATTTTTGCCTTATTTATTATCATATTCTATGAAAGTACTTGATGATGAGAGAGTTAGTGAGAGTACAGTGACGGATTTCATAGACAGAAGTAGAAAGAAATTTTCATTGCAGTTATTCTGGTTAGAAAGGTTCCAAACACAGCTTTTGAAATAGATTGCAAAAAGATAGATGGGTTTATAGATGTGGAAATAGGTTAGCCATTGACTTCAGAGTATGTATTATAATGTGTTTGTTCTTAATGTGCATCCTTTTGACCAATTTCAACAGCCCCTTCGCCTCTGTAATGTAGAAGAGAATATTCTCCATGAAATAGATGAAACTTTACAAAATGAACTTGACAAAGAAGAAATACTTCGAAAGGTAAGATCTTCTTACGACCTTATTCCCACTGTGTAGTAAGGTCAGTTGCTCGAACTAACTTCTTCCATCTGTTTCTATTCATTGCCTACTCTTCTTGTAGCCCAAGTTTATGTCTGTCACACTTCAGCATGTCTTTTCATCAAACAGCTTTCTATAAAAAAAAAGGTAGAATTATTTGTTGTGCGAATACAGTTGTTTTTATAGAAAAGTGGTGTGAAATCTCAAGTATCAATAGCAGTAATTTTTAATGGACTAATGGTGGATATTGATAATAAGGTCTTTTTATATACCAAGTTTTTGTACCATATATGCTGGACTTTTGGACGACTCTGTGTATAAGGTGACCCCAAATTTTTAAGGGAAAAATTTAGGTTTTTAGCTATTACTGGTGTATAAGATGACTCATTTAATGGTGGAGGGAGTTGCTGCTCACGTGCTTGGCTGAAGGAGTCGTAATATGGCCGTTTCCTTACTACCACTGTTGCCGGTTTTGAAATACAGCCACCCTTTATTTATTAACCCTTCCCGGCAGTAGGCCAGATGAGTGTATTACCAAATAAGAAATTGTCTATATATAAACTGTCCACTTTTATCCATATGTCTATATATGCGGCCCCATCCGTGAAAGCGGGATAACCCACACGACCCTACTTTTGAGAAAATCGCGCTCAAAGTTTTTCACTTCTTACGGTAATGAAAACGATCACAATGTATAACTATTATATATGAAATGAAAGGTCTGGCCTAGCTTTTTCTCGCTACACGATATTTATTACATAATAATTTTTAAGCTCACACCGGTACATTTTGTTTACCCCTCTACCCCGAATACCTAATAAAACTAATAAAATATTATTTCTTTTATTGTATTACTGATTGTAAGCATTCTATGGTTGACTCTCATCCTTTATACTGGCTTGAGATAGTTAAGTTCATCATTAGGAACTCTTTTTTGTGGTCTCCCATTTTCCAGTACTCGTCAAAGATTTTTTTTTATGTTTTCTTCCCCAACAACTTCAAAGCACTTCTTGAGGCAGGTACAGGGACTTCCAACTCTCACAGCAGGAACTACCTTCTTGGACTTGATGGCGACGTATTCCTGGTCAGCCGTCTCTTAGCTACATTCTTGGCCAACATAGATATGGCGCCTTTCTTTTTTAGCTGGGCCTCAGCAGTCCACTTGTTGCCGTCAGAAGGCTGCTGCAGCACTTCTGTATAAGATAAATCCGTGAATTCATCGCTGTAGGAAGAAATTCCGATCTATTTACTGCAGGAATGTGCAAAAAAAACAGGACAAGATGCGTGCTGAGTGAAAGCTTCAGCTAGTCTGTTTACATGAACGTGGCGTAGGAGGCAGTGGGCGGGAGAGCGGCGAGCGTGATTGGCTGGCTGTGGGGGGGTGTGATTAAATCCTCCATGCTGATTGATTCAGCACCTCCACCCACATGTGAGACTTGTCACTTTTTCGCGTGCAAATTTCTTCACCAACTTCCCCAACTTTGAACACTAATTTCGCCATCAAGAAGGTCGAATATTGCGATCTCGACACTTCCACAACAATTTTACACCCTTTATCGATGAGTTCCTGGCCACAACTCAAAACTGGTAACTTTGTGGGTTATCCCCCTTTCATGGGTGGGGCCTCATATAGTTTCCAAGCAAGTGGGTATTTCAGATTGACATCTATATATTGACTGCTGCAACTGCAAAACTGAACAAACAATTGAATCTATATACCTATAGACTCTGCCACAAAACTGAATAAGTGACATCTATATGTAGACTCTGCTGTAAAACTGAACAAACATCTGAGTCTATATATAGGTGTTATTTGTGTCTGATTGATATAATGTATGTCATTATATTTGTATGAATGTTTGGAGCTACTCACACCCAGGACTTATGACCTGAATGTAATTTACTTCCGCTTTTCTTTGCATCTTTCACACACTTGTTTTGAACCTATTTATATTTAGGCAATGTTTCTGGTGTATAGTAGAGTTCTTTCTCCTTGACATGAGTGACTAATAATAAATGAAAGTAGAAAAGAAGCAAAAATTTCCAGTAATAGCTTATATGAATAGCACATCCACCACTGACAGCCTTGAGAGGCAATGATGGCAAGTGTTTAGGCATTTGATATACCAAATAATGATTTATTTTATGAATTTTGTTACTTGTATGAGATCATCTATATTTAGATTATGCTACAACTTAGTGTGGTAAAATCAGAACAAATGTGTATATATAGACAATCTGACAAAAAGTCCCAATTTTGGAATGTCTATATAGATCCTACGCCGGGAAGGGGTTAATTCAACAATTAATTAACTCAGACACAATTACCTAAAAATGTAAGGACTTAGTGAAATAAGAACCAAGTATTTTTATTGCTTTTATTTAACAATATAGGTAGATCATTTTTAAAACGTGCCTAAGAAAACTTGGGCATGCATTGACACGTGACACCATCAATCGACAGCTGTAGAGAGAAAAGCCCACTCTGTCATGCAGCCAATAAATCGTGTGTATATTTATATATATATATATATATATATATATATATATATATATATATATATATATATATATATATATATATATATATATACACAGTAATACTCAGTTTAACGAATGTTCGCCTAACGAATTTCCGGTTTAATGTACTATATAAAGTTAGACCAAAAAGTCCGCATAACGTACAACCACATCTGTTTTAGCGAATTTTCTGGATTTGAATTTGCCGGGTGAGGGACCGAACACGGCAGCTTCGCTGTGATTGTCTGGCTCCCCACTTGTCTCTAGTGCTCCTGGAGCTGGATCCAAGATTCTTTCAACCTCAGAGCAACCTCCTGCCGTGAAATGGCTTCCATGAATGCTTGGAGGGATGGTGACGAGGTTGCTCTGAGGTTGCTGGGAACACCACCTCTGGAGGTGGTGTTACTGTCTTATATATGCATATATGTTCACAAAACAACATTTCTATTAGCTTTTTACAGACCTTGCCCCCAAGAAAGGATTGTTTTGTAATGCATAAAGTGAAATCTTACATGGAATACCAAAAAATAAAGCAGAGATGATGAGATCGGCCACAGACGGCGGAGACTCCGGCGACTTGGCCGCTTCTTCTTGTGACCTTTTTAGCTTGGCGTGTTGTCTTTCACCACGATATTAAATTTGTTTTCACTTCTCTATTGCCTGCTATAATTGAAATCATATCATAGTATTCATATATGCTCATGCCATGAGGATAACCTGGACTCTGTGGCAGTGATTGATAGTGAATTACTAATGAAATACCACGGAAATATATATATATATATATATATATATATATATATATATATATATATATATATATATATTTTTTTTTTTTTTTTTTTTTTACCCTGTGGTATGTTGGGGACCAGCCCAGAATGCATCCCACTTATTTCTATTATTTCCTATGGGAAAATTACGTCTGCTTAATGAATTTCCGCTCTACGAACAGCTTTGACACCCCTTATCCTGTTCGTTAAGCAGAGTATTATTGTATGTATAAATACAGACAACACCGCTTAACGAATGGATTACGTTCCTAAAAAAACGTTCGTTAAGCGAATTTTCGTTAAGTGAACCAATTATAACAAGTTTAACCCCTGACTTGAACTTCCATTGAGAGTAAACAAAGCGAGAGTGCATCATAGTACAGTGAAAGGTTTAATGAAAGTATAAATTATGAAGTTAAACATTTAGGCAGTTTAATTTAAGTCATTATAATGTACACTAATGTATGTATGTAAGTAACTTTATAATGTTGATGATCTTAAATTTATGAAGGGAGGGAAAGTGGAGTGGTAAAGACACTAACCGGCAACCTGTGGAATGTAAACAAAGGGCGCATCATTGTACCACATACAAAACTTATGTACCACATTTCCACAAGGCTTTCCATTTTATCCATTGCAGAGTCAAGTTCATGTGGTTCTTTCAGCTTGCAAGGAAGATATGGTCTCACCAGCCTTCTTAATAGAGTCTGCTGACTTGAAAATAGTAGAGACAGTAGATGGAGTCATGCCATGGTGGTGAGCAATGCTATTAGTTTTCTTGCCTCTCATGTCTGTGAATAATATCCAGCTTCACTTCAAGAGTAAGAGACTTCCTGGTCTTCTTAGCAACGCTAGGCGACATTGCAGGGCGTTTTGGTGGCATGTTGAGTGAGGGAAGACAACCTGCTGCTGACGCTGTTATTGCTTTGAACTAGGGGGAGTGAGTGGTGCGCTTTTTGTCCATGAGAGGCGATGGTGTATTAAAAAACCTGTCGGCTTGTGTGATGCAGCGGGGCTTTCAAACTTGGAAAAAATTAGTTGGATGAAATTTTGTTTAAAGCGAGTTTGGTGTTTGTTAAACGAGCAGATGGTAGTTGAAGGAAACCTTCGTTGTAGCAAAATTTTGTTGTATGAACGTTCGTTAACCTGTACAGCGTCAGCAGATCTGAGACTTTGTGATTTCGCCAGTGCTGGCCACATCATGGATTTTTTTTTTTTTTTGCTAAACCAGTCTTAAATGATGTGAAACAAATGAAAATGACAGTCATTTCTCCCAGAACTGACTGGATGTGGTATTAATTGGTGCGAGATGTTTTGCGCTAAGGTTAGTGACTTAGCAAAGCCTTATGTGACTAGTTTATTCGCTTCCTCGTTTCTCACCAGTCGATCTCCAAGTTGGACACATGCATAATATCGTTCCTGAGTTGAAAGAAAAACATGTCATGTTTTGCTGTTTGGGAGTGTTTGTGGCTAAAAATAGACACGAGATATCGTAAGGGAGTGTTGCCTTTCACGGTGCAAATATTTTCCGAGTAATATGTACTTGTTTTTCCTTATAACAAAGCGATTGTAAAATTCTTATTTATGTCATATAAAATTTTCACTACCACAATATAACAGTTACCAAAAACATCTGAAAACATAAGAGTAAGTAATGGAAATTACGCTTTGTTCATATCAGCGGAGTTGAGGCGTCAGTTTCCCGCTACACCGAGCTGAAGGCAGCAGAAACTGCTAAAGTTCAGATATGTAATAAATAAATACAGGAAGCATTCATGTTAGCAGAGACGAGGAGGCAGCATGAGCAATGTCTACAGTGCATGATGGCAGTATAATGGTAGGTTTTGAGGACGCAATACCTCCGAAAACACGAGGAAGCTGACGCCCGGTTCACTCAGAGTAGCTGACGTATCTCGTACGTCTCTGACGCTGTACGGGTTAAGCGGGGCTTGCCTGTATATATATATATATATATATATATATATATATATATATATATATATATATATATATATATATATATATATATATATATATACATACATACATACATACATACACACACACACACAGTAACTTATACATGTTAGTATATATATATATATATATATATATATATATATATATATATATATATATATATATATATACAGTGTTTGGTAAATTAACAATTATATTTACGGCATTTACCAAACACTGTAACTGTGAATTTACCGGATAAAGAACTACCATATAACAAGTACGGTATATATATATATATATATATATATATATATATATATATATATATATATATATATATATATATATATATATATATATATATATATATATATATATATATATATATATATATATATATATATATATATATATATATATATATATATATATATATATATATACACATATATATACAGTAAGGTCCCGGGTTACGTCGGTCTCGAGTTACGTCAAACTTGTAGTTACGTCAGTCCACTATAAGGTAATTTAAGATTTTAAAAATTAAAAATTTATAAATCGTAAAGTGCGGGATTTATTGTTATTGTTGGTGGTTGCCCGCCACACCGCCCGCCTCACGCTTGAATACAATAACACCCTGCCTCAGTTCCACCACACCATCGCCCCTGGCAAGAGTGTTATCCTACTTCTGCGTTTACTGACTCAAGTTCTTAGTATCTTGCTCAATGGCACCAAAGAGAAAACTTCTTAGTGACAGCAGTGATGCTAAGAAAAGGAAAACCATTATGCTACAAGAAAAAGAGGACTTAATTAAAAGACATGAGAAGGAGGCAGCAGCTGTGTGTGAGGGAGGGAAGAAAATGGGAAGCCCGTTACCATGACAATGGGGAGGTTGACGACCTTGAGGGCTCGCACACCCATCACAACAATAACAACTCCGGAGCCTTCGCCTGGGCCACACGACACTGCAGCTGACTTGCACCGTCTGCGCCTGTCTGCTGATCCCTATTGCCCTTTCCTATTGCATTTCCTGGCCCGCTGCCCACGCTTCTACTCCCACCGCACTGCACTACGCCCCCAGCTGTCCGCCCTGTGGGCGTCACAACATTCGACCTGCCCACCCTCCTGGCGGCCTCAGGCGTCCACCCCTCTCGGCAACCTGCAGTCCTTCGTTCGTGGCCCTAATCAACAACAAAACAAGCTTGTGTTTCATATTCCTACATAGTTGTAAATAATATAACAATATAACCTTTAACTTACCTGAATGACCATAAACAATGATTGGTTGAACACTCGAAAATATGCTTTGAAATGTACGGAAACTCGAGTTACGTACAAAATCGACTTACGTCATGTTTCAGGAACGTAACTCTGACGTAAACCGAGACCTTACTGTATATATATATATATATATATATATATATATATATATATATATATATATATATATATATATATATATATATATATATTATGCATGTGTGTGGCTGCAGTATAAATTCCAAGGTACCGTGGCCCTTAATGTTCATCACAGTGTTTAAGGGTTGTATTTTAAGATGACTCCTTGATTTCGGAGCCTAAAAATTGGCAAAAAAATTCTTCTTATACTCTGGCATATATGGTATTTAGAGTCTAAGCTAGGATCATTGGGTCCTATTTTCACCTGTACCTTTATCCAGTTTTTTTTATCCAGTCACATCTCTATCACTCAGTTCCTACATGCAACTGAAACCACTCTCTTTGATGCAATGGTTACTTGCAGGTTTTCTGGAATGGAAACCACTCTCTTTGATGCAATGGTTACTTGCAGGTTTTCTGGAAGGCCCGCATGAGGTGCCGAGAAGACCTAAACGAGCAGTTGGCAGACTTTCGCAACAAGCGTAGTGCTGGTTTGGGCTCTATATTTGGGCCAGCTGACCACCTTCTCGAAGAAAGCAAATATAATAAAGCCAAAGAATTACAGATTGTAGAGCATCTTCTTGTGCCTTGTCTGGAGAGTGTGTCGTAAGTAGCATTGTGAATTTTAATGTATGAATGTTCTTTATTTTGTCTTAGTTGTATCTTATGTACTAGCATGTGTTTTTTTCATACTAGATGAAAAAGTTGTTAGCTAAGTATTTTATTTCACTCGTGTTTTTTAGAAAGTCTCTTTTCATTTAGAGATTATCATAATAATTAGTTTATGTAAAGTATTATTGTGTAAATATGAGGAGGTTAAGGATCCCTAAACAAGACTTCTTAATTATCTACAGAGCTCTTGAGTGATCCGCATGATTACATTTATAGTTGAGCTAAATGTGGTGCTAGTTGACACTTATCCATAGAAATTATAAGCTAAAAGAGTTGATAGGCCTACATCCCAGCATTAACAATGAATATAATATAAAAGAAAGCAAGTATTCAAAAGAGGGTATGTGATCTGGCAGAGGACACCAATTTTTATTTATGGAAGAGATTAACTAACATAATTTATAACAAAAAATATACATAGCTTATAGCTGTACATAAAGACTGATTATACAGAGGAACAATTTTTGCTAAGAATGTCACATTTTAAAGTTAATAGCATTTCTTTTTCTTGGTCAACAGTGATGATTTGAAGAATGCTACTGACCAAATGCTGGTCACTGTCTCTAGTTTGGCCACCATTCTGTTGAAGTATTACATGGTGCGCAGTCAGCAGGCCCAGCAACTCATAGACCGGTGCCCTCTCTATGTGAGCAAGGAGCGACCCCTCAGAACTAAGATCTTTAGGGGCAACAAGAAGGTAAGCAGCAGCAACACAATCATTGAAAGATGTGTGGGTTATCTTCAGGCCAGCAAAATAAAGCACTGTAGTAAGCTTAAATGATTGAAAATGACTACAGTTAATGCCACTGTTTATCATTGAATTATGTTCAAGTGGTACCCATGAAGTACTAACATCCATGCTGTATTGATGTTATCCATAAAATGCCTATTAATTGTCACTATTTATTTGGAAACAGCACAATATTGTTCCAGCCTTTTTACCCTTGGTGTGCAATTATCAGCTTAAAAAGTTCTTAGAAGTAAATTTTTACTGTTATATCATGAATGATTGTATTGAAAAGTATTGTTGATTGCCATATACATTTAAATAGTTCAGGCGTGATGGTGTAATGAAGACACACAGTTTTCTCACTTTGAGCCAGCAGGTGATGATCAGTGAGCTGGTAGATAGTTGTGGTGGTGAGGGGAAGCTGATGGTTGGATAGGTGTTATGGTGGAGAGTAGGCATTGATGGTCATCAATTTTCATCTGTAAAGTAGGCTACATTACTTTTATATAGACTTCTGCTGCTGCTAGATGTGTAAATGGAGTTTTCTTGAAGAAAATAGTGATGGGTAGTTGTTTGGATTGAGGTTTTCATTATATTTATGATATTTCTGTATGTTGTCTAGAGATTTTCTCAACTTGTATTGTATCAGATATGGCATCTGATTTTTTCACGATAAATTGAGATTCCTGCATTGTAGAAATTGTTAGGTTCCAATGGGAAAAAAAAAAAAAAATGTACAGCAAAAAACTGGGGCTTCACTGTACTACTGATTAGGTGTGAGTGAATGATTTGAATTAACCTTGTGGGCCTCATTTCTTTCTATATTCTTATACATTGAGTGTATGTTTATAAACATATTTATTGAAATTTCATTGCTCACAAAAATAAGGAATTCCATCTTTATTAGAATTTCAGTTCTTGTAGGAATGGCAAGTTTGTCTTGTCAGTTTTGCTTTGTTATTCCAATTGAAGTTTTATTAAGATTCCAGTGCTTGTATGAATGGTGAGTTTGTTTTTCCAATATTGGTTTGTTGTTAAATATTTATTAAAATATCAGTGCATTATTGCAGTTGTAGTTTATAGTGACTGTGTTTTGTCACTTACTCCACTATATAAGTAAATGTATTTAAACAATAGCTCATGATTGTAAAGGGTATGTGGAAGTAAAATGTATGGGAAGGAAATGCTTGGATTATGTAGTAGAAATCAAGTAAACAAGTTTGTCAGATTTAGTGTAAGAATTTAGTTTGTGTAGGAACAGAAAGATCACATGAATGGGTTTTGTATATACTGATTGTTCTTGATTAACGAGGCACAAAGCTCCATACAGGCTTTAAGTGGCCTGTCATATTTATGGATTAGGTACTTGTGTATCATTAAATAAAGAAATTTAAAGAAATTAATGTTAGTCAAATATGAAATGTATTATCATAGATTTGTAACTGTTTTATCATACTAGCCTTATATTTTCATTTGTGTTGCAGCAAGTGTTTCGGGACCACCACTTCAATCAACACACATACTATAGTGTGACCTATTGCAACCACTGTGGCCTCATTATCTGGGGTATTGCTCCCCAGGGCTACCAGTGTGCCAGTAAGTGCTGGTAGCATAAGCATCTTGACCTAATGCAAGGAAAAATAAAGTTGTAATACATTCTGCATATGTAAGAGAAAGGTTGCCATGATATGAGTTATGTATGATTGCCTGTACAATTGGCATTAGGTGTTTGTTTTGAGTAATAACCGCACACACTATTCCACACATCCTCTCATTCTTATTTCTTTCAATATTTTTTCACAACACAGTTTCATACTACTACTTATTTCGTATCATTTAATTATTATAGAGACTCAAGTTTGAAATTTTCCAACTTTGGAGTAGGCATAAAGTGAAAAAAATACATGGTTAATGGTTTTTAGCCTTCTGCTCATAATTTTTAGTGACCGGTGGTTTGCATTGCCAACACTGGTCAGTGTTACCTGACTAAACTGACTGTACCATGGGATGGTAAGAACCATAATGGAATGGATGGTTGGTTGTCACATTCAAAGATCATCATGTTCAAGTCCATTATTATAGTGCTCGGTAATGATTTAGATCAAGATGTTTCTAAGCAAAGATAAGTTTATGAATTTGAATTAGATAAAAATTTCAAATGATAATGGGATGGTTATGGTTGCACCTGAAATTGAGATACATAGAAAATTCACATGAATAACAGTCCTTTTACTGGGTTAACTACATTTAGGTGTGTAATGTGTATTTTTATGTTTCATACTTTGCTGATGTTCTTTGAGAAGACACCTTTAAAAGTAGAAATGGTCTCTAGTTTGGCCACCATTCTGTTGAAGTATTACATGGTGCGCAGTCTGTCTGTCTACCTGACATATTTTTGTCATGAGACTAAATTTAATGTTGATAATAATTCTTTCATTTGAATTGTTGATGAGCCCATAAAATATTTAAAAACTTCTTTTAAAATTTAGTGTCAAGTATATTTCAGGAGGGAGAGTAGGACAACAAAGTTTGTGCATTTGGGTATTTTGCTTTATGGAATATTGAACATTTGCAGGCATATTTGAAGATACAATAACTTGGAGCTCACTTCACAAGAGCATTTTTCCTATGCAGTAGTATGACCTTGCATGTTTTCACAAGTGTTATTTCTTGCATGGTTCGTTTGCAGTAGTGCCAGTGTTCCCAACCATAGGATGATCCCTTTATGCTCAGGATTTTTGAACTAATAATCCTGGTTTTCAGGGCATCAGGGTAACTTTACAAATTCTGAGCAAAATCTAGGGCAATGTAAAGTTTTGGAAGGGTGACATAAATTTTGGAAAGAAAAAAAGAGAGAGAGAGAGAGAGAGAGAGAGAGAGAGAGAGAGAGAGAGAGAGAGAGAGAGTGTATGTCAAAAAGTCAATGAAATTAATAGGTAAATAATGTCTGGAAGACTCTGTATTCTCATTTCTGACCTTAAAAAAAAAAAAAAAAAAAAAAAAAAAAAAATATATATATATATATATATATATATATATATATATATATATATATATATATATATATACACACACACATACTCTTACACATATTTACATATACATACATACATACATACATGCAGTTAACCCTTGAACCTTGAACTATTCGAACCTTGTAAAATTTGGACTTAATCCAAAAATTTCAATAAATAATACCCTTGGAGATCGACCAAAATTAGGACCTTGACCAGCTGACACTGGCTGATGAAGGTTGAAAAGCATCAGTTGTGCATATATGTTTATTATGGCAGGTGTAGTCACTGTGGCTAAGTCTACCATTATTACCATAATTAAAAACAAAGATATTATCAAAGCAACCAATGTTGCCAAAGGATTTTTTTTAGTATCTAAGCAGACTCAATTGCTGGAGTCAAAAATTGTTAGGATTGCAAGATCTGTTGAGATGTGGGTGCCTACCAGTTAGGACAGACGATCAGCTGGAGTATACAAAAATGGCTGTCCACAGGAAAATAGCTACTTTTCTCATTGCAGAAAAGTTCATTGACAACCCATTACTTGATGATGTAGACATTATTCATAGAAGATATGAAGTTTTAATTAGGTAAGAGGAGAGAGGAGAACAGAGGTCAAGTCTTATAAGTAAGTGATTTCCTTCTTGTGTAACTCCATTAGCACCATCTGTGTGTGCTATAAACCTGCTACCAAAAGATAGATCAAATCAATTTTAGTTCAATGTTTATTTTCTTAGCAAAGAATCAGAAGTTTTGGAATGGATTAAAAGTATTTACAATATGGAAAAAAACAGTTTTGGACTGTGACCAATTCAGTCCTCGAACTGCCTCTGGAATGCATTGTGTTCAAGTTCTGAGGGTCCACTGTATGTGTGTGTGTATATATATATATATATATATATATATATATATATATATATATATATATATATATATATATATATATATATATATATATATATATATATATATATATATATATATATATATATATATATATATATATATATATATATATATACACACACACACACACACACACACACACACACACACACACACACACACACACACACACACACACACACACACACACACACTATTTTAAAAACGTAAACTGGATGGAGATGGAAAACTCATTAATGGTTCAAGAGAAATATAACTTATTTTTGGAAATATACAAAACTGGGGTCAGGGAATATGTTCTGAAATATAGACCTAAAGAAGAAGGAAAGAAAGATTGGTTTAATGCAAGATGTGCTAGGGCAAAGGAGAAACGAGATGGAGCATGGAAAAGGTGGAGAAGAAACAGAAATCCAGAAAATAAGGAAAACTTCAAAACAGCAAGAAATGAATATGCTAAGGTGAGAAAGGAAGAAGAAAAGAACTATGAAAAGGACATTGTTGAAAAATGTAAGGAACAACCAAAATTGTTCTACAGATTCATAAATGGAAAAATAAGACAAAAAGAAACAATAGAAAGGTTAAAAGGAGAAAACGGAATGGTGGAAGACCCAAAAGTATGGCAGAACTGTTAAATAGTAAATTTCATGAGGTCTTTACTAAGGAATCCAAATTTGAAAGACCACAGGGTAATAGAGACTGTCTATATGAAAGAGATTAAAGTAACCAAGCTTGAAATAAAAAGTTGATGACGGAATTAGATGAGGAAAAGGCAATGGGACCGGATGAAGTCTCAGGCAGAATACTGAAAGAATGTAGGGAAGAACTAGCAAGTCCAATATACAACATCATAAAATGCTCAATAGAAAATGGAACAGTGCCAGTGGAGTGGAAAAGAGCTGAGGTGGTTCCCATATATAAGAGCGGAAGGAAGGAAGAACCTTTAAATTACAGACCGGTATCACTAACTAGTGTAATATGCAAGATGTGTGAAAAAGTAATAAAGAAGCAATGGATTGAGTTTCTTGAAGACAACAAAATATTATCAAATAGCCAATTTGGTTTTAGAAAAGGTCGGTCATGTGTAACAAATTTATTGAGTTTGTACTCTAGAATAGTTGATAAAGTACAAGAGAGAGAGGATGGGTTGACTGTATTTATTTAGATCTAAAAAGGCTTTTGATAAAGTGCCACATGAAAGATTACTATGGAAGTTAGAGGAGAAGGGTGGCTTAAAAAGGAAACACATAGAGATGGATGAAGAATTACTTTGTGGGGAGAGAAATAAGGACGATAGTTAAAGATATGAAGTCCAAGTGGAGAACAGTAGACAGCGGAGTGCCACAGGGTCAGTATTGGCACCAATACTTTTCTCGTATATATAAATGACATGCCAGAGGAGTGAACAGCTACATAAATCTGTTTGCGGACGATGCGAAACTGTGCAGAGTCATTAAACAAAAGAGGATTGTGAAATACTACAGGAAGACTTAAACAAGATCTGGAAATGGAGCAAAAATGGGAGATGGAATTCAATGTGGACAAAAGCCATGTCATGGAAATGGGAAAAAGTGAAAGACGACCAGTGGGAATCTATAAGATGGGAGATGGAGTAGAACTAGAAAAAGTAAAAAGGAAAAGGACTTGGGAGTGACAATGGAAGAAAATAATCAACCGGTAAGCCATATTGATAGAATTTTCAGAGAGACGTATAATTTGCTAAGGAATATTGGAGTAGCATTTCACTATATGGACAAGGAAATGATGAAGAAATTGATAAGTACTAAAATAAGACCTAGATTGGAATATGCAGGAGTTGTGTGGACTCCCCATAAAAGAAACACATAAGAAAATTAGAGACTACAAAAATGGCTACAAGAATGGTTCCAGAATTTAAAGGGATGACATATGAGGAGAGACTAAAGGCTATGGATCTACCAACCTTGGAGCAGAGAGAGAGAGAGGATCTGATACAAGTTTATAAATTGATTAACGGAATGGATGAAGTGGATAATGAGAAACTGATCCTGAGAGAAGAATATGACTTTAGAAGCACAAGATTGCATAGTAAGAAACTAAGGAAGGGAAGATGTCTGAGAGATGTTGAAAAATTTAGTTTCCCGCAAAGATGTGTTGAGACTTGGAACAGTTTGAGTGAGGAAGTGGTGTCAGCAAAGAGTGTACATAGTTTTAAAGAAAAATTGGATAAGTGTAGATATGGAGACGGGGCCACACAAGCATAAAGCCCAGGCCCTGTAAAACTACAACTAGGTAAATACAACTAGGTAAATACACACACACACACACACACACACAAGTTTATAAATTGATTAACGGAATGGATCAAGTGGACAATGAGAAACTAGTCCTGAGAGAAGAATATGACATTCGAAGCACAAGATAGCATAGTAAAAAACTCAGGAAGGGAAGATGTCTGAGAGATGTTAAAAAATATAGTTTCCTGCAAAGATGTGTTGAGACTTGGAATAATTTGAGTGAGGAAGTGGTGTCAGCAAAGAGTGTGCTTAGTTTTAAGGAAAAATTGGATAACACACACACACACACACACACACACATCAACAGATCATAGAAGAGAAGATAGCTGAGAAAGTGGTGAAGGTTATTAAGTCAAATGAGACATTGGTGAGGGAAACTGTAGACAAAAAGAGATGTGTGGTGATATTTGGTGTGGAGGAGGATAAGACACCGAGTAAAATGGAGAGAGAGAAAAACATAAAAAAGGTGATAAATAATATCATTAATGTGGTGCAAGAGGAGGGAAAAGACCTAGTACAAGAAATAGAGGACTTCCATAGAATTGGAAAGTTCACAAGAGAAGGTATGAGGCCAATAAGAATCAAACTTAAGTCACAAAAGGATGTAGATGAATTGGTGGAGAAGTCATGGAGGCTAGCCCAGCAGGAAACAACAAGGAAGATTTGGTTGAGAAGAGATCTCGGTGAAAAGGAAAGAGAAATGTTAAATGAGTTGAGAAAGGAGGCTTTGAAAAAAAATGAAGAGAGGACAGAAGAAGAGAAGAAAGAGTTTTCTGGAGAATCTTGGATATGAGACTGAGGAAGTGGTTCATAACCCAGAAAAGTACAGCAAGAAAGGACTAAAGAAACTTACATATGAGCGAAATGTAATGTATTCCAACATAAATGGAGTGATATATCGATTTTAGAACTCAACGATTACTTGAGGACAAGAACCCAGATATTGTGGGTCTTACTGAAACAAAACTGAGAGAGGAGAAGACCTGATGAAGGTTGGAGAAGGAAATATAACGTTTGGAAAAGAAATAGAGTAGGTAAGATGGGAGGAGGAGTGATGTTGCTGGTTAAAAAAGATATAAAGGTGGATCAAGTGAAAAAAGGTATGGGAAAGGCAGAAGTGCTAAAGATCAGAGCAGAAACTAATGAAGGAAAAAGAGGCACTACATAGTGGTGTACGTACCACCTAAGACAAATGCATGGTCAGTACAGGAATATGAAGAAATGATAAGTGATACAGGAACATGTCTGGAAGAAATGTTGGGTGGCTGTGAACGAACTATAATGATGGGAGATTTTAATTGTAAAGAGGTGTGTTGGGAGGACTGGTCAATGGAAGGATCAGAGACAACATGGGAAATACACTATTGACACTGGCAATGGAAAATGTGTTAACTCAGTGGGTCAAAGAAGATACTAGGTTTGGAGGAGAGGAGCATCGTCAAGACTGGACTTGGTCTTTAGTACAGAGCCAATGGTCATTGAGGAGATGAGGGTGGAGTGCCCTTTAGCAAAGAGTGATCATGCAGTTTTGGAGTTCAAGGTGATAGACGAAGAGAAATCTAGAAGAAATGAAGAATATAAAGTGGGAAGATGGAATTATGCCAAGACAGATTTTGGAAACCTAAAGAAATTCTTTCAAGAGACAAATTGGATGAAATTCAAGAGTGCTAAGGGAGCAAATGAAAAGTGGAAGGAATTTATAAAAATATACAAAGAAGGTGAGAAAAAATTTGTACCAATAAGACAACATAGAGAAGTTGGAAAGCAGGACTGGTTTAACGATAGATGTGAAAAGGCTAGAACAAGAAAAGAGGATGCATGGAAGAGGTGGAGAAGGAAAAGACGGATTAAGCAGTGGGAAAGTTACAAAAGAGCAAGAAATGAATATGTGTTGATTAGAAGAGAAGAAAGAAAGAAACAAGAAAAGGATATAATTGATAAATGTAAAGACCAACCAAGGCTTTTTACAGACATGTGAACAACAACATCAAAAATAGAAAGTATTGAAAGTTTAGAAGTAAATGGAGTATACAGTGAAGATCCCAGGAAATGGCAGAGGCTATGAATGGATGCTTTCGGAAGGTATTCACAAAGGAGACTGCTTTTGACAAACCACTGGTAATGGAACAGAAAGGGATTATGAAGGAGTTTCAAGTAACTGTGGAGGAGATCAAGAACATGATGGGGAGTTTAGAAGTGAGAAAAGCTGTGGGACCTGATGGGGTATCAGGATGGATTTTAAGAGAATGCAGGGAGCAATTGGCAGAAAAAGTTTGTGAAGTAATTGATGCCTCATTAAGGGAAGGTGTAGTGCCCCAAGACTGGAAAAGAGCTAACATTGTCCCAATCTATAAATCAGGTAACAAGAGAGACCCATTGAACTATAGACCAGTGTCACTTACAAGTGTGGTAGCTAAGATGTGTGAGAGGGTGGTGAAGATAGATGGACAGACTTCTTGGAGAAAAATGACATACTTTGTGAGTGTCAATTTGGTTTTAGAAAAGGCGTTCATGCACGACAAACCTGATATGTTACTATTCGAGGGTGATAGATGTAATACAGGAAAGAGATGGTTGGGCTGATGGAATATATCTGGATTTAAAAAGGCCTTTGATAAGGTACCACACCAGAGACTGATCTGGAAACTTGAAATGGTAGGAGGAGTGCATGGCAGTTTACTAAAATGGATGGAAGACTTTTGGTAGGAAGAGAAATGAGAACAATAATTAAGGACAGACCATCAGAATGGGGATTGGTGGAGAGTGGAGTTCCACAGGGATCAGTGTTGGCACCAGTAATGTTCGCAGTCTACATAAATGACATGGTGGATGGGGTGTCCAGTTATGTGAGCCTATTTGCAGGCGATGCAAAATTGTTAAGAAAAGTGAGATGTGACAAAGATTGCGAACTACTCCAGGAAGACTTGGACAGAATATGGAAATGGAGCTGTACATGGCAAATGGAGTTCAACACGACAAAATGCAAGAAAATAGAGTTTGGCAAGAGTGAAAGAAGAATCAGGAGTATGTACAAGATAGGAAATGAAGACATAAAACCAGTCATGAAGAAAAAGACCTTGGGGTGACAATTACCAATGACCTATCGCCAGAGAGACATATAAACAAAATAATTGGAGAAGTATTGAACTTATTGAGGAACATAAGAGTGGCGTTCGTATATCTAGATGAAGAAATGATGAAGAAAATAATTACTGCAATGATAAGACCGAGGCTTGAATATGCAACAATACAGTGGGCTCGAACTTAAAGAAACACATAAGGAAACTAGAGAAAGTACAGAGGGCTGCAACAAAATGGTGCCTGACTTAAGAGATTTGACTTATGAAGACAGACTGAAAAGAATGCAACTTCCAACCCTGGAAAACAGAAGAAAGGGAGACCTGATAGCAATATACAGAGTGATGATTGGCATGGAAAAAATGGATAGGGAAGATCTGTGTATGTGGAATGGAAGAATGTCGAGAGGGCATGGGAAAAAACTAAAAATGGCCACTTATAGGAGAGATGTGAAAAAATATAGCTTCCCTCATAGAAGGGTGGAAGCATGGAATAGTTTAGACGTGGAAGTGGTCAACGCAAGGAATATTCATGATTTTAAGAAAAAGCTGGACATTAATAGATATGGAGACGGGACAACACGAGCATAGCTCTTTTCCCGTATGTTACAATTAGGTAAATACAATTAGGTAAATACACACACACACACACACACACACACACACACACACACACACACACACACACACACACACACAGGACGTGATTAAAAAAGAAGACAAGGAATCATTTCAGGAAGTATTTCAAGAACAGTTAAAAGAAAGAGATGAAAATATGACAAACAATGATAGGAGTCGTGAAGAAAAAAGAAAATTTAGTAAGAGAAATTGCGGAAAAAAAAGTGTAATTATTTTTGGCCTGAAAGAAAAAAATTTAAATATAGATCAAGAAGGGAAAAGGACGAAATGAAATCAGTAAAAGACCTACTAAAACATCTAAATGACGAGGATAGACAGAACTTAGAAGAGGAAGTAGAAGAAATCCATAGAATGGGACCATATCAAGAAGGAGGCAGTGATAGACGCGATAATGAAAAAGATATTACTAAAATCAAAAGCAGCAGCAGAAGATATACTATATAGAAAAACAAAACTCAGAGAAACAGAAGGTTGCAAAGATATATATATATAAAGAAAAATAGAAACGAGGAGGAAAGGAAGAGACAACGAACTGGTGGCAGAAGCAAGAGAAAAAAATAATGAAAGGTCTGGGGAGGAAAAGAAGGCATTTTTTTTGGAGAATTATAGGAGACAGGATAAGGAAATGGTATGTAAAAGAGAAGGAAGAGTAAAAAATGGAGCAAGTTTAACTAAAAATGATAAGAACAAGAGATTAAAAATTATGTATACGAACATAGATGGGGTTTTATCTAGTTTTATAAGAGATTACATAAAGAAAGAAGAACCAGATATTGTATGCCTGGTGGAAACAAAGTTAAATGAGGCAATAAAAATAGACATAGATAAAAGGTATAATATATGGAGGAGAGACAGAGTGGGTAAAGGAGGAGAAGTCATGATGATGATAAGGAAGGAGATCATGGTAAATCAAGTGGAGTGTGGGGAAGGAAAAGCAGAAGTATTGTATATTAAGATCCATATTAATAAAAAATTAGTTAACAATCATTGGAACATATGTGCCACCAAAAACAAATTCATGGACCAATCAAGAATATAAAGACATGATAGATGACACAATAAGGAGTCTTACAAGAATCATTAAAGAAAGGAGAAAAGTGATATTAGTAGGAGATTTCAACTGTAAGGAGGTGGACTGGGAAAATTATGAAAGTGGTATGGGGGAAGAAGCCTGGGAGATAGATTCCTGAACCTAATGATAGATAATATGATGGTCCAAAGAGTAAAGGAAAACACAAGATTCAGAGGAAACGATGAGCCAGCGAGATTGGACCTAGTTTTTACAAGGGATATACAAATGAACGATGATATAAGACATAAGTGCCCATTGGGAAAGAGTGACCATGTAATATTAAAAATGGATATAGAAGAGGGAAAGAGATGAATCATACAAAGGAGACCGATTAAATTACAGAAGGGCTGATATTGTGAACCTCAAGAACTATTTTAAAACGTAAACTGGGAGGAGATGGAAAACTCAGAGACGGTTCAAGAGAAGTATAACTTATTTTTGGAAATATACAAAACAGGAGTCAGGAATATGTCCCAAAATATAGACCTAAAGAAGAAGGAAAGAAAGATTGGTTTAATGCAAGATGTGCTAGGGCAAAGGAGAAAAGAGATGGAGCATGGAAAAGGTGGAGAAGAAACAGAAATCCAGAAAATAAGGAAAACTTCAAAACAGCAAGAAATGAATATGCTAAGGTGAGAAAGGAAGAAGAAAGAACTATGAAAAGGACATTGTCAAAAAATGTAAGGAACAACCGAAATTGTTCTACAGATTCATAAATGGAAAAATAAGAAAAAGAAACAATAGAAAGGTTAAAAGGAGAGAATGGGATGGTGGAAGACCCAAAAAGTATGGCAGAACTGTTAAATAGTAAATTTCAGGAGGTCTTTACTAAGGAATCCAAATTTGAAAGACTACAGGGTAATAGAGACAGTCTATATGAAAGAGATTAAAGTAACCAAGCTTGAAATAAAAGAGTTGATGACGGAATTAGATGAGGAGAAGGCAATGGGACCGGATGAAGTCTCAGGCAGAATACTGAAAGAATGTAGAGAAGAACTAGCAAGTCCTATATACATCATAAAATGCTCAATAGAAAATGGAACAGTACCAGTAGAATGGAAAAGAGCTGAGGTGGTTCCCATATATAAGAGTGGAAGGAAGGAAGAACCTTTAAATTACAGACCGGTATCACTAACTAGTGTAATAAGCAAGATGTGTGAAAAGAATAATAAAGAAACAATGGATTGAGTTTCTTGAAGACAACAAATTATTATCAAATAGCCAATTTGGTTTTAGAAAAGGTCGGTCATGTGTAACAAATTTATTGAGTTTCTACTCTAGAATAGTTGATAAAGTACAAGAGAGAGAGAGAGGGATGGATTGACTGCATTTATTTAGATTTAAAAAAGGTGTTTGATAAAGTGTCACATGAAAGATTACTATGGAAGTTAGAGGAGAAGGGTGGCTTAAAAGGAAGCACATTGAGATGGATGAAAATTACTTGAAGGGAGAGAAATAAGGATGGTAGTTAAAGATATGAAGTCCAAGTGGAGAGCAGTAGACAGCGGAGTGCCACAGGGTCAGTATTGGCACCAATACTTTTCTCTATATATAAATGACATGCCAGAGGAGTGAACAGCTACATAAATCTGTTTGCGGATGATGCGAAACTGTGCAGAGTCATTAAACAAAAGAGGATTGTGAAATACTGCAGGAAGACTTAAACAAGATCTGGAAATGGAGTAAAAAATGGGAGATGGAATTCAATGTGGACAAAAGCCATGTCATGGAAATGGGAAAAAGTGAAAGACGACCAGTGGGAATCTATAAGATGGGAGATGGAGTAGAACTAGAAAAAGTAAAAAGGAAAAGGACTTGGGAGTGACAATGGAAGAAAACAATCAACCGGTAAGCCATATTGATAGAATTTTCAGAGACATATAATTTGCTAAGGAATATTGGATTAGCATTTCACTATATGGACAAAGAAATGATGAAGAAATTGATAAGTACTAAAATAAGACCTAGATTGGAATATGCAGGAGTTGTGTGGACCCCCATAAAAGAAACACATAAAGAAATTGGAGAGACTACAAAAATGGCTACAAGAATGGTTCCAGAATTTAAAGGGATGACATATGAGGAGAGACTAAAAGCTATGGATCTACCAACCCTGGAACAGAGAAGAGAGAGGGATCTGATACAAGTTTATAAATTGATTAACGGAATGGATCAAGTGGATAATGAGAAACTAATCCTGAGAGAAGAATATGACATTAGAAGCACAAGATCGCATAGTAAGAAACTGAGAAGGAAGATGTCTGAGAGATGTTAAAAATATAGTTTCCATAAAGATGTGTTGAGACTTGGAACAGTTTGAGTGAGGAAGTGGTGTCAGCAAAGAGTGTGCATAGTTTTAAAGAGAAATTGGATAAGTGTAGATATGGAGACGGGGCCACACGAGCATAAAGCCCAGGTCCTGTAAAACTACAACTAGGTAAATACAACTAGGTAAATACACACACACACACACACACACACACACACACACACACACACACACACACACACACACACACACACACACACACACACACACACACGAGGTGAGGAAGTGGTGTCAGCAAGGAGTGTGCATAGTTTTAAAGGAAAGTTGGATGTGTGTAGATATGGAGACGGGGCCACACGAGTATGATACCCAGGCCCTGTAAAATTACAACAAGGTGAATACAACTAGGTGAATACACACATACATACATACATACATACATACATTAACTATATATGAATTATGGTCAACAAAAGTGCATTGGATATTCTTTTAGAAGGAAGATTTATTTTTCTTAGTGGCACAATATGTATAACTGTTCTAGAAGGATCTGCAATATGAATTTGATGTATTACTTTGTCTGTTTTACCAGAATTTGGGAAATAATGGCTCATCTTCCATAGAATAAAATAGAAATTACTATGGAGTATATGAGCATTTACATCGTAGGTGCTGAAGGCAAATGTTAGGTTGGGTAATTTTAGTGTATGTATAGGGAAGAGCTGTTATTGGTTGGCAACACTGAGCAGTGCACAAGATTCTCGTCTGTTTGCTGTAGTTTGTTTAAGATGAAAAATGAATGCTACTTTGGAAAAAGCAGTGTGGTCAGTAAATCTGTGCTGCACAGGAATTAAGCTACATGGCCAATGTTTAAAAGGTCTCACTGAATTTCATTAATTTCTAAACTGTGGGGAGTAAAGACCCGCTTATGTGGAGCAAGCCTTAGAGAATCATGACTTCTCTGTCTGGCAAATTCATCAAAGCTAATATTATGTTTATCTTAAATTCCAGATTGTGAGATGAACATTCACAAGTCATGTGCCAAGCAAGTAGAGGAGGTGTGCATAGGGCAGCTGCACAAAAAAGACAGGAGTCGGGACACAAGATTCAGTGCCATCCTTGGGAAGATTATATCTGATGATAAGGAGACAAAACGTAAGGTCTCACAAGTCAATGCTGCACATAGTAAGTATTTGTGTGTTACGATTTGCCAGGTGGTGCTGTGGGAAGATTTACAAGGATGCTTGCTTAATGAAGTTAGTAAAGTCTTTAAATAAATTTGTTATAGTCATTTTGTTGTTATGACATACATTCACATAAAAGAAAAAAGTTAGTGAATGTTTAAGTGAACATCATTAAAATATTTTCACGGGAAATTGAGGATGTAGGTTGATTGATGACTGAAATTTTGGCACCTTAACAATACAGTCCATTGGTACAATCAATATATGAAAAAAAAAAAAAAAAAAAAAAAAAAAAATCTGGCAAGATAATTTCGTAAAAAATTATTTAGAATATTTGAAATTTTAGTTTGTGGATGAGACCAGTTTTCTTCATAAAGAGGAGTACCTCATGTCCTGTAGAGAAATGTTTCTCCCAGAACCAGAGAAGATTCTTGAGTCTGTATCTAGTCAACAACCAGGACATCAGGAAAGGATAGGTGTTCCTGTTTTTTTTTTTTTATTATGTAGAGAAGAATGCCAACCAAAGGCAAAAAAAAAAGAAAAGATTAGACCCACTTGAGTGCTGGGTCTCTAAAAAGTGGAATAGCATCAGCCAAAATTAGGGAGCAAATGCCTCGATACCTCCCTCTTAAAAGAAGACAAGTCGTAGGAATTCGGAAATACAGATGGAGGGAGGGAGTTCCATAGTTTACCAGTGAAAGGTATGGATAATTGAGAGTACTGGTTAACTCTTGCGTTAGAGAGCTGGACAGAATAGGGATGAGAGGAAGAAGAAAGCCTTGTGCAGCGAGACCGCAGGAGGAGGGGAGGCATGCAGTTAGCAAGATCAGTAGAACAGTGAGCATGAAAATAGCGATAAAAGATAGAAAGAGATGCAACATTTCGGCGGTGAGAAAGAGGCTGAAGACAGTCAGAGGAGGGGAGTTAATGAGACAAAAAGCTTTTGATTCCACCTTATCTAGTAAAACTGTGTGACTGGAACTCTTCCAAACATGCGAAGAGTACTTTAAGGTTCTTTAAGTTTTGGCAGTCATTCAGTAAGTGCTGTATAACGAATGCTGTATAGAGAAAGTCAATGATGGTGTAATGATGCAGAAATGTGATGTAGAGAAGCCATGAAACTAAAATGAGAGGTGTGCAGATTTGATAGGAAAAAAAAAAAAAGCTCAATGCACAAACATGTTCTTGAGCAAGAAAATATTAGATGTTGCTGATGGAAATAAAAGATTTGATAACTGCTGAGGTAATGGTAAGTGATACAAATGTCATGATAATTAATGAGGTAATGCTAATTAAAGGAAATGCTTGATTTGACACTTGAAATTTACTTAGTGCTGAAATCCTTGTATGATGTTTAGCATATAATACTATTGATACATGATAATAAGTTGTGTTGTGACTGTTTTATCTTCTCATCGGAGATGAGAAGATAAAACAGTTTATATGGGAAACTGTGATGAAAAATATTAGTCATGGAGTCTGGTTGAAATGAGTGTAGTGAAGATGAAAAGCAGTTATACAGAATATATGAAGATGAATATTGTTCAGAGAATCTATGATGAAGATAGATAGTGGTTATAGAGATGCACCAGTGCCCACATATGATGCATAAAGTAGAATGTGTTGAGACTTAAGGGTATTTTGTTGGTCTTTTGTTTCACTCGGTCCAGTGTAGATTGATGTCATTGTTAAGACATGCGCATAGGAAGCAGGAGTAAAAAATAATAGGATATGACAGTTGTGTTCATATATCTTAGTGGTGAAGGCAGAGATGAGGAGAAATCTGTTTATGTGAATGACCTGAAGATAAGAAACAAAAGATGCATATAATATTCATTATTTAATATTGCCATCTTAAAGAGTTGATGAATACTGTGTTAAACCTTATCATAAAATTTTATTATATCAATGTATCATATGATTGCATTTGTTTTTACATTCAATGAAAAGTATTGTACTTTTTTATGAGTGCTAAATGTATAATTTAGTGTAAATTTATGTATTAAGGATTATTATTGGTATTTTTCATTGTGTTGGTGATGGTTGTAGGTGACTGGTGCTGGGCTTAGCTTAAGGCAGTTGTACTAACAACCCTCATGTTTTGGTGTCCACTAACCCTGTTCTCACCATTGCTCCACCAGACAGTACATTCTATGTCTCGGCTGTGAACTCTCCTGCGGGCACGTTAGGTACAGTTCCATAGCTGCCAGTACTGCACAGTGTGTGTGCTTTTTGCTTGATGCAATAGATAAAGTGTGCACTTCCAAGTCAATGCTTGGATTATACATATTTAGTACAAGCACAGACCATGTAGTTTGATCTTTTGTGTTGACATTTTTTAAGGCTGTGCTGAAGAGCTTAAGCAATGCTCAGTTCCTGAATGATTTCTGAAAGTTAATTTTCCATGGTAGACTGAATTTTATAGTATATTGGTATTGTTCCGATTTAGGAAACATCATATATCTGGGATTGTTTGCTATATGAAGATATTTGGATGTGCTATTTTAGGTACTTATCCATTTGAAGTGAAGATAGTGTCCAAGTTCCTGACTGCTCCAAATATCATGTAACAGGAAAATTCAAGAAATTGAAAAAGACAGTTTTATGCTGAGCATCATTAACAATCTACACCTGTTCCCTGACTTGATGAATATCTTCTAGTTTTCAAATATGATTATGCACACATCCATTTTTCTCTTTGCAGAAGGTTTAAGATAAAGCAAGAACAGTATTGAAAGAGAAAACATTGCAGGTCATGCAATAGCTTTTTGATATCCATTAATCACTATACATGCTGATTCTTATATGATTTGTACTGGAACTTGTAGTAGAGTAAAAGAGGGAATGTAAAATGTTCAGATTGTGAGATGGAATTTGCTATGATTTGTTTGCCAAGTTTGATCACATACATATGGTAGCTATTTTGTGAATGAAGCACATGTCCCAACCCTTCCTGTAGTCATTGAATTGCATTATCACAGTAATGTAGTACTTCCCTTTATTATGATTTAAATGCTT
The DNA here is from genome assembly GCF_017591435.1 of Portunus trituberculatus. NCBI lineage: Eukaryota > Metazoa > Arthropoda > Malacostraca > Decapoda > Portunidae > Portunus > Portunus trituberculatus. Next base: position 9,585,957 of record NC_059274.1, read on the forward strand.
GCAGACATTGCACCTGATGATTTAAGGAAAAGTATTGCCTAATAACTATAGTAAAACTAGACTAACTTGGTACTTTTAGGCGTTGGCTGCACCTATCTTTTATTATTGTCACGTTTACACTTGACACACACACATGGTGATCTCTTTCTCCTGCTCATATTTTCATCATTTGCCTTAATTTATCTAAAATTATAATATTTCATATCTGCATGGCTTATTGAATGGTTTTTTATTTGGAGATGGAAGAACGATGTTGTATATCTTCTACTACACTTAGCAGTATGTATTGGTTGTGCAGCGCTGCCACCCAGTTGTCCTTGACACATGAATCCCCAAGGTTGCTCCCTTCTGGATATGGTCAGGTCAAGTCACTCTGTGGTTTGAGGTGGCAGTAGTGTGGAGAGCTAATGCCAATGCCCAAAGTATCGAGCTAAGCTATAGTGCTGTACGTTTTCTAGGATAGTAATTTGTAGGATGGATAGTAATGTCTGCTTGCTCAGAGGACATTGTACTAGTTCACTTGTTTCATTTGCTTTGTCAGTAAACCACCTTCATACATCAAAGTCAGAATTATTCTCTGAGTATTAAAGTAATGCTAAATATTTTGGATGCAGTTTATTGATTCAACTTTCAACACTTTCATACATAAGCGATGAGTAGCCAGCTATGACAAGTGGCCGAATGCCAACTACGGTGAAATTGAGTTAGAAATAAATGTTTTCTGTTTTATGATTTACCTTAGATCTTCGAAATAACATTACACTATTGTGATTAATGAACTCTAGCTGCACACACAATAGAAATAAGATCATATTAATGTTACTATTTCTAAGATGTAGGGGAAATTATAGAATAGAATATATTTAAACTATTTCATGGTGGTTGGCACTTAGCCCCTTGCTGCAGCCAGCTACTTGTGTACTGCAGGCATGATTTCTGACTGTTGATGAGTATGCTTGCAGTGTAGTTACAATGATGTGACATTCAGTCTCTGTGGCTGTGACCATAGTGCTCATTGATTGAAGTTTAAAGTGAGAAAATAGAAATTATACTACTTGTAGGGAAATATAAACTTGAGTGAAAGATATACAGTTAGTTCTTGAACTTTTTGGGATGAAGTAACAGAGATATCTAGAATGCTGATTATCTGTGAAGACTTCTGATCCTGCTATGGATTCTTAAGGCGATACAAATTAAGAATCCACCTAGCATACCTATAGACTTTTTTAGGTTAAAACATGTTAACACAAATACTTAACTTGATAAAAGAAAGTGAATTAATGATCATTGTGGTGTAGGCTTTTGTTCCTCCCTACTCCTTGGTATCACAAATACAGCTGCCATTGCTATGTCACCATTGCTGCCACTACTGCTGTCATCATCACATGCTCTATTCAGCCTTCCTTCCTTCCATCATTATAATTAACATCTCCACCTTCTCTAGAACAAGCATCTCTTCATGTTTAGGGGTGTCTCCACCATGTTTCTTGGAAGCTTTTTTTCTTGGCTATGTTGAAAATATGATGACAATGTTAACAAGAACTTAGTTGTAGTGAAATATATACAGGCAGTAGGAAGTGTACACTGTTAGTTGCCAAACTTGCACTTGATTATAGTGCAAAAGAGGGAATGTAGGATAGTATGATTAGCAGTGTTCTATGTATGTATGGTGTAGTGTGCTGTGCTGCACACATGATTTGATTTTGTGGCAACCTTTGAATTCACATACATCTCCCTTTTGGTGCTAGTCTGTAAATTATCAAATTTGTGAATGATGAATCTGTGAATTTTTAAAGCTTTCTATATTAGACAAAACATCATGCTTAATGAATGCTTAATGAAAGTAAAAACTGATAGAGAGAGAGAGAGAGAGAGAGAGAGAGAGAGAGAGAGAGAGAGAGAGAGAGAGAGAGAGAGAGAGAGAGAGAGAGAGAGAGAGAGAGAGAGAGAATTTACCTAGTTGTATTGTACAGGATTTGAGTGGGGGTCATAGTGTCCTGTCTCCATGTTTCCATTTATCCAAATTTTCCTTAAAGTTATGCACATTATGCTGTAACAACTTCACTATTCAATGCATTCCACTTCTTCACCGTTCTCTGTGGAAAACTGTATTTTCCAATATCCTTCACACACTGCCTCATCCTGATTTTCTTTACATGGCCATCTTCTTCTGTCAATAGCACTAGGTCTTTCTTGTCTATCTTTTTCAATGCCATTGACTATCGTTCTCTTCTATCTTGTAAGGTTGGTAGTCCCATTTCCTTCAGCCGCTCTTCATATGTTGGGTCCTTTAGTTCTGGCACCATCTTTCTAGCAATCTTCTGTATCCGTTCTAATCTTATATCTTTTATAAAACTTGGATACCACACTATAGCTGCATATTCCAGTTTTAGATGTATCATGCTTGTAATGATTGTTTTCATCATATCTTTGTTTATTAATGAATGTCCATGAATGTGTATGTGTGTTTGTGTGTGTGTTTGTGAAAGTTGATGATGGAGTATTATATAGGATTACAAGGTATTTCAAACTATATCAGCCATTTAGAGGTAGTTTAAATTGATAACATTATTTTGTACATACTACAGTTTAGTATTAAGAACTAGCTACTGGATGAAATATGAAAAGGTATAATCTATGGATATTATGGGCATTATTCTTTGTTTGTGAGTTAATATGGTACTTTAATATGCATAGGTTAATGTCTGTAAAGGTAGGCATAGTATGGAGATTTCATGAAGTTAAGTGTTTGGTATTACTTCAACTGGTACTTTTCCAGCTCTGAGTTGGTTGAAGTTCAATGGGCATTTTTCAGAACTAGTGGTTGTCACCGGGTGGCAGCACAGTACTTGTCTCCTTCACTCTCACATGGGTAATATAGAACATACCTGCAATGTCATTCAATAAACACAGAGATGCAATAAGTTGATATGATGCATATTTCTACATAATTGCTGCTAAGTAGTAACACAGGCAAAATCAAACCCTATTCATGAACAATGTATATAAGTTTATTTTCTTGTGAATTGGCATTGAGGCTTATTTGGTCTTCCACATTTCTTAGAGTACACCCTTGATTGGAAGTGTATTAATCCAGTTGACAGTAAACATGAAAACAACATGTCTGTGTCACTTAAAAAAGTCCAAACCATACAGGTCAACTTACTAGTTAATGGAAACAACAATTCTAATTAAGAATAGGCAGCTTGAGTATCCTGGCGAGAATGTTGCTGTCTAACCCAACCTGGGCTGCCCACCTGTTTATTTTAACAAACACATTGTTGGACAAATAGTTAAATTCTTGTTGTAATGTCTATGCTACTATGCCATGAGGAGGAAGAAAGCTTCACATATTTCTCACTCCTCACTCTACAGCTGTCCAGTGATATGCTTATTCTTTGCTCGATTGTTTTGCAACTTCTTGATCTTGATGAAAGCGATGCTAAAATTCTCACGAAAATAACTATACCTATATATCACGTTGTTACTTAGTAAGCTGGGTCATCCTATGTAGTAGTCAAAGATTTCACCTTTTTCATTGTCCAAATCAGTTGATTTTAGACTTGTAATATGCTGTGTTTAAGATATTGATAGCAGTATTACAAGATAATCACAAAAAAATATTTGTTTTAACCAACTTGTAAAATTATTTATACAAGTTATTTAAAAGCAGATACAGAATGTAAACAGTAACATAATATTCAGTTTTCTATGCATCTGTATGTGCATTGGATTTAATACAACAATAATTTAGCTTATGTCAGGGAAGGACATGTAGCAGCAATGACATCTGGTGGATTAGTTCCAAAAACTCCCCATTCACACAGCCTTCCTAAAGAGGGCATTCAAAAGCTTTTGTTTGCATCGATTCTTTTTTATCTAACAAACTATCTTGATCTTCCCATATACCTCTGCATTATTGCATCTCTTACTGAACTTGCTAACTGCATGCTTGTTCCCTGTCATCCCATGGTGTCTATGCACTTGAGTTTTTTTTTACTCCTCCTATACTGGGAAATTGGAACTTTCTTCTTGTTTATATTTTTTCTTCTTCCTACAAATTGAAATGTTTCAAAGCAAGAGTATCAAGACACACCAGAATCTAGATTAACCTTCCCACTTGTTTATTCTTCCATTTCTTTTTTGAGGAACATATTGTGAGCATTTTTCATGCCCTTGGTTGGTCTCCCTGACTCAAAAAAAAAAAAAAAAAAAAAAAAAAAGAAAAGTATGTTATATTTGAGCCATTTTATTAATCTGAATTTTGTAATCAAAGATGTATCATTGCAACAAAAGAATAATTAGAAGTTGACTTTGTTCACAAGTTTTTTCAGTGGTGTGTAATGTTACACACTTTAGTTCAATGCAAAGAAGGTCCATTGCTCCTCTGTAATGGCAATTATTTTTTTTATTTCTTTAACTTTTTTAATGTAGGAGGGGAACCGATCAATAGCAACAAAAATTGATTATAAAAGGTTCACAACTGTCAAAATTGCCAAATCTATGGGATAGATGTTTTGAGACTTCCCTCTTAAATAAGTTCAAGTCATAGGAGGGTAGAAATACAGAAGTAGGCAGGAGAGTTTATCAGAGAAAGATATGTATGCTTGAGAATACTGGTTAACTCTTGCATTAGGGAATAGTTTATAGTACAGGCTACCCCTGCTTAATGAAGGGGTTACGTTCCTAAAAACCCTTCGTTAAGCGAACCAATTATAACAAGTTCCATTGAGAGTAAACAAAGTGAGAGTGCATCATAGTACAGTAAAAGGTTTAATGAAAATAAAGATTCTGAAGATAGAAGATTATTGGATAATTTGGATGTCAGAAAAGTAATGGGGCCAGATGGTGTTTCAGGCTGGGTGCTGAAAGAATGTAAAGAGCAACAACTGGATCCAATTTTGGATATAATTACAAGTTCACTAAGTGAAGGGAAAGTTCCATTAGAATGGAAAAGAGCCAACATAATACTGATATTTAAAAAGGGAAAAGCAAGTGAGCCGTTAAATTACAGACCGGTGTCACTTTAAAGGCGGCGTCACACTAGCACTTTTCCGTCTTCTTTTTCCGTCAATTTTCTGACGACTGTCAACTTTTGCAGACGGTGGCCGTCACACACAAGCTTGCTTCCGCCTTTGCCGCGCTTGTCGATTGTAAACAAACATGGCTCCTCATTCACCCCAGCAAGCCGCGGCTTTTTTGCACCTTATAATGTAATCAGCTGTTCTGTGATCCCAAAGGCAACGGTGACCTCTAATGCTCTCTATGAGAAATTCGTCAGAGTGTTTTATTCACTGACAGATAACATAACTGCTCATCTTGGCCAACTACTTGGAAGTTACCTTGGAAATATTCAAAAGCGTCGGACATTCGCACTCCCCAGTTGTACACAAACAACTGAGGAACTTTTCATTGCTAGTCTGGAAGAAAACAATATGTATACAAATATATATTCATCAACTTATTTAAATTTCTTTTGTCATGATAATAGCATTCTTCCGTTTAACAAAAAAAATTTTAATAAAAGTGTTGATTAGAAACCATAGTTCTTATTTTGACTATAAATTGGCGCTAGACGAAAACGATGCGTTCCGTCTGACTCAAGAAGACGGAAATCGCCTGAGACGACGGAAAAAGTGCTAGTGTGACGGCATTATGGGAAAGTTGTGTGAAATTATTATCAAGGAAAATGGGTTGAACATCTAGAAGAAGAACAAGTCATAACAGACAATTTGGGTTCAGGACAGGGTGGTCATGTGTGTCGAATTTATTAAGCTTATACTCAAGGTAGTAAGGCAGCGTCACACTAGCACTTTTTCCGTCGTCTCAGGCGATTTCCGTCGTCTTTTTACTCTTCTGTCAACTCTTTCCGTCGTCTTGAGTCAGACGGAACGCATCGTTTTCGTTTAGCGCCAAATTTTAGTCAAAATAAGAACTATGGTTTCTAATCAACACTTTTATTAGAAAATTTTTTTTTTGTTAAACGGAAGAATGCTATTATCATAACAAGAAATTTAAATGAATTGATGAATATATATTTGTATACATATTATTTTTTCTTCTAGCCTAGCAATGAAAAGTTCCTCAGTTGTTTGTGTACATTTCCAGGGGAGTGCGAATGTGCGACGCTTTTGAATATTCCCAAGGCAACTTCCAAGTAGCTGGCCAAGATGAGCAGTGGACAAAACACACTGACGAATTTCTCATAGAGAGCATTAGAGGTTACCGTTGCCTTTGGGATCACAGAACAGCTGATTACATTATAAGGTGCAAAAAAGCCGCGGCTTGCTTGGGTGAATGAGGAGCCTTGTTTGTTTACAATCGACAAGTGCGGCAAAGGCGGAAGCAAGCTTGTGTGTGACGGCCACCGTCTGCAAAAGTTGACAGTCGTCAGAAAATTGACAGAAAAAGAAGACGGAAAAGTGCTAGTGTGACGCCGCCTTAATAGGACTGGATAACCAGAGATGGATGAGTGGACACAGTATACCTGGACATATTAAAGGTTTTTGATAAAGCCCCTCATGGAAGACTACTTTGGAAAATAGAGAACATAGAAGGACTGTGAGGAACTTTGTTAGAGTGGATAAAGGATAATTTGAAGGAAAGGGAGATGAGAACCGTGATCAGAGATATATACTCATCTTGGTCAGAGACTGCAGCAGCTCAAACAGTGAATCACACACATACACACACAGTGATTATTCGGTACAAGACATCCTGATTTCAGAAAGACACATAAATTGATCATTTGGTTCAGTGTACAAGACACTAACAAATATCAGGGTGGCGTTGAATTACATACATAATAGTATGATGAAAAAGATGATAACCTCTATGATAAGAGCTAGACTAGAATATGTAGCAGTGGTATTGTCACCATTCAGGCAGAAGGGCATCGGGAAACTAGAAAGAATCCAAAGGACAGCTAAAAAGATGGTGTCAGAAATAAAGGATCTTCCCTTTAAAGAAAAACTGAAAGAAATGGAACTACAAACTTTGAGGGATATACTGGAAAGAGGAGATCCAATAACGATGTATAAGTTAGTTAACCATACAGAAAAGATAGATAGACAAGACCTAGTATCACTGACGGAGGATGGAGATAAACGAACAAGACGCTCCAAGATCATGAAAAGTTTAGGATGGTGGACATCTGGAACGGAATGAATGAAGAGATTGTAGCAGCAGAAAGTGTACACAAATTTAAAGAGGGTGTCACACGGGCACTTTTTCCTGCGATACCGTGTCATGCGACATGATTTTCGACGAGATGTCGCTGAAGAAGGGAGATCTCGTTCGATGCGGTGTCCACGGAAACAATCGAAAACACGTGGATTTCCTGTGATTAGAAGTCGTTGAAGGACTATATTGAATATATTGTATTAAATATTATGCTATTGTATATTATCATTAATTGGTGTTAGGTATCAGTACTTGATTGTGAAAATTTTATCCCATTAACTTGTGTGTATATATATATATATATATATATATATATATATATATATATATATATATATATATATATATATATATATATATATATATCGAATTTAACTTAAATATGATCATAGAACATTGATTTTATTTCGTGGTTTGTTTACGTTCTATTTTCTCTTACTACGGCAATATCGCCTCATCAAACCAAGAAATCATCGGCTGCTGCATCATCACCCATTATGACAACACTTACATTGGGAAGACACCTTGATTGACTTTGTTCTGGACCAACCACCACTGTGGAACACCTCGCATCCAATTGTAGTGTACTTCCTCATCTAGAGGCAGCAGCCTCCTATACTGGCTGCTTTCTTCTCTTCTAGGTAATCATTTTCGCGTCCACATCTTCATCCTCCTCTGCTGCTTTACTTATTCTTCTTGCAAAGTAAGTCCAAGGATTCCCACTACTAAAATAGCTCGGTTAATGGCATCCTTGCTTGGTGATTTCGCTTCTGTTGTGTTTGTTTTGCTGTTCCGCTGCCGCGCGTGGCGTTGCTGTTGTCTTTCTTGAGATGCCGTGTGCCATATTATTTCCCGCGGGACCGCGACGTCTCGTCGAACATGTTGTCACATACGTGATTTCGCAGGAACAGCGACCGTGTGATTACAGTAGATACGGAGACAGGTCACTATGAGCCCCACTCGAACCCTGTAAAGTGGGTAACACACACACACACACACACACACACACACACACACACACACACACACACACACAGATCGGTCTATGAGCTCTGAGCTCGCTCCGTAATGGGGAAGACTGGCTGGGTGACTAGCAGACGACCGAGGTGAATTACACACACACACACACACACACACACACACACACACACACACACACACACACACACACACGGCCCGGTAGCTCAGTGGTTAGAGTGCTGGCTTCACAAGCCAGATGACCGGGGTTCGATTCCCCGGCCGGGTGGAGATATTTGGGTGTGTCTCCTTTCACGTGTAGCCCATGTTCACCTAGCGGTGAGTAGGTACGGGATGTAAATCGAGGAGTTGTGACCTTGTTGTCCCGGTGTGTGGTGTGTGCCTGGTCTCAGGCCTATCCCAAGATCGGAAATAATGAGCTCTGAGCTCGTTCCGTAGGGTAACGTCTGGCTGTCTCGTCAGAGACTGCAGCAGATCAAAACAGTGAATTACACACACACGCCCGGTAGCTCAGTGGTTAGAGCGCTGGCTTCACAAGCCGGATGACCGGGGTTCGATTCCCCGGCCGGGTGGAGATATTTGGGTATGTCTCCTTTCACGTGTAGCCCCTGTTCACCTAGCAGTGAGTAGGTACGGGATGTAAATCGAGGAGTTGTGACCTTGTTGTCCCGGTGTGTGGTGTGTGCCTGGTCTCAGACCTATCCGAAGATCGGAAATAATGAGCTCTGAGCTCGTTCCGTAGGGTAACGTCTGGCTGTCTCGTCAGAGACTGCAGCAGATCAAACAGTGAATTACACACACACACTTGGATCAGTTTGAATGAGGAAGCGGTGTCAGCAAAGATTGTGCATAGTTTTAAAGAAAAATTGGAGAAGTGTAGATATGGAGACGGGGCCACACGAGCGGAAAGCCCAGGCCCTGTAAAACTACAACTAGGTAAATACACCTCACACACACCGCTTAGTACAGTGGTTAGCACGCTCGGCTCACAACCGAGAGGGCCCGGATTCGAGTCCCGGGAAGCGGCGAGCCAAATGGGCAAGCCTATTAATGTGTAACCCTTGTTCATCTAGCAGTAAATAGGTATGGGATGTAACTCGAGAGGTTGTAGCCTCGCTTTCCCGGTGTGTCAAGTGTGTTGTGGTCTCAGTCTTACCCGAAGATCGGTCTGAGCTCTGAACTCGCTCTGTAATGGGGAAAACTGGCTGGGTGACCAGCAGGCGACCGTGGTGGTGAATCATGCACACATCCCTTGTCGCGCCCTCAACAGACGAATTCTCTCCCCAAACACAGTTGACAGCATGACTCGCTCCCCGCATTGCCCTTCCCCATGCATCAGTGGCCGCATCTCCTCTATCCACGTCTCCATTCCCACCACTGCAACACAATTACTCCACAGGGACGCCTCGCCACCCGGCGCATCTCCATCTAAATCTCATTTCATTTACATATCTTGCACACAGGGCGCATACATGATGGGTGTAGCGGGGATATAGTGGAGTGTAGCGGGATGTGCTTCCACGCCACTACACACGCTTATTTTTCATTACGAGTGTTTTAATTAGCCCAGCCGGACTGTACCTGCCTTACATGCACCTGTTCGATGTCCACTTACAACACCTGAATTAGTATCGTATGTCCAGCTGCTCTGTAATCTTTCCTTCCCAATTTTGCCGCGATATCAGATCTACCTTACTTGCATATGATAGCTTCAGCTTGTCCGTTTGTGTTAATGATCCCAGCCTTTCACATTCCACCCCGCCATATACACCCTCGAGGCGAATGTGGGATGGTGTAGGTAGATTGGTGTGGTATGAGAACCAAGTGGTAGATGTAGACTGTCGAGGGGTAGGGACGCTATGGTGATCATGTATTGTAGTATCTTGTTTGTTACTGAGTGCGGTAAAGATGCCAGGTGGGATAATGTCGCGCATATTGAGTCTTTAAGGGGAATGAAAGTAAGTGCGAGGGAGGGTGAAAGGCGTGCCCTTGATTAGCTGGGGTAGGTAAAACGGTCTTGCCTTGGTAGGTCAAAGAAAATTAGGTTTTCTTTTAGTATTACCATTTACCTCATGGTCAGCACGGTACGTATTGTGCTGAGCAAATACTAAAGAGATTTGAATAGTAATTAGGGAATGGCAAAAAATGGCAGGACAAAAATAGAGAGATATGTAATATTCTGTTTGGGTGATACGGAATAGATGGACAGCCGATAGCAATGAGTGTAAAAATATAATTGTTTTGGTATGGAATCATTAGGGATAACGATACTACTACTACTACTACTACTACTACTACTACTACTACTACTACTACTACTACTACTACTACTACTACTACTACTTGAAGGAGGACGAAATTTATAACGAAGGAAAAAAAGTACTGGTTTATTTACATACATGCAGAGTAGAGAGATACTACACTCGACTCTATAATGAACTCCTAACACGTGGATCGAATGTGTTATTCTGTTCATGGATTGTTTCCCTTTCAAGACATGACACAACGTATCTTGTATTTTGTGTACGCATTCATTTGTTTTTTTTTGCGGTTTAGTATTTTTCTCTAATTTTTTTTTTAATGATTTTGATTTCTCTCTCTCTCTCTCTCTCTCTCTCTCTCTCTCTCTCTCTCTCTCTCTCTCTCTCTCTCTCTCTCTCTCTCTCTCTCTCTCTCTCTCTCTCTCTCTCTCTCTGACTGGTTCTTTCGTTCGTTCGTTCGTTCGTTCGTTTGTTTGTTTCTTCATTCCTTTGTCTTTCATCATCTTTTATATTTCCTGTTTTCTTCCTTCTAAGTTCGACCTTCCTTTTTCTATTTGCCCCCACTTACTGCTTCCCTCCCATTTCTATTCATTCATTCATTCTTTCTTTCTTTCTTTCTTTCTTTCTTTCTTTCTATGAATTAATTTGCCACTACTTCGAAATAAAGCACATAGTAGCAGCAATAAAGCTCTTGGTAATTAAGCATAGTGTACCGGAGTGGAATTATCGGTAATAGTATTTTAGTGTCTCATATCCTGTTATGATTGAAAAAAAAAAAAAAATGGGCATTAAACTCTTTATAATTACGTATATACGTAAAAATTGTTTGCTATGGTTTCGTGAATGACACGTAATTGAAGTGTACATGGATTTTGTTTTGGTATATGTGGTGATGTGGTTTTATTGCCATTTTTTTCCTCTTTTTTTTTTTATATAACTCTAAGGGGGCTAGATAAGTACACCAAATAGGGAAGGGAAGGCTGCATAATTTTCGCTTTAAATAGAAAAAAATAGGTTTATAAGGGCTAGAAATGAGTTATGCAGTTAAACGGCGGTGGTTGAATCGTGACATGCTTAGATATTTCTGGAATTATAGGCAATAGTCCAAAAAAGAGGGGAAAAAAAGAAAGGAAAGAAGAAACGTGATTAGGCAAATGTATGTGGGAGTGGTTTTGGTAGTAGTTGTATTCGAACCTGTGAATGAAATGGTGTCTTACGATTAGGTGTTTGGTTATATATATATATTTTTAATTCTTTGGAGAATGGTATGTGAACAGGGTATATCGATGGCAGTGATGATAATGGCTGTGTTCAGATCACCAGTTGGACTCTTCGTAATGGTTATATACAATAGGGATTACATGTAGGTATTGACTTTTCTAAACAACGCCTTTTTTATGTACTGTATCAACTTTATCTCTGTTGGTGATGGTAGTCATGACAATGATTTGAGTATTGGATAGAGTGGTTGGCAAGTGGGTGCCCTTCACGTGGGAGGCGTGACGGATAGCCACCGTGACGTGCACTCAAGTCAAGTCTACATGTTTATTAGACGGGAAATGCAGCAGTATAGTTGAGAAGGCGCTCCTGGTTAATTATTTTGGGGGGGCGGGCTGGGGGTGGGAGAGGTAGTGCTGCGGCGTCATAACTCAATTTTGACCTTCCTTCTCATGCAGTCCATACAGTCTTCATTTACGGGATTATTATTAGCTTACTGCGGGGGCTGTTTAAATGAGACTGCCGTTTTGATTCTTTTAATTTTTAAAGTGGGATTCTCACTTGTCCTTTTACGCAAAAACACTCGGCGATTACTTTTCTGTTCCTTTTCACCACTGGGCTGTTCGGCATTCATATTTCTAAGGCAATTATACCATTATTGCGTTTATAATTTCTACGTTTTGAATCAGTAATGCAATATATTTTCTTTCAAGTCAGTCATTATATTGACTTTATAATTATTATTCGTGGTGATTTTAATAACATTTTAGACCAAGGCCTCTCACCTTTGTGTTTAGAAACCGCTTCGTTATATTGTCCTTTTAACTCTGTTTTATGTTGCACTAGAAAAAATAATAATGGCTTTTTAGCACGTAAAGGGAGAGAAAATCCCATGTGTAGGTTGATACACGTGGTGGTTGTGTTTATGGACAGAGAAGCTCACCCTCTATTTATAGAGAGACCAAATTATTTATAGAGACACATTTGGTAGGCTTTTTTTTTTTCTTGCCTCTTAACTTTTACAACCATCAGTTTCCCTCCGTGTTTTTAAAAAAAAGATATGCGGGAAAAAATAATGGTACTTAGGTTACACGAGGAATTTTTCATGGAGAGAGAGAGAGAGAGAGAGAGAGAGAGAGAGAGAGAGAGAGAGAATTTGTTTATATGCTTATCATTTATTATAAGGAAAACTAACATTAGATACTTCACACACACACACACACACACACACACACACACGGCCCGGTAGCTCAGTAGTTAGAGCGCTGGCTTCACAAGCAAGAGGACTGGGATTCGATTCTCCGGCCGGGTGGAGATATTTGGGTGTGTCTCCTTTCACGTGTAGCCCCTGTTCACCTAGCAGTGAGTAGGTACGGGATGTAAATCGAGGAGTTGTGACCTTGTTGTCCCGGTGTGTGGTGTGTGCCTGGTCTCAGGCCTATCCCAAGATCGGAAATAACGAGCTCTGAGCTCGTTCCGTAGGGTAACGTCTGGCTGTCTCGTCAGAGACTGCAGCAGATCAAACAGTGAATTACACAGGAAGGCAGTGGCGAGGGAGGCGGTGGCGTATATAGTGGATAAGGTGGTGAGCGTGGGATCGGGCAGACGTTCATGCGTAGGTTCGAATCCCACCACGTACCGTCATGAAACTTTGTCATTTGTCGAGTGGTTTAAAGTTACCTACATGTCACCATGTTCTAGGTGGTTACACCAAAGATGAGGGTTTGTGGTGATATGGGCCTTAATATGGGTACCACTATAAAAAAAAAAAACTGCCTGTGCCACTAATGGGTGGAAGCTGAACAGCTACAGGCACTATACTCCATAACGGAGAAAAAAACCCCACTAATTTTGTATTATTTTTTGTGATTGAATTCTTAATTATGTGTTTATTGTACTTGTTGGTGTTTTGCATATTTCTTTATAAATAAGATAAATCGTCTTGTTATTGAGAAACTAATTGGACATCTTAGCTCATTATCATGACCCCAACCTAACAACCAAAGAGGAACTAGTTGCTTAAGCGGCAATAATTGATTTGTTCTAATATTGTGTGTGGTGACGTTATCACCTTGTGGGGAAGACGTAACAAGGGTGTGAGTGGCGACCGGTAAGGCGAGGGTTAGGTCTGGAAAGAGAGCCCGGCTGCGAGGATGCTGGTGATGAAGGGAAGAAGGATGGTGGGGGTGAGGGCGAGGCAAGTGCATTATTTTTTTTTCTTCGTGTATTCGTTCAAGGGCACCGAAAACGAACATAAAACGTAGATTATTGTTCCAAGAGTATGAAATAGGAAATTGAATAAAAAAAAGACTTATTTAGTTCTGACATTGCTTCGATTGACCTCTAGAGACAATTTGTATCATAAGAAGAGTGGGAGGAAAAATAGGCAGAGTTCCTGAGCTCACTTCCTAGTGAGGAGAGTGAAAATAGGGATGAGAATGAGTAGAAAGTCAAGTGCAGCGAGTCCGCAGGATGAAAAAGAGGCGTACAGATAACTGAAGAGCATACTGGACACTCGTGTAAAACAATGCTCCATTAAAAGCCTTGAAAGTAAATAACGGAAATTTTGTGGCAGGGATGTTTAGCTCAGAAAATGTACAGATCTCGAGTAATGACATGCCCTGGAGAAAATTGTCAAGTTAGGCCTGCTCTGCTTATGACTTGTGATGGTTGGAATTTTTAAAGTTAAGTTGTATTCAACAATAATTATCGATCACCCCGCGCTAGTTAAGGTTTCTTTTATAAATACATGTATAGACATGAAATATGTACAGGTCCATGCATAGGTATATACATGCATAGATACATACATGTATACAGGTAGGAAAACGGTGATGGACTGCTGTTGTCACTATATATTAGGAACCTAAACTTGCCTCTCACCAGACCCGAAGTCATCAAGCCACGCAGCGTACCAGTGTTTTAAAAAAAGAAGCCATACATGGCCTGTTTAGTGTGTCACCAAATCAGCTGGTTAGGTTTTCAGGCAGTTGTTCTTTGTCTCTTATCATTTCCTAGCGAGATATAGGTGTATGTTTTATTGGGGGGATGGGTTGGTAGGTGGAAGGCGGAGACTGGTTAGTTGTGGTGGTGCTGGTGTAATAATGTAGTAGCAGGACACTCAAGATTGATTCAACACCACTTATACCATGGCTTTCATTATAATTTGATTGGTTGTCGCACACAGCGAGGGTCCTGTCTGGGGGTTCGGGTCCGGTTCGAATAATGAACATCCCTCTCTTGTCTTTAAATCTCTTCTTCGTTACATGTAAACCCTAGGTTTTCCTGTGTTGCTGTTGCTGATTGTGGTGATGGTTGTAGTGACGTTGCGTGTAATAGATACAGTCTAATTGTGACGGCGGTGGTATTAGTGATGAAGTGAGTAGTGATGGTGATAGGGATGAGGACGGTTACCAAGTAGTGATTGTGATGGTGTCTTTTTTGGGGTGATGGTGTTACTGGTACTGATAGTGAGATTAGTGAAAGAAAGAGGTTCATCGCGATGGTTAATTTGTTGATAATGTTGATGGTGGTAATAGAAAAAAAAAAAAAAAAAATGTGGTAAAGCTAGTCATGACAAAGGAAAGACAGTGATGGATCTGCAGTGGTTTGATTCTCATATCAATATTTTGTACTTTATTCTTATGTTCCTTTCGTATGCTTGTATTTCCTTTTCTTCCCTCTATAGTCGTTTCTTGTGTTTGTATTTTGTACGTTCTTTTCGTTTTTCCTATATTGCATTTCCTGTTTTTTTCCAGCTGGTTCTGTGTATTTTTTTTTTCGTTGTATTTGTATTTATCATATTTTCCTCCTTTCATCTTTCGCACTTTGTAGTATTACATTTTCTTTCTTACTTTATTTATTTATTTATTTTTTTAGTATGCATAGTCTTTCCTCATCTTTCTTCCTTTTTCTCATTTGCATTCATATTAACCATTTTTTCTTTTGTACTTTTCGTTCTCTCTCTCTCTCTCTCTCTCTCTCTCTCTCTCTCTCTCTCTCTCTCTCTCTCTCTCTCTCTCTCTCTCTCTCTCTCTCTCTCTCTCTCTCTCTCCGTTCATTTATTTAATTATAATCTGTTTCCGTAAGTGTCAATTTACCCATACATCAATCTATCCATCTCTATATATCTATCTGTCAATCTATCTATTTATCAGTCAATCTATCTGTCTATCTATCATATAGATAGATAGATAGATGGTTAGATAGATTGATAGATGGGTAGATTGACACCTAAGCAGAGAGATTATAATTAAATGAAAGAACGGAGAGAGAGAGAGAGAGAGAGAGAGAGAGAGAGAGAGAGAGAGAGAGAGAGAGAGAGAGAGAGAGACGCATGATAAAAAGAAAAAAAATGTGTTTAATATGAATGCAAATGAGAAAAGGAAGTAAGATTTATTTACCTGTCTGTTTGTCTGTCTCTGTCTGTTTGTCTGTCTGTCTCTACCTACCTATTTAGTATGTATTTATCTATCTGTATTTCCATCTTTGTCAGGTTTCACTACAAAATAACGCAGAGTAACCATAATAACAAGGTACAAGGAGCTAACAAACGAGTCGCCGCCTCGCCGGCACCACTCAGCCAGGGATGGGTGATCGCCCTCCCGTCTCAGAAAAATTTCCACCTCAGAGCTCTTCCTAATATAGAGAAATTTGTGAGTCTCAGCCTGCGTTATAATGGCTAAAAAAATTATTAATCTTTCACCTCAGTGTTTCTTGGATTTCTTAGAAATTGTATATTTGGTCATGGCTCGCTTTGGTTGTATACTTTCGTTTTGTTGTAATTTTGTTCATTGCGAAAATATAGTAAATTTAAGTGAAGTAGTGTTCATTTAGGGTGAAAGAACTGATAATTTGTAATTGTTCGATACATATTCAGGCATCTGTTACTTTTTTTTTTAGGCAAGAAGGGAAAATGGCCAAGGGCAACAAAAGAAAAAAAAAAATAAAGCTCACTTGGAATGCCAGTTCCTTTAAATATTAAAGAGAATTAGCCAAAAATCAGGGACATATGTCTTGAAACTTCCCTCTTAAAAGAAGTTAAGTCGTAGGAAGATGGAAATACAGAAGCTGGCAGGGAGTTCCAGAGTTTATCAGAGAAAGGTATGAATGATTGAGAGTACTGATTAACTTTACCATTAGAGAGATGGACAGAATAGGGGTGAGAGGAAAAAGAAAGCCTTGTGCAGCGAGGCCGCAGGAGGAGGGGAGACTTTCAGATAGCAAGATCAGTAGAGCAGTTAGCATGAAAATAGCGATAAAAGATAGTAAGAGATGCATAATTTCGGCGGTGAGAAAGAGGCTGAAGACAGTCAGAGGAGGGCAGTTGATGAAACGAAAGGCTTTTGATTCCACCTTATCTAATAAAACAGAGTGGAACACCCCCCTCCCAACATGCGAAGAGTACTCCATATAAGGACGGATAAGGCCCTTGTACAGAGTTAGCAGTTGGAGGGGCTAGAATAACTGGAGGAGACGCCTCAGGATGCCTAACTTCATAGAAACTGTTTTAGCAAGAGATGAGATGTGAAGTTTCCAGTTTACATTATGAGTAAAGGACAGACCGAGGATATTCAGTGTGGAAGAGGGAGACAGTTGAGTGTCATTGAAGAAGATGGGATAGGTTGTGTCGAGTTGATAGATGGACGAATTAATTACTAATTTTTTTCTGCCCTAATCAGAAATCTTAGGAAGATCAGAAGTCAGGCTTTCTGTGGCGTCCCTGCTTGATTTGTTGACTTCCTGAAGGTTTGGTCGTCTCTGAAAGGACGTGGAAAGATGTAGGGTGGTATCATCAGCGTAGGAGTGGATAGGGCAAGAGGTTTGGTTAAGGAGATCATTAATGAATAACAGAAAGATAGTGGGTGACAGTACAGAACCCTGAGGAACACCAATGTTAATAGATTTAGTAGAAGAACAGTATCCGTCTACCATGGCTAGAATAGTATGGTCGGAAAGGAAACTTGAGGTAAAGTTGCAGAGAGAAGGATAGAAACCGTAGGAGGGCAGTTTTGAAATCAAAGCTTTGTGCCAGACTCTATCAAAAGGTTTTGATATGTCTAACGCGACAGCTAAAGTTCCACTGAAATCTCTAAGAGAGGATGACCTAGACTCAGTAACGAAAGCCAGAAGATCACCAGTAGAGCGACCTTGACGGAACCCATACTGGCAATCATACATAAGATTGTGAAATGACAGATGTTTAAGAATCTTCCTAAAGATTAAAAAACTAGACAAGCAAGAGATTTAAGCTGTATTGCGGTAGTTTGAGGGATTAAAACGGTCATCCTTTTTAGGTACAGGCTGAGTTTAGGCAAACTTCCATCAAGAAGGAAAGGTAGAAGTCGACAGGCATAGTTGAAATAGTTTGGCCAGGCAAGATGCAAGCCTGGAGCACAGTTTTTGTGAATAATGGACTCCATCAGGTCCATAAGCTTTCCGAGGGTTTAGGCCAGTGAGGGCATGGAAAACATCATTACGAAGAATTTTAATTGAAGGCATGAAATAGTCAGAGAGAGAGAAGGAGAGGAGGGACAAACCCAGAATCATCCAAGGTGGAGTTGTTAGCAAAGGTTTGAGAGAAGAGTTCAGCTTTAGAGACAGATGAGATGGCAGTTGTGCCATCAGGATGAAATAAAGGAGGAAAGATGAAGAAGTAAAGTTTTTGGAGATAGTTTTGGCCAGCTGCCGGAAATCTCGAGGGCAGGTGGAGTTTGAAAGATTTTGACATTTTCTCTTTATGAAAGAGATTTTGTTAGGTTGGATAACAGACTTTGCATGATTCTGGGCTGAAATATAAAGTGCATGAGATTCAAGAGATGAAAGGCTCAAGTATCTTTTGTGAGCAACCTCTCTATCTT
The DNA here is from genome assembly GCF_017591435.1 of Portunus trituberculatus. Lineage (NCBI taxonomy): Eukaryota > Metazoa > Arthropoda > Malacostraca > Decapoda > Portunidae > Portunus > Portunus trituberculatus. The sequence continues at coordinate 9,604,456 of NC_059274.1, forward strand.
GTATAGCACGAGAACAAGCTGTGTTAAACCAAGGTTTAGAAGATTTAGTTTGAGAGAAAGAATGAGGAATGTACGCCTTCATGCCAGACACTATCATCTCTGTTATGCGTTCAGCACAAAGAGACACGGAAACAGTAATCATTCCAAGGAAAATCAGCATAATACCTCCTAAGGTCCCCCAACTGGCAGAGGTAAAACGCCAGATGCAACTCCATTTTTGGGAGATCCTGAGGAGGTATTGGAGAAATAAGATAAGATCTGAAATGAGATTGTGATCGGAGGAGCCCAACGGAGAAGATAGGGTAACAGCATAAGCAGAAGGATTAGAGGTTAGGAAAAGATTAAGAATGTTGGGCTTATCTCCAAGACAGTCAGAATACGAGTAGGGTGTTGCACCAGTTGCTCTAGGTCATGGAGGATAGCAAAGTTGAAGGCTAGTTTACCAGGATGGTCAGTGAAGGGAGAGGAAAGCCAAAGCTGGTGATGAACATTGAAATCTCCAAGGATGGAAATCTCTGCAAAAGGATAGAGGGACAGAATGTGCTCCAATTTGGAAGTTGATTAGTCAAAAGAATTTACTATACCGAAGTAAAACATTGATGAAAGCGAGGCTACGCAGGTCATTAAGTTGTGAGTTGCTGGCCCTTAGTACACTTATGCAACACCTTAGTCACATACAGTATCTGAGAGAGAGAGAGAGAGAGAGAGAGAGAGAGAGAGAGAGAGAGAGAGAGAGAGAGAGGACTTGCAGATTGATGTCAATATATGAGCAGCCTGTGTTGATATTTGAACTCAGGAACAGTAGTTTGTAAACCATTTTTTTTTTTTTAGGTTCTTATGGATGTTTTTATGGATTTTTCTTTTTATATCCATGTTAATTGTTTATACTGGAATTATAGGAGCCCCATTACTTCCACTAAACCTTGTTCAGATTAGTTTAGATGAGGCGCCGAAAAGTTTGAGAATGTCTTTGGGAGCTACTTGTATACAGCAAAGTAGCATACTTTTTTTCTTTATACAAGAGGGAAGCTTACCAAGGGCAACAAAATATAAAAAAATGTCCACATAAACTGCAAGTTCCCTAAAAGATAAGATAAAAGTTAGTCAGAAAACAGGGACATATCTTGAAACCCTTTTAAAAGAAGTCAAGTCGTAGGAAGATGGAAATATAGAAGCAGGCAGGGAGTTTCAGAGTTTACCAGAGCAAGGTATGAATGATTGAGAATACTGGTTAACTCTTGCGTTAGAGAGCTGAACAAAATAGGGGAAGAGGAAGAAGAAACAACTTATGGTCTGCAATTTGGAGTTGTTTTTATTTCATTCAACTTTTAGTAGACTTGTTTCTCGTTTCTGAATTTATTTATTTATATATTGGTCTGTGTTAGGAGAAAATGTTTTTTTTGTTATGTACTCTTACATGTGACGGTCTGAAGAAACTTTATACTACTCAGCACACTGGCAGTGATCCTGTTGAAGTAGTGTGTGTGTGTGTGTGTGTGTGTGTGTGTGTGTGTGTGTGTGTGTGTGTGTGTGTGTGTGTGTGTGTGTTAGGGGGGATGTCGGCGTAAATCGAGCTAAAGCAAGTCGCCACTCCGTATGATACTACTACACTGATGAAGTGTTTACTCCGACATGTTATTTCGGGAAGTGGCAGTAAATGCCTTCCCTCGGTGGCCTTAATTCCACCAAGAATATAACATAACTTATTGTCTGCAATATGGAGATCTTTGTATTTCATTCATCAACTTTAATCGACTTTTTTTTCTCCTATCTGAATTTATATTCATATATTGTTCTGTTTCCTTTTGTATACAGTCGTCTAGTTAGAAAGTGTGCGGAGAGCTGGAAACTATTGTTGTTGAAGTGGCGTGATTGACGTGGCTAACACACCTCCACTCAGGCGCAGGACAAGTGGTGGTGGTGGTGGTAGCCTCGTTGACTGTTGTTGATAAAGATTTCATATCATGTGGGATTTTAAAAAAATTTCCTTTGAAAATTAAACCAGTAAAAGAATGACTGATATTGGGATTTACCTTTTTCCTGATACAAAATTTGACTTACGATGCGGTCAGTCTTATGGTAAGATTATACATCCTAAGGAAAATGTGTAATTCACCAAGGTCGTCTGCTGGTCACCCAGCCAGCCTTCCCCATTACGGAGTGCGCTCAGAACTCATAGACCGATCTTCGGGTAGGACTGAGACCACAACACACTCCACACACCGGGAAATCGAGGCCACAACCCGTCATGTGTGTGTGTGTGTGTGTGTGTGTGTGTGTGTGTGTGCGTGCGTGCGTGCGTGCATGCGTGTGTGTGCGCGCGCGCGTCCTGCATGTTTTATTAAATATTTGTTAGTTTTACATGCCGCTGGTTAGACACGAGCAGGGGGTTTGTCACGTGAGTTATAGTGGGCGTGCAGTTTGGTGAAGGTGGTGATGAAAGGGAGCTCTGCTGGTGATGGGGATGAGTTTTTTTTTTTTTTTGTGGTAGAGAGGGTCAGCCAAGGGAAAAAAAAAAGGCCCACTTGGGCAAATGTCTTGATACCTCCTTCTTAAAAGAAGACAAGTCGTAGGAAGGCGGAAATATGAATGATTGAGAGTACTTGTTAACTCTTGCATTAGAGAATTGAACAAGATAGGGATGAGAGGAAGAAGAAAGCCTTGTGCAGTGAGGCCGCAGGAGGAGGGGAGGCATGCAGCAAGATCAGTAGAGCAGTTAGCATGATAATAGCGATAAAAGATTTTTCACGTTACCCCATGGCTTGCCACCGTTCGGCTCAAGCGTTGGGCGGACTCGCGTCTGGACTGCCTTTGTGCAACACTTGTCCCTATTTCCCAACTGTAGTCATTGACAAGGAATAAAGAAAGGAAGGGAGAGAAGGGGAGAGAGTAGGTGGTGAAATTCGGAAAGTTGATCCCCCTGGAGTGGAAGGCGTAGACAGGATGACACCTTTGTCCTAAATAATGTGTTAGGTGCCGTTGTGTGGTGAGAGGGAAGGCATAGATATTGATGATGAGATTTAGCAACATACTGTTTCAGTATTGTGGGAGAAAAAGAAGGGAGGGATTGATGGATACAGGGAAGATGAAACAATGAGGGCGTGTTTAGAAGGAGGGTTTGCGAGAGATTTTGAGCTGTCCACATAAACTTACCTCTTCGTCCTTGTTGAGATGATTAGCCGAACATAGTGGCCAAGAGGAAGGTATCTTGTAGTGTCACTGAACAATTTTGGTGTCACTTGATCTTCAGGATAAACAAATTGCATTTTTATAGAGATATTTGTGAATCCATGTATGGCTGAAGGACTGATGCTCACTCACTCTTTTTTCATCCTACAGTTGATAAGGCGCGGAAGGGCTTCGAGGAAGGAAACACCGATCAGTGCGGGCTTGCGTCTGAGACCGACAACTATACAGGTGAGTGTTGATTATGTTTTTGAGTATCACCTAAGTAAGTGTCACCTGGTAGGCGTAGCGGTGGACTACCCCTGGCACCTGTGCTAACGGCTTCAAGAGGCGGAGGACACGAGGGGCGGGGTAGGGGAAAACGGGGTCCCACTGCTGTGAAAGTTCCTGCGGTGATTCATCACAGGATGAGAGCGATGGACAGGTATCCGCGACAATTAGGTCTCGCCCTCCACCTTGCGCTTGGAAAAGGGAAAAAATGCAGCGTATGAGAGTGACCTGAGAGTGCGGGACGCGACCAAGTATGCAGGTAATATCACTCCTCAAATGTGATGGCAGCGGCTCCGGCCACAGAGGAGGGAGCCTCCGTGATGTGTGTGTGTGTGTGTGTGTGTGTGTGTGTGTGTGTGTGTGTGTGTGTGTGTGTGTGTGTGTGTGTGCGTACGTGGGTGCGTGCGCACTCCTCAGCAGTGAAGTATAAATGGCGGCGGTCAAGGGTAGATACCGGGTGAAGGCCTGCTATCCAGTCATTGACTGTCTTGGCGTTCCAAATTGACCCAAATTGACCGGCGCCCTTTATGGCTGAAAATTAGCCACGCCTCGTATAACGGTGCCCTGCACTTTGTCAAGACTTGTCGGCAAACGGTTACGAGCCTTGCATGACGAGGCTGCGCAGAACACTGGCAGGGTCGAGGGAATACTGGACGTGGGCACGGACTCCGAATTTCCAGAAAAGGTTGTCAGTGCGGCTAACACCTGGATGGTCGTCATTAAGGAGTCGCTTCAGGAGTGCCCTGAGCAGGTATACGGTAGTGTCATAAGTGTTTGCCTTTGTTGATGTCTTCACTTGTCCTACGGGATTTTATGAAATGTCAGTCACTGTGGTAGACAGTGAAAGAAGTGACAGCGGGTCTTGGCCTGATTCCCTTCTCTGTTTCGCAATATGGTCCACGTCTTAGAGTAGAAGAATTCTTGTCACATTACAAGACAGGGCGAGTCACAACGGTCTTTGAAATATTTACATTTAAATGTGTGTGTGTGTGTGTGTGTGTGTGTGTGTGTGTGTGTGTGTGTGTGTGTGTGTGTGTGTGTGTGTGTGTGTGTGTGTGTGTGTGTGTGTGTGTGTGTGTGCGCGCGCGCGCATGTGCATGCGTGCCTGCGCACGCACGTGTTGTGCTTGATATTTGGTGAGTGGCGGCCTCTGTAATGACGTGGAGGCGCCTCTCTCCTTTCCATGAGTCCTCGGTGTGGGCAAACTAGGCATGATGGGCAGGCAGGCGTAAGGGGCGGGTGTCGAGAAATGGCTTCAGCAAAGGCGGCAGAAACTCCTAATGTTGGTAAATTGTAAGGTGGTTCCTAGTGAAACGAGTTTGGCGGAATGATGATCTGCAAGGGTTGCTTGGTTTGTTGTTGTTGCTGTTGTTGTTTCTGTCGTCGCTGCTGCTGTTGCTGTTGCTGTTTTTGTTGTTGTTGTTGATGATGGTGGTGGTGGTGGTGATATAGCAACAAATATAAGAGCTGTTTGAGCTGGTACAATGGAAGTGCAGTAATAATTAAGTCTTACTTCCTTGGCCTGGTCCAGCGATGTGGATGGGGTTTGGGTCTGATGTATGCATGCAATAACGTGTAATAACGGTGTCCATACGTGTGATGCACAGCTGGCGAGGTTATTTGTCTCTTAGGCGCGGATCACTTCAGAAGAGGACTTCAGCGTTCTCTCTCTCTCTCTCTCTCTCTCTCTCTCTCTCTCTCTCTCTCTCTCTCTCTCTCTCTCTCTCTGAGAGCAGTTTGTGGAGTGTGTGTGTGTGTGTGTGTGTGTAATTCACTGTATGATCTGCTGCAGTCTCTGACGAGACAGCCAGACAGACGTTACCCTACGAAACGAGCTCAGAGCTCATTGTTTCCGATCTTCGGATAGGCCTGAGACCAGGCACACACCACACACCGGGACAACAAGGTCACAACTCCTCGATTTACATCCCGTACCTACTCACTGCTAGGTGAACAGGGACTACACGTGAAAGGAAACACACCCAAATATCTCCACCCGGCCGGGGAATCGAACCCCGGTCATCTGGCTTGTGATGCCAGCGCTCTAACCACTGAGCTACCGGGCTGTGTGTGTGTGTGTGTGTGTGTGTGTGTGTGTGTGTGTGTGTGTGTGTGTGTGTGTAATTCACCACGGTCGTCTGCTAGTCACCCAGCCAGCCTTTCCCATTACGGAGCGAGCTCAGAGCTCATAGACCGATCTTCGGGTAGGTCTGAGACCACAACACACTCCACATACCGGGAAAGCGAGGCCACAACCCTTCGAGTTACATCCCGTACCTATTTACTGCTAGGTGAATAGGGGCAACACATTGAGTCTTGCCCATTTGCCTCGCCGCTTTCCGGGATTCGAACCCGGACCCTCTCGGGTGTGAGCCGAGCGTGCTAACCACTACACTACGCGGTGTGTGTGTGTGTGTGTGTGTGTGTGTGTGTGTGTGTGTGTGTGTGTGTGTGTGTGTGTGTGTGTGTGTGTGTGAGAGTGTGATTCACCACGGTTGTCTGCTGGTCACCCAGCCAGTCTTCCCCATTACGGAGCGAGCTCAGAGCTCATAGACCGATCTTCGGGTAGGACTGAGACCACAACACACTCCACACACCGGGAAAGCGAGGCCACAACCCTTCGAGTTACATCCCGTACCTATCTACTGCTAGGTGAACAGGGGCTACACATTAAGAGGCTTGCCCATTTGCCTCGCCGAGCCGGGACTCGAACCCGGCCCTCTCGATTGTGAGTCGAGCGTGCTAACCACTACACTACGCTGAAGTGTGTGAGTGTGTGTGTGTGTGTGTGTGTGTTTGTGTGTGTGTGTGTGTGTGTGTGTGTGTGTGTGTGTGTGTGTGTGTGTGTGTGTGTGTATTTACCTAGTTGTATTTGCCTAGTTGTAGTTTTACAGGGCCTGGGCTTTATGCTCGTGTGGTCCCGTCTCCATATCTACACTTATCCAATTTTTCTTTAAAACTATGTACACTCTTTGCTGATACCACTTCCTCACTCAAACTGTTCCAAGTCTCAACACATCTTTGCGGAAACTAAATTTTTAACATCTCTCAGACATCGTCCCTTCCTTAGTTTCTTACTATGCGATCTTGTGCTTCTAAAGTCATATTCTTCTCTCAGGATCAGTTTCTCATTATCCACTTCATCCATTCCGTTAATCAATTTATAAACTTGTATCAGATCCTCTCTCTCTTCTCTGCTCCAAGGTTGGTAGATCCATTGCCTTTAGTCTCTCCTCATATGCCATCCCTTTAAATTCTGGAACCATTCTTGTAGCCATTTTTGTAGTCTCTCTAATTTTCTTATGTGTTTCTTTTTATGGGGAGTCCACACAACTCCTGCATATTCCAATCTAGGTCTTATTTTAGTACTTATCAATTTCTTCATCATTTCCTTGTCCATATAGTGAAATGCTACTCCAATATTCCTTAGCAAATTATACGTCTCTCTGAAAATTCTATCAATATGGCTAACCGGTTGATTATTTTCTTCCAGTGTGTGTGTGTGTGTGTGTGTGTGTGTGTGTGTGTGTGTGTGTGTGTGTGTGTGTGTGTGTTTGTTTGTTACGCAACTGTCATCCAGGGCTATAAATTGCATGACATGTGATCAGATAGTCAACTCGTCTAGAAGTTGACGTCATGTCGGTCAACTGTGTGTGTGTGTGTGTGTGTGTGTGTGTGTGTGTGTGTGTGTGTGTGTGTGTGTGTGTGTGTGTGTGTGTCTGTGTGTGTGTGTTTTATGGTTATGTAGTGTGTTCCTGTTGTAGTTCCGTTTTGTGGCGTGGTGGCGTGTGATGCATAATGGTGGTGGTGGTGATGGCGGTTACACTACATTTATTTTATTTTCATTATAAGATGGTATCACATGCTTTTACTTTAGATTGATGGAAATAATTATTTTTACCAGTTGATATTAAACTTGTTATGAAAATAAATTTTAGAGTAAAATTTATTATCAGCTAACAGAACATTAATGGCAATGAAGACTATCTTGGATTTACGAAACAGAGCATGGATTTACGAACACAGCATGGATTTACGAAAGAAAAGTCGTGCCTTACAAACTTGTTGAGTTTTCATAGTAAGGCGGCAGATAAGAGTGATAATTACGACATTCTATGCTAACTAAGATTTCAGTAAAGCCTTTGACAAGGTACCTCACCAGAGGCTCTTGAGAAAGATTAGAGCGCACGGTATAGGGGGGTAGAATATTAGGCTGGATTAAAGCGTGGTTAGACGACAGGCGACAGAGGGTAGTAATTAATTATCTAATTCCGAGTGGTGTGAAGTAATTAGTGGGGACCCACAGGGCTCAGTTTTAGGGCCTTTATTATTTTTAATATATATCAGTGACTTGGATAGTGGAATTAGAAGTGACTTTAGTAAATTTGCAGACGATACAAAGATAGGTAGATTAATTAGGTCGGATTCGGATGCCATTGCCTTGCAGGCAGATTTAGATATGATAAAAGAATGGACAGATAAATGGCAAGTACAGTTTAATATTTGCAAGTGCAGGGTACTTAACGTAGGTTCACGCAGTAGGTACACGATAAATAACGAGGCACTATAAGTTCCAAGTATGAAAAAGATTTAGGAGTCATAGTTAGCTCCGATCTCGGTGCAAGGAAGCAATGTATTGAGTTCTTAGGATCAGTAGCGGGACAGTACCAGGAATAATGGATTTAAACTTGAAAAAATCAGTTTTAGGAGAGAAATGGGAAGAAACTGGTTTTCAAACAGAGTAGATAAGTGGAACGGACTCAGTCATGTAGTCAGGGCTGAGTCTCAATAGGGAGCTTTAAAAGAAGATTAGATAAGTTTATGGATGGGGATGATAGATGTAATTAGGTAGCTTTAAGCACACAGGGACTGCTACGTGTAGGCCTGGCGGCCTCTTGCAGCTTCCCTCTTTTCTTATGTTCTTACTCATATTATTATCATTACCACAATCACCACCATCACCACCTCCATCTTCGGCATCGTCATCATCAGTCGTGGAGTACACTTCTTTTCAATCACAATTGCTGGCCTCTTTTATAATACACTGCAAACCACGAAGTGGGACATAGCTTTTTTTTCTTCTTTCTGTTATGACCTATAGCGCCTGTAGGCATACTTGAAGAGTGTATGTGGGAAGCGCTGTTAAGCTGCTGCCCATTAGTGACGCAGGCAATTTGATTTATAGTGGTACCCATATTAGGGCCTCTATCACCACTCAAGCGCATCTTTGATGTAGGTAACTTTAAACCACTCGACAAATGGCATAGCTTTAAAGCAGTATGTGGTGGGATTCGAACCTACGCGTGGACTTCTGCCCGATCCCACGCTCACCACCTTATCCACTATGCTTGTTGCCTTCTTATGTCAGTCCGTCAGTAGCCAGACGCTCAGTATTCCATACCCGGCAGCGGGATAGTACTCCACATGGGAAAAACCAACCTTCTGAAAAGACGACTGCTTTGAAGCCTGAAGACAATTGTGACCTCATCAAGCCCAAGTGACAGGGATCTATGTTGTAGTTACATTAACAACTGGTTCTTTCACATAATGGAGCAAGGAAGTCCATCAAAGAAAATACAGATCGCAGATTTATGGTTTAGTTTCAGAAGGAAATAGTGTTCATGTGATTTTGGAACGATTGAAACTACATCTGATATAGATAAGAAATTTATACTATGGTAATTTTTGCAACAAGCCCTCTCACATATCATGGTGATTATGATCAAATGAAGCGTAGATAACAACGATTTATATTGTGGTTACATCAGCGACAACGGCTGTTTGTATGACTAGTTGACTGCGGGAGACAATATGACCCTTGTGACTTCATTTAATGAGGTGACTCCTGGATGAAAATAAGATACTGACACTGAAAAAAAAACAACAACTACATGACCACCCATGTTATCAACACTGGTATCTCTCAAAACTCTTCCCTAAACTTGCCACCAGACAATAATTACAGTATGTTCAACTAAATGTGTAGCAATCGTAGAATCAGCAGCTGATTGGGCTGATGGGCATATACCTATGTTTTGCTATATTAGTGTCTGTCTGTGATCGTCATAACATGTTTGGTATTCAGGCACGCCAGGCCAGAGGGTTCCATATTCATCAGACATAATAGATACCTGACAGCTCTTATATACATTTTGCCTGACACAGTTTGGACGTGGGTAGAGGAGATTCCTTATTGTTTGTGCTGTAATAAAGGCCTATTTGTTTGGTCCGATGTTCTTGAGTTTGGCATGTGAGCTTTCTTGACGGACTGACTGACTCTCGGTAGATGGTGCTTACTTACATGCTAATTGACTTGCTAACTACACTTAACTGTATTTTCTCTAAGATTTGTGAGTAACTTTCACTTCTCGATGAGTATTAAGCGTACAGATTTGTGGTAGGGATGATATTGCACTGCAGATGGTTGTCTGAATAGTGATAAAAATCAGGCTGGAGTAGTTTAACGATTTAGAAAGTTGTGATTAATTTCTTCCCGTGACCATTCTTGACTGTGTGTGTGTGTGTGTGTGTGTGTGTGTGTGATTCACTGTTTGATCTGCTGCAGTCTCTGACGAGACAGCCAGACGTTACCCTACGGAACGAGCTCAGAGCTCATTATTTCCGATCTTCGGATAGGCCTGAGACCAGGCACACACCACACACCGGGACAACAAGGTCACAACTCCTCGATTTACATCCCGTACCCACTCACTGTTAGGTGAACAAGGGCTACACGTGAAAAGAGACACACCCAAATATCTCCACCCTGCCGGGGAATCGAACCCCGGTCCTCTGGCTTGTGAAGCCAGCACTCTAACCACTGAGCTACCGGGCCGTGTGTGTGTGTGTGTGTGTGTGTGTGTGTGTGTTGCTGTGATCCTGGTGTTGCCTTTTTTTGTCATCATGGAACAGGTCTTATAGTGATGTAGTTGTGTTGGTTTTATGTTGATGATGGTGTCTGTCTAGTGATGTATAGGTTATGGTGTTGTGATGATGGTGTCTGTATACTGATGGTTGTTCAATTTGCTTTGTGAGCGTGATGGTCATGGTGGCGGTGGCAGCATTGATAGCTGGGGCCACAAGTGATTGTGCGGTTTGATGATGGTGACAGTGGTAATAGTGTTGTGTAGGCGTAGAGGTCCTGTGATGGTAGTGCCATTATAGTGCGTGTCTGGTTTAGTGGTGATGGTATATTATGATGGAAGTGCTATTACAGTGGGTGTGTGATTTGGTGGTGACGGTGACAGTGGTAATGGTGTTGGTAGGCATAGTGGTATCGCGATGGTATTGCAATTATGAGTGGTGTAAGAAGGCATAGTGATGGAGAGGGGTAATTGTGTCGCTAGATAGTGATAGTGACAGTGCTAATGGTGTGTGAGGCATAGTGATGATGACAGTGGTAATTGTGTGGGTAGACAGACTGCTAATGACTGCTAATGGTGTGGATAGGTAGAGTGATGGTGAGAGTGGTAATGACGTGGGCAGACACATTGATGGTAGCAGTAGTAATGGTGTAGGTAGGCAGTGATGGTGACAATGGTGTGGACAGACACATTGATGGTGACATTGGTATTTGTGTGGGTAGACATATCAAGCACTGGAGGCAGCGGTGATGGCGCCGTCATACAAGGCCAGAAGGGTGAGGCAGGCATGACTTTCTCTCTCTCCCAGTAGTCGTGTACACACCCCAGCCCTGCCTTGCATATGCAGGTGTGGTGGTGGCGCGTGGCCGGCGACAGCCTTGCCTTTATTCATGGGTCGCGTTTAGGCCTTCTTTTCTTTAGGAATAAGAATGATGCCGCGCTAAGAGACTGCGTAGAAAAGAAGTCGCAGTGGTTCTCTGAATATCTCATGAGTACTAGGAAAAGGTGGTCTGGTATGTACGAGGCGACGTGCCCTGGACGACTGCAGGGTCATGACCTGTGTGTGTGTGTGTGTGTGTGTGTGTGTGTGTGTGTGTGTGTGTGTGTGTGTGTGTGTGTGTGGGGATTGCAGTTTTTTTTGTTTGTTTGTTTGTTATTATTGATTTTTATTATCAACCTGTTGTCGATTAAATCTTCCTCCTCCACATGTATATTAATATTGAGTAGTAAGGTCCTGTTTACATTGCACATAGATAGTTAAAATTGCTAGGAAATTAAATGGTTGACATATCGGACGTTCCTTTGAAAAGTATTCGTTTTTACTGTATTGAAACTATTATGTAATTCGCTGGTTCGATTTCATTTCGCGAATTGCTTAGTCTGAGTCAGACTGTCACAAGAATAATAATGACGGTAAGTAGCGGCAAGTAAACTTGAAAAAAAAAGAAAATCTTAGCTAATGATATTTTCTTTAAAACATAATTAAGTAATTGTCAGCTTTAAATCACGCGAAGGGTGAAATAAAGTAATGTATTTTCCTCAACCCAACTTAAAAGATAGGAAAATGATGTTGACATATTCCTCGTCACTGTCATTCATGCATGATTTCTATTATGAAATTAAATTTTGCACTAAAAACCCAAGTTTTATATGGAAGGTATCGTGGCTGGACGGGCGCTGGATAAAATCTAAGGCCGATCTCAATTTTGATACTCCTGGCTTGTGGCTTTTTTTGTGTTAACATTATCATGTGTTGCGTTTACTTCTGATTGGTGTTATTTTCAGTTACGTAACAGTATCAGAAAATAAACACCATTACATTATTGCCACAAGTAATGTACATAAATATATCAAGGAAGTGGGAAATACTGTTATTTAAAGTTTTGGAACATTTGTTGTTTACTTTGGATTTTTTTTTTTTTTTTCGTATAGCTCAAATTACAGGGTGTTGTTTTAGAGGATTTTTTTTTTTATTATAACTGGTGAAGGATTCGAGGCAGTTTTTCATAGTGTTTTATCAGTAAAACAAATTTTATCAGTGGTATCGTTAACGTCTAGAACTTTCTATCTTCTGCTGCAGTCGACAATAAAGCTTTCAGAACAGACTAAGCAAGTAGTTTGCCTAACGCGATGACATTCACTTCCGTAGCAAATTATATTTACTTTCATTCGGAGGTAAGGTTTGTTTTTGTCTACATAGTATCTATAATGGTTGCTTTTCATCTTTCAGCTCTAGTGATTATAACTTTTCTCTACACTCCATGCCATATTTTTCTCCAATTAGCCTTCACTGCAGCGAGTGGTGGATGGGGAGAAGCCTTCGTTCAATTTATCCTATTTGTCGTTGTGAATGTAGGACAGTATAGATCCACAAATATCCCGTTAGGATCAACAGGTCGCCTGGCTTCATTTGTGTTCCATATTCTCCTCCTCCTCCTCCTCCTCCTCCTCTGTGATCTTTCTTCCCTTGTTTTCTACTGTGTAGGAGCATGAAGGTTCCTCCTCCTCCTTCCCCTCTTCCATGTTTGTTTGTTCTTTCCTTTTGTTGCATTCTGAAGGAAAAGGAGGAGGATGAAGAAGATGAGGAAGAGGAAGAAGAGCAAGAGAAAAAGATAATGAAAAAGATAAAGAAGAATAAAAATAATAATAAGAATAATATTTGTGTAGTTTTTAGATGTTTAGTAATTTTCTCTCTCTCTCTCTCTCTCTCTCTCTCTCTCTCTCTCTCTCTCTCTCTCTCTCTCTCTCTCTCTCTCTCTCTCTCTCTCTCTCTCTCTCATATTCTTCCTCTTCCTTTCTCCCTCCATTGTTTCTCTGCCTGATCCACCTGAAACATTACCTATTGTCTTCGTTTCATACACACACACACACACACACACACACACACACACACACACACACACACACACACACACACACACACACACACACACACACACACACACGGCCCGGTAGCTCAGTGGTTAGAGCGCTGGCTTCACAAGCCAGATGACCGGGGCTCGATTCCCCGGCCGGGTGGAGATATTTGGGTGTGTCTCCTTTCACGTGTAGCCCCTGTTCACCTAGCAGTGAGTAGGTACGGGATGTAAATCGAGGAGTTGTGACCTTGTTGTCTCGGTGTGTGGTGTGTTGTGCCTGGTCTCAGACCTATCCCAAGATCGGAAATAATGAGCTCTGAGCTCGTTCCGTAGGGTAACGTCTGGCTGTCTCGTCAGAGACTGCAGCTGATCAAACAGTGAATTACACACACACACACACACACACACACACACACACACACACACACACAACTCATTCCATTTATCAGAAGAGATGTTGAGGGTGATGATATTGTGGTTTTATAGTGATGATAAATTAGATTGTAGATTCTCTCTCTCTCTCTCTCTCTCTCTCTCTCTCTCTCTCTCTCTCTCTCTCTCTCTCTCTCTCTCTCTCTCTGTTTTCCTGCACCTTAGTTGTTTTGTTTCTTTAGAGATGGTTTAGTTTAGTTCACATTAGATTGCATTGATTTGGACAGGTTAGGTTTTACTTAGTTATTTTAGGTTTGGTTATTTTTGGTGTGCTTTTCTTTTTATGCGGAAGTTTTCATATTATGACGTAACTGTTTAAGATATGATGTGGCGGAGTTATCTTGTATCAAAATGTTAAAGTAATTGACTGCATTATTGATGTTTATTATTGGAAGGTGTTATTGAAATTGGCTCAGTGGTTTGTGTGTGTGTGTGTGTGTGTGTGTGTGTGTGTGTGTGTGTGTGTGTGTGTGTTTGTTTGTTTGTTTGTCTCAGTTACTATTGTCTTTTATTTCGTATCTTCTTATCTTTTCCACTAGCGTCTTCCACAACATTTCCTTTCTTTTCCCTCATTTCCCTTTTCTCTTCGCTTACGTTCCTCTGGACTAATTAATCTGCTTCCATTTTCCTTTTCAACTAGTTTTTGTCCATCTTTTTTTTTTCTCATTCCCCTCCTTTACTTTCTCTTCTTGGTTATCATCGTTCCCTTCTTTTTTCCCTTCCTGTTCCTCTACTCCTAAGTTCAGTCTACCTCTTCTACTAAACTATTTCCTCATTATTTGTTCCTTTGAGCCTTGATTTTTCCACCGTTTTTCCTCGTTTCTTTCCTCTCTTTTTTTTTTCCATATTCTTCGTTCTCTCACCCTTCATCTCTTACCTCCTATCCTTGAACACACTCGTCTTATACGGATACGCACACTCACGCGCACATCAGTCCCTCGTGTTTGTTTTGTCATTATGCGGCAGAGATTGACGGACAGTGACGCTCATCATCTCAGTTTTAATTGTATGTGTAGAGCTCACTGTTTCTTGATTCTCCTGTTTTTTTTTTGCCTACCTCTTTTCATGATGTTTGTTTTATCGAGGTCTGTTTCTAGCTTTTGACGCTTATCTTTTTCTACCCTTTTTGTTTTTTGTATTATGCTGTTTTCTTATTTTACAATGTATTTCATCTCTGATAATTTCTGCTGTTGTACCCTTATGATTTTCTATTATCCTATTTTATGTTTAATTTACTTCTCTTTCATTTCGTAATTACTCTATGATAGTGCAGCCTTATTGGAAATTTGTATATTGTTCTTATATTGGTCGGATGCAAATTAGCTGAACCTTGGTTTACGAGACTAGAAAAAAAAACTAGTAGTTTCTGTCTGTCTGTATATCTGTCTGTCTGTCTGTCTGTCTGTCTGTCGGTCTGTCTGTCTGTCTGTCTGTCTGTCTGTCGGTCTGTCTGTCTGTCTCCACTTTGTATCATGGTTAGGACTTATGATAAAAGAACCGCAAGTTGCTGCAAAAAATTATTCACTTATTACTGTCTGTATACCATTGATGTCTGCCTGAATGTTGTATATATATGCACTACCGCATACAACATGCATACTATTACACTTTCCTTCTTATTTTGCCTTATTGCTAATATGTTTTATGTCTGGTGAGGTGGGTCGTGGAACATATTTTATTGCAGAGGATTTTAGCCGGGCTTATGTATATTGTGTGTTAATGTCTCGATGTTTTAGTGTTTTATTTCTTTTAAAGTTTCTTTTAGAGTTTCTTTTAATGTTTTTTTTCTACCTAGGTGATTCTTAACCATTGTCTTATTGCATGATTTTTAGCTAGGTTATCATTGTTCCTTAATGTCCCTCTGGCTTAGAGTTTACTTTACCTTTAGAGTTTTCTTTAAGGTTAATATTTTCCTTGTATAATATGTTTAAGATGCATGTGTTATAATAACCTAGTATAGTTTCTTTTATTTTGATATTTATCAGCTTTAGGTTTTCTTTTATGTAAATTTTACTGAAATACCTAGTTATCGACTGCAAATTATAAGCACTATTTCAATGATGAAACGAAATTTTTAAAGATCAATAGATATATAAATAATATGCTTTGTACACATCTACATTTGTGGTCAATTTCTCTCTCTCTCTCTCTCTCTCTCTCTCTCTCTCTCTCTCTCTCTCTCTCTCTCTCTCTCTCTCTCTCTCTCTCTCTCTCTCTCTCTCTCTCTCTCTCCTCCCCGCCACCGTATACATAATAACGATGTTATCC
>NC_059274.1:9630332-9632832 GCF_017591435.1 Portunus trituberculatus
CTCTGGAGCTAGACTAGGTTCGGGATTATTTGATGGGGAGAGTGGAAGTAAAAGATAATGTGTAATTCACCTCGGTCGTCTGCTGGTCACCCAGCCATCCTTCCCCCATTACGGAGCGAGACCACACCACACTCCACACACCGGGAAAGCGAGACCACAACCCCTCGAGTTACATCTCGTACCTATTTACTGCTAGGTGAACAGGGGCTACATATTAAGAGGCTTGCCCATTTGCCTCGTCGCTTTCCGGAACTCGAACCTGGGTCCTCTTGGTTGTGAGCTGAGCGTGCTAACCACTACACTACACGGTGTGTGTGTGTGTGTGGGTGGGGGGATGGAGGCGGACGATATGATGGAGACTAGGAGGTAAGGTGGGAAGGGGAGGTGTCCAGGAAGGGTTTCGTCAGGTTATCGGGAAGAAGGGTATAGGATGAGGAATTGAGAAGGCGAGAGGGGTGTTTAGGTTTTTTTTTTTTTCTTCTTTTTACCTTGCTGTTAGATTTTAGCTTGCTGTTAGAGAGAGAGAGAGAGAGAGAGAGAGAGAGAGAGAGAGAGAGAGAGAGAGAGAGAGAGAGAATTTCCACACCTATCCATTCAGGGAGGTACTCCTTTAAATTGTAACCTGTGCAACTGCTAAATGAAAGACGCCCTATATACTACAGAGTTGTTAGAAGGTTATTAGAGTAACCGTTGGACATGTGATCAGTGCGGTGGGTGAGGCTGCACACGTGGCGGCTTGTTCTCCTGTGTTTGGTATATGACGCATGTGTTGTAACTACAGTCGGTCATAAGTCGCTGCTCACACTTCCACGGCCTACTTCTTTCTTTTTAGACACTTTGTAAGGTGTGTGTGTGTGTGTGTGTGTGTGTGTGTGTGTGTGTGTGTGTGTGTGTGTGTGTGCGTGCGTGCGTGCGTGCGTGCGTGCGTGCGTGCATGCGTGCGTGTGCGTGCGTGCGTGCGTGCGTCTCTCTTTCTCTATTATCATCATCATCATCACCATCACCATCACCACCACCACCACCTATAACAAGAACAACAACAACAACAACAACAACAACAATACTTGCTGTTGTATCTTGGTTTACGTCACGGCGTGAAGTGCACACCCAGAGATTGCGCCGTTGAGCAACACTCCAGTTTTACTCCAGCGCCAGGGTGTCTAGTCTGCTCACTGCCCGCGTGCCCGCTCTCTATGCCTTGCTCGGGCACACCGGGTGGTGAGGAGAGACAGTGTATGATTTCATATTTGCTCTTTCAATGGTAGCACCGTTGTCACCTGACCGTCGTGGCCACACAACCGTCGAAAGTTGTGCCGCACCATTGTGTGTCGGGTAGAAACCGCACCAGTATGGGAAAGCGCTAATTAGGAAAAACACGATGGCTGTCTGCCTTTAGGCAGTCGAGGCCCTGAGTGACTTGCCCTTTGACTACTGCTGAGAACACACTTCACTTTTCGTTGACCTAAGGCTGGGCGTCCTCAAGACGTCCTTCACGAGTTCACGCCCATCTTGTGTAGGAGCAACTCTGGTGTCGAGAGAGAGAGAGAGAGAGAGAGAGAGAGAGAGAGAGAGAGAGAGAGAGAGAGAGAGCAGATTACGTTTGTGCGTGAGTGCAGGGTCTTCCTTATTGTTTACCGTTTTTTGTTGGGTGCAGCATAACAGAGTAACAGGGATGCCTTGTCTGCTGTGAAAGATCGACCCTCTTCCACTCTCTCCCTCCGTTCCCAACCAGCGGTAGCAGATCAGCTCTCGGTGCACAACTGAAGGTTGCTGGGTGCATTTTCTACGGTCATGAGGAACACTTGCCTTGCCGGTGTGTTAGGTAAAGAGGCTGTACCAATTGTAGTTCATCCTCAGCTGTCACTGCATTATTATTTATATATTTCAGAATACATTAACTGCCAACTTTTGTGATTTTCAAAGATGATGATGGAAATACGATGGAAAAGTAGTGGTACCGCTACAGGAAGCCAGACAGTCAGAGCTACAGGGTGCTAGACCTCGGCCTGACGCAGAGACCATCTCATGCAATATGCCTATAATATCCATCCTTGATATAGATTTTATAAAGTAAAAATTTCATTTTTCATATTCGTTGCACTCAAATCAACATTGATGCCGCCTTGGGGTGGTTAGATGTTGCCGGTGGGGCGGGATTGCACGCTCACGCACATGGCAACACTTGGCAATCCCGGGTACGCTTCCCGAAGTGCACGAGTTTGAAGACGGCACAGGGCCGAGGGGTGGCATAGGCGACTCTCATTTCTTTCATGTTTGCCTTGTATTTGCTGGAGGCGGGACGAGCTAGTGGGCAGAGGTAGGTGACGTGGATGCATGGCAGGCCGCGGCCATTGGGCGGGACATGTCTGGCTGTTTTAGAAAGTTGATAATCATCACCAATGATGCCAGCTTTTGTTCATGATCTCTGCTACCGTTCTCTCCCTTCCCTTCCTTCTCCCTTACCCTCTCCCAATCTTAACGTTTGCCCTTTCTTCTTAAC
>NC_059274.1:9635332-9652832 GCF_017591435.1 Portunus trituberculatus
GTGTGTGTGTGTGTGTGTTTCAAATTCGCAAGTTTTTCTTATCCCGCCGCCACAGGGCCAAATAGTTTTCTTTTAGTACATTCAGCAGATGTTTCCTTTACTTGTTAAGGTATCCCAGTTCGTACAGTTTTCTGGTCGTCCATTCTCTAATTCACAATTTTTTCTCTCGTTGCTACACTAACAAGTTTGACAATCCTTTAAGGACGTTGTCTTAGATTAATGGTACAAGTTGCGATCTCTTTGCTTGAGTTATCACAATATCTACCTAGAGGCTCTCTTTAATATGATACTTGTCGGATTTCTCTGTCATGTCAGTACAAAGCTTGGCCAGTCCTTTACCGGTACACTCAATGAGTATTTTCTTCTCTTACCTAGTGTAGATTAATGGTACAGGTTATGAGTTCTTTGCCTCAACCGGCACTTCAAAGAACTTTTCTCTCTCCCGCCGCCTCCCTTATCAAGTTTGATAAGGGAGCTGTACCTTCCCTGGATTTTATTTCTCTTACCTATCTTAGATGAATGACGCAGGTCGTATAGGAGATCTTTGCCTCATTGTTACTTGTGAGCGTGCTGAACGGGAGAGGCACGTCATACTGAGAGGCGTCAGCAAGGAACTCCATGAAAATATTGGTCCTTAAAGCGACCATCAGTGCGCGGTCTTCTGCCTTACGTCCTAACTAAGCAGTATCACGTAGGAGTGAATCATTTATTGTCTTGTTTGCCCACGACGCCTAAAAAAAGGAAGGCCAGTTGTCACCTCCCCAAGATAGATTAGGTATTCATCGAAATTTCAGAGACTAAGATGGGGGGAAATATATATAGTGGTTTAGTGAATGGGATGTGCAGGTGGATGCTAACAATGGTGAATCGATCACACGAACACAACGCAGTATGACTATGAGATATGAGTACACAACCAAGCATTGCAAGATGCCGTGAGTACCGGCAAACTATTCACTGACTCAGTCGTAGTCGGGAGTCTAACAATCTGCCCTCCTCATCCCTGTTGTATTTGATTTTTTTTGTTGAGTTAATTGTGTAGCGTACTCAAAATTTCCTTACAAAACCTGACAATTGATAGATTTTCAGATTAGAGGACTTCTGAAAGCTACCAAACAAAAATGCAAGTGTAGTATAATGTGTGACTTAACTATTGACCATGATT
Source organism: Portunus trituberculatus (assembly GCF_017591435.1). NCBI lineage: Eukaryota > Metazoa > Arthropoda > Malacostraca > Decapoda > Portunidae > Portunus > Portunus trituberculatus. The sequence continues at coordinate 9,636,498 of NC_059274.1, forward strand.
AAGCCCGCACATTTTTCCGCAGTTATTGTGCCGAGGAACAACAGGTTAATGTAACGCCAGGCACACCTCCATAAATTTCAAGAGAAGAACTTTATATCGCCGGCATACTAAATTCTTATAAGAGTTTGTACGTCGTAGCGAAGAAAAACGTGATATTGATTGCATACAAATGTGCTGAAAGATGGAGTAACATCGCAATGCGATAAAGGTTTAAAGGAAGACTCATGTATTGCAGCAGATACACTTGTAATACCTCTCTATTTTGTAACGACTTCCAGTCAAAATTTTATTGAATGGCCACAAATGATCAGTCGGGCTCTCATTTTTTTCTCATTGATGGTGCAGAAACCCTTTAAATTTAAACCATCAAATAAACCGTAAATCCACTCTTATAAATGTCAAAAAGTATATTTAAGGTACTGAAGCGTTTGAAAATAGATATAGTCGTAAGTCCTGACAATGTAGTCCCATTGAGCTTTGGAGAAAAAAATGATCGTGTATACAGGTCTAATATTTGCAACTAATGCACTTCATGTACTAATATAAAATGTATACTTTGTATACACCCCTTTCTCAATACACCCACACATATGGTCGTATGTGCAGGTATACATATAATGCGGCTTGTTATAAAGGAAAAGACGTCTTGAGGTTCAGTAATACAGCCTCGTTAGTCCAGTCAGGATTCCACGTCGTAACGGACACAGGAAGACGAACGATTATCGCTACACGGAATTCTAATGTGGTGTGATCCTTACATGGATTACGCTGTTCACTTCTCGTTTCCTTAACCTGGTCAGGGATTTAGTGAAGGTACAAATGAACTCTGCTACCTCGGTGCGACGCGTTTGTCCTTCTTTCCTTCCATCCTTCTGTTAGTGTGTCTTTTTTCCTTTCATATTTTCTTCTTTGTATTCTTTTCTACTCTGCCCCCCCAACCCTCTCTCTCTCTCTCTCTCTCTCTCTCTCTCTCTCTCTCTCTCTCTCTCTCTCTCTCTCTCTCTCTCTCTCTCTCTCTCTCACACACACACACACACACACACACACACACACACACACACACACACACACACACACACACACACACACACACACACACACACACACACACACACACACACACACACACACACACACACACACACACACACACACACACACACACACACACACACACACACACACACACACACACACACACACACACATGACAGCAATTCTTCTTGGACACAAGCCTCCTTGCCACTCCGTTACGGGGGCTTGGGTGTGAGACGGTTGATAGATGTAGCACTGCCAGCTTACATCGCTTCATTAGAGGCCTCCAGGGACCTGGTCTGTACCATCAACCGCCGCCCCAACGGCGACAGACTGGAACGCTTGGACTCTGCTGTAGCGATGTTTCGTAACACCCAGTGCCCAGACCTGAACGCAGAGCTGGGGCTTCGGCAAAGGACCCTTGACGGTGCAGCCTCGCAACACCGCCTTGATGACCTCCTCAGCCATGCCAACCAGGTCAACCGCGCTCGGCTCCTCGCTGCCACAGCACCGCACAGCGGAGCCTGGCTCTCTGCTATCCCCGTAGAGAGTCTCGGCCTCCTCCCCGATGATGCTGTACGAATAAATGTTGCATTGAGGCTGGGCCTGCGGGTTCAACAGCCTCACCGCTGCCGCTGTGGAGCCTTAACAGACGCCCTAGGCCACCACAGTTTGTCCTGCCAGCGGAATCCCGGACGCCTGCCACGCCACGCTGCTCTCAACGACGTGGTGTACCGCGCCCTGGCTGCCGCTGGGATAGTGGCCACCCTTGAACCCCGAGGCCTGGATCGTGGGGACGGACGCCGCCCAGACGGCATTACAGTCTTTCCTTCAGACGAGGCAAGATGTTGATGTGGGATGCCACCTGCGTAAACACCTTCTGCAGCACCCACATTAATGACTGTGCCTTGGCTGCTGGGGCAGTGGCTCGCGCCGCCGAACATCGCAAGCGCCATCGCTACGAGGACCTGGCCCGGAGGTATGATTTCTCACCGCTTGCTGTGGAGACTAGCGGTGTGCTCGGGCCAGACTTCAGTGACTTACTGTATGATATTGGCAGAAGAATCACCCAACGCAGCGGGAGCCTCGAGAGACAGGTTGGCTGCGGCAACGCATCAGCCTTGCTGTAGCGCGGGGCAACGCAGCTGCAATCTGCGGGCCCCATTAGTTGCCAAAAGGCCCACTATAAATCATATTTTGTACCCATATGTATAAATAGTAAAGTTGTTTTGCCTGAGTGAATGCCCATGTACGTGCTTGTACGCATGCCAGTATGAAAGTACACACACACACACACACACACACACACACACACACACACACACACGGAAAGGAAGAGACGTAGGCAAGAAGTGATGAAGTGTCGGGAGAGAGGAGGTGTTACATAAAGAGTGCGTGGGAGTACATTTGGTCTTTTATGTTTTCTCGTGGATCTTTACTTCCCTCCATTGTGGCTCCCTCCCTTACTCCTTGATTATTTCTTTAATTAATTGATTAATTAATTAATTTTTTACGGTCCCTTTCATTGTCCTTTTTCCATTTCCTTTTTTCGCTTAGGATTTTCGCTTATATTGTTTGTTTTTGTTTATTTTATTTATTTTTTGTTAAATTTATGTATTTATTAATTCTATTATTGACTTGTTTATTATTTTTGCGGGGGGAGGGGTTGCGTTGTAGAAAAGTTATCGTTACCGTAACTGACTTCACAATAGTTATCTCAGTCATAAGCAGGCACTGGCAAAGTGCAATAAAAATCAGACCACCACTATAAGTTCCCATCCCTCATGTGCACAACAACTCCTTGAATGATTACATGTCTTGTAAGCTTTGGTCATTTTAACTTGCACACCTGTATATACATACCTATAGAAGAGCAATTATGACGAGCGGTCAACAATTTTTTATAGCAGATTTAAGAGGTTGACCGAGTGTTACAAGAACTGAAAAAGAAGTTTTGTGCCTTTTTGCAACAATATAGTATGAGTATTTTTTGTAACATTTTTTTCCCCTCATAATATTTGCATAAACAAACGCACAATGTAAGAAAGCACCGTTCGGGCCAGGAATGCTCCTGATCTGGGCATCATATATTGGTGGCGCATCCCTGGGCATTCTACTTTATGAATACATTGTTTACAGATTTTCGAAGAAAGAATACAATAATTTTGTTCTTTTGTACTTGCTTAGGAATGTGCAACTCCCATTTACGATAGTCAAAAGAAACTTTTGAAAAGTATTAATTCCGATTTGCAAAATTCTAATACAGGAAAATGACCCATTCAAATGATTCTCCTAATGAATTTTTGGTAAGCCTGAAAATGGGTGCCCGTGGGAGATGATGAAGTTTATGTATGTAACTGGTTACATGAAATGGGTTACATAAAATGGAAGATATTCAATAGTATATATCTACGAATACAGTGGATACTCTTGGATTGCAAATATGTACGTACAGCCTACTAAGTTACGTCCATCTTGACGCTGGGTAGTAAGGTATAGGTATTTTGTTTTCTTTTTCGTGGAGTGGCATTCTTAAAGTCAGTACAATTATTCTGTTGAAAGTTGTAGTACTCAGCGATTTTATTGCGGTGATAGTTCCATGCAACCTTTTTTTAAATTTTATTTTAATGGCGCAGGCAGTTTTATTCATTGTGGTACCCATATTAGGGCCCATATCACCACCCAAGCGCATCTTTGGTGTAACCGCCTAGTAACTGGGTATCATGGTGACATGTAGGTAACTTTAAACCACTCGACAAATGGCTTAGATGCAAAGCGGTACGTGGTGGGATTCGAACCTACGCGTGGACGTCTGCCCGATCACACACTCACCACCTTACCCACTACGCCACCCCCTCCCCAAGGAGTTTATCTGACCTTTTGCTGAGAGTCACCTTCCTCCATCTCTCCCTCTGCCTTCCTTCCTTGCTCTCTTCTCCTCCCCATGTTGCCAGAGTTCATAAATTTTTTTTTTTTCCCATTATGTCACACCGTATCTGTCCACGACCTTCCGAACTTCGCTTTAAACTTTCACTCCACTTTCTAAAACATGCACTCACTCCACCAGAAGGATTTTTTTTTACCCATTCGTAAGTCACTGAGAAGAGATATGTTGATATTTAAAGTTTGTGTCGTCAGGTTGCCCTTAGCTATCCATCCCAGGACGGGTCAGCAGGGTGAGTGGATGCAATTTGCGCTTCATGTACGAGTGTTTTGAGATGGAAATTTATGGATTGGTGGAAGATTTTGTATGTTGATTGGATGTCATTATTAGTATCTTTTTGTTTTCTTTAACGACTTGATATAGTTTTGTTTTCGTGTAATGATTGCTTTTATTGTTTCTTCTTCTTCTTCTTCTTCTTCTTCTTCTTCTTCTTCTTCTTCTTCTTCTTCTTCTTCTTCTTCTTCTTCTTCTTCTTCTTCTTCTTCTTCTTCTTCTTCTTCTTCTTCTTCTTCTTCTTCTTCTTCTTCTTCTTCTTCTTCTTCTTCTTCTTCTTCTTCTTCTTCTTCTTCTTCTTCTTCTTCTTCTTCTTCTTCTTCTTCTTCTTCTTCTTCTTCTTCTTCTTCTTCTTCTTCTTCTTCTTCTTCTTCTTCTTCTTCTTCTTCTTCTTCTTCTTCTTCTTCTTCTTCTTCTTCTTTCTTCTTCTTCTTCTTCTTCTTCTTCTTCTTCTTCTTCTTCTTCTTCTTCTTCTTCTTCTTCTTCTTCTTCTCTCTTCTTCTTCTTCTTCTTCTTCTTCTTCTCTCTTCTCTTCTTCTTCTTCTTCTTCTTCTTCTTCTTCTCTCTCTTCGTCTTCTCTTCTTCCTCTTTGTCTTTGTCTTCCTCTTCTTCCTCTTCCTCTTCCTCTTCCTTTTCCTTTTCCTTTTCCTTTTCCCTTTTCTTTTCCTCCTCCTCCTCCTCCTCCTCTTCCTCCTATTTGTCTTTATCTTGCTTTTCCTCCTCTTCCTCTTCTTCTTCCTCTTCCTCTTTCTCTTCCTTTTCCTTTTCCTTTTCCTTTTCCTTTTCCTTTTCCTTCTCCTCCTCCTCCTCCTCCTCCTCCTCCTCCTCCTCCTCCTCCTCCTCCTCCTCCTCCTTATTCTTATTTAATATGACAATTCTCAGTATCTCTTTTAGTTTAGATACAAATCTCCGGAGCTCCAGCACGGCACGGTAAAGTAAGCAATGATATTACTTTGTGTTCTTGACGCACCAAGTGCTTTTAATTATTGCACTCTGAAAGTGTCGAGTCATTTATCCGCGAAATGAATTGAACATTAGGCTTGTAACAGTTCTTGACCACGTGAGAGAGAGAGAGAGAGAGAGAGAGAGAGAGAGAGAGAGAGAGAGAGAGAGAGAGAGAGAGAGAGAGAGAGAGTCGGAGCGATTTCAAAGAAAGCAGTATCAGATTAAACAACTTTAAAATATTGTTCATACAGGAAGATATACATGCTGTCGGTATAAATGCCTACCATGACGGGCAATTACGTCATTGTTGGTTATGAAATGTTGATTAAATAGAGTTTACATGGAAAAAAGCAGGTCATAACAGATCTTGCGGTTCTTACGAAATGACCTGACTTAGGACTAGAGAGAGAGAGAGAGAGAGAGAGAGAGAGAGAGAGAGAGAGAGAGAGAGAGAGAGAGAGAGAGAGAGAGAGAGAGAGAATTTCACTGGATAACTTATATGTCAACTTCAAGCAAATTCATCGACATTTCACACTTGATAGATGAGAGTTGAGTACCGAATAATCACCAATCACAGGTGTTCCTCCCCGTCCATCCACCAGTCCTGTACCAGAATAGATAAGAGGGGGGCGGGACCTATACATCATCTTGACCAATGACGCGCCGTAGAAGGGAAAAATGGGCGGGGCATGTTTGTCAAGTGGATATGAACAGAGTATAGTGTTCCTTGGTTCCTTGTTTTTTGTGTGTGTGTGTGTGAGAGAGAGAGAGAGAGAGAGAGAGAGAGAGAGAGAGAGAGAGAGAGAGAGAGAGAGAGTAGAAAGGATGGTGACATGAACAGGTGATAGGGAAAGGTGGTATTAGTGGGGGTGAAGGTGATGGTGGTGATGGTGGTGGTTGTGGTCTATTAGAAGACATTTGGAGACAAGACTGCGTGTCTCGCCTGACCCCGCATGACCTGACCCAGATTCTCTCTCTCTCTCTCTCTCTCTCTCTCTCTCTCTCTCTCTCAATCAGGTTTCATGTAGCTGCCTTGTCAGCCAATCACGTGGACGCAAAAGCTTGTAACTCCTCCCGCGTGGCCTCGCCTGGCGGGATGCCTGTTGAACGTTTCTATCAGCAGGACTGTGGGTTGGCTAGTGCTCCTCCTCCTCCTTTTTGTTGTTCTCTTCATTGTTGTCTATGTCTTTTTGTTCTTCCGTTTTTGTCCTTCATGTTCTTAAATTTTTCTCCATCTCTTTCTCCTGCTTTTCCTATTTCTCCTGTTTCTGCTTTTGCTTTTGCTTTTGCTTCTCCTCCTTCTCCTTCTCCTTCTCCTTCTCCTCCTCCTCCTCCTCCTCCTCCTCCTCCTCCTCCTCCTCCTCCTCCTCCTCCTCCTCCTCCTCCTCCTCCTCCTCCTCCTCCTCCTTGCCTTGCCTTGCCTTGCCTTGCCTTGCCTTGCCTTGCCTTGCCTGCCTGCCTGCCTGGCTTCCTTTTAGGATGAAGAATGTATGCTTGTCTCTGCTTCTTTTGCTTCACTCCTTCCTTGCTTCCTCCCTTTCTCCTCCCTTCAACAAGAAGGATTGCAAAGAACCATTCCTCATTATGTATCACACACACACACACACACACACACACACACACACGGTAGCTCAGTGGTTAGAGCGCTGGCTTCACAAGCCAGAGGACCGGGGTTCGATTCCCTGGCCGGGTGGAGATATTTGGGTGTGTCTCCTTTCACGTGTAGCCCCTGTTCACTTAGCAGTGAGTTGGTACGGGATGTAAATCGAGGAGTTGTGACCTTGTTGTCCCGGTGTGTGGTGTGTGCCTGGTCTCAGGCCTATCCGAATATCGGAAATAATGAGCTCTGAGCTCGTTCCGTAGGGTAACGTCTGGCTGTCTCGTCAGAGACTGCAGCAGATCAAACAGTGAACACACACACACACACACACACACACACACACACACACACACACACACACACACACATCCTGGAAAACAACAGCCGCCCTTTATTTTACATAAGTCTAGATTCGTTCCTCCATAATGCAGTTAATCTTGGAAACGCAGAAACGACACAAATATTTCGTATAAGCGAGGAAAGAAACGTTTGAGAGGAGGAGGAGGAGGAGGAGAAGGAGGAGGAGGAGGAGGTGGTGGTGGTGGTGGTGGTGGTGGTGGTGGTGGTGGTGGTGGTGGTGGTGGTGGTGGTGGTGGTGGTGGAAGAAGAAGAAGAAGAAGAAGAAGAAGAAGAAGAAGAAGAAGAAGAAGAAGAAGAAGAAGAAGAAGAAGAAGAAGAAGAAGAGGAGGAGGAGGAGGAGGAGGAGGAGGAATGGGGGATGGAAGAGAAAAAAAAAAGAATTTTCTATGTTATGGCCTATAGCTCCTGTAGGCATACTTGAAGAGTATATGTGGGAAGCGCTGTTAAGCTTTCGCCCATTAGTGGCGCAGGCAATTTTTTTTATAGTGGTACCCACATTAGGGCCCATATCACCACACAAGCGCATTTTTGGTGTAACTACTTAGAACCTGGTTATCATGGTGACATGTAAGTGGTGACATGTAGGTAACTTTAAACCACCCGACAAATAGCATCGTTTCAAAGCTGTATGTGGTGGGATTCGAACTTACGCATGGACGTCTGCCCGATCCCACGCTCTCCACCTTATGCACTATACCAACGCCTCCCTAATGAAAGAAAAGTGAGTAAATAGTTCGGAAAAAGGGAAAGTAAATTTAGAATAAAAGAGGAAGGAAAGATGAAAGGCGAAAAATGAAGGAACTAAGGGGAAGAAAGATGAAAGCTTGAAGATAATTTGGAGGAAGGAGGAAGAAAATACAGAAACGAAGAAAGGGCAGAATGTGACGGATGAGGGATGGAGAAGATAGCGGAGGAAGAAGAAAGAATGTAGGGACACAAATACGCACCGGACAGAACAGAAAAGTCAAGAGTCGATGAGTAAGACAGTTATAGACATGAAGTGCCGGAAAACCGTTCTAGTAATAATAGTAATAAGGAGAAGGAAAGAGATTGTATATGTGTATAAGTAGGTATGTACTTTTATGTGAAAATTAGATTTACTACACATTCAACACGATTTGTATGGGTGTGGAAAATAACTCGAAACACGTGATAGGCAGGCAAAATTGAATGTGAACCCTTTCATTGCAACAAGAAACAATTAGCAATAATACCAGAAGCTATGTGGGAAGTCTATATAAATATTTAAATGAAAGTTAGCATGTTAAAAGGATACATTTCTTAATTTGTTCTCTGTAGATATTGAACGTGGCTGTAGAAAAAGGATACATTTCCTAATTTGTTCTCAGTGTAGATATTGAATGTGGCTGTAGAACAAGCGAAACGTTCTCAGATTTATTGGTAATAAGTGTGTGTGTGTGTGTGTGTGTGTGTGTGTGTGTGTGTGTGTGTGTGTGTGTGTGTGTGTGTATTTACCTAGTTGTAGTTTTACAGGGCCTGGGCTTTATGCTCGTGTGGCCCCGTCTCCATATCTATACTTATCCAATTTTTCTTTAAAACTATGCACACTCGTTGCTAACGTGTGTGTGTGTGTGTGTGTGTGTGTGTGTGTGTGTGTGTGTGTGTGTGTGTGTGTGTGTGTGTGCGTTTGTGTGTGTGTATTTACCTAGTTGTATTTACCTAGTTGTAGTTTTACAGGGCCTGGGCTTTATGGTCGTGTGGTCCCGTCTCCACATCTACACTTATCCATTTTTTCTTTAAAACTATGTACACTCTTTGCTGACACCACTTCCTCACTCAAACTGTTCCAAGTCTCAACACATCTTTGCGGGAAACTAAATTTTTTAACATCTCTCAGACATCGTCCCTTCCTTAGTTTCTTACTATGCGATCTTGTGCTTCTAAAGTCATATTCTTCTCTCAGGATCAGTTTCTCATTATCCACTTCATTCATTCCGTTAATCAATTTATAAACTTGTATCAGATCCCCTCTCTCTTCTCTGCTCCAAGGTTGGTAGATCCATTGCCTTTAGTCTCTCCTCATATGCCATCCCTTTAAATTCTGGAACCATTCTTGTAGCCATTTTTGTAGTCTCTAATTTTCTTATGTGTTTCTTTTATGGGGAGTCCACACAACTCCTGCATATTCCAATCTAGGTCTTATTTTAGTACTTATCAATTTCTTCATCATTTCCTTGTCCATATAGTGAAATGCTACTCCAATATTCCTTAGCAAATTATACGTCTCTCTGAAAATTCTATCAATATGGCTAACCGGTTGATTATTTTCTTCCATTGTCACTCCCAAGTCCTTTTCCTTTTTACTTTTTCTAGTTCTACTCCATCTCCCATCTTATAGATTCCCACTGGTCGTCTTTTCACTTTTTCCCATTTCCATGACATGGCTTTTGTCCACATTGAATTCCATCTCCCATTTTTTGCTCCATTTCCAGATCTTGTTTAAGTCTTCCTGTAGTATTTCACAATCCTCTTTTTGTTTAATGACTCTGCACAGTTTCGCATCGTCCGCAAACAGATTTATGTAGCTGTTCACTCCCTCTGGCATGTCGTTTATATATACGAGAAAAAGTATTGGCGCCAATACTGTGTGTGTGTGTGTGTGTGTGTGTGTGTGTGTGTGTGTGTGTGTGTGTGTGTGTGTGTGTGTGTGTGTGTGTGTGTGTAATAATAATAATAATAATAATAATATACGGTTTATTACTTTGGCAATGTAAAAAATTACACTGAAAATGTACAGGGGGGACATTAAGACAATGAACTGAAATGCTTAACCTAACTATGGATATAACTCAACCTAGAATTGTGTGTGTGTGTGTGTGTGTGTGTGTGTGTGTGTGTGTGTGTGTGTGTGTGTGTGTGTGTGTGTGTGTGTGTGTAATTCACCACGGTCGTCTGCTGGTCACCCAGCCAGCCTTTCCCATTACGGAGCGAGCTCAGAGCTCATAGACCGATCTTCGGGTAGGACTGAGACCATAACACACACCTCGCCGCTTTCCGGGATACGAACCATGTGTGTGTGTGTGTGTGTGTGTGTGTGTGTGTGTGTGTGTGTGTGTGTGTGTGTGTGTGTGTGTGTGTACACCAAGTGGCAGTCAAATGGTCTAGATGACTACCTATAATAACCGAACAAAACCAAACAAATTTTTTTTTTGTTTGTTATATAGTTTCCTAGAGTGCCTGTAGGTAACTTGAACAGTATTGGAAGCGCTGTTAAGCTTCCACCCATTAGTGGCGCAGGCAATTTTATTTATAGTGGTAGCCATATTAGGGCCCATATCACCACCCAAGCGCATCTTTGGTGTAACTACCTGTAACCACCTAGAACCTGGGTATCATGGTGACATGTAGGTAACTTTGGACCACTCGACAAATGGCATAGTTTCAAGGCCGTACCTAGTGGGATTCGAATCTACGCGTGAACGCCTTCCCAATAAACAAAGCAAACATTCACTAGCAAGAAATTTAGAAAACATGAAAATAAAAATAAAAACAATAGCAGATCAGGAAATTAATGTGAGGGAAAATTCAAGGGTAAAAATCTTAGTAGGACACAAACAAACAGACAGTTAAGTGAGGAGTCAACCAATCAAGCAAAGTGATTATCAGATCAGATATTCTCCAGAAGACAGGAAAATGGGCTGGAGATAATTTGGTCGTGAGATGTGCAAATACAGACAGGTACGTAGATAGATAAGCGAATCAATAATCAACGTAAAAGTAAGCAGGCGAGAATATTTACTCAACAGAAGACAGACAAGGTGGTAGGGAGGTAGAAAAATAAGTCGTGTAATAAGTAAACTCAGACAGGTAGGTTCAATGACTAAAAAAAAGTCAAATGTTAGAGAGAGAGAGAGAGAGAGAGAGAGAGAGAGAGAGAGAGAGAGAGAGAGAGAGAGAGTGAATAGACGACTCTATACAGGAAGACAAGCAGAGCGACAAGAGAAGGAACCAATCAACAAGTTGAAAACAAACAAGCAGAATGATAAACAATTAAATAAAGAGTGAGGCAGGCATCAAGGAAGCTAACCAAGTAGCAGACAGGTCAAGTAAACAGACAGGCTGGGAGGGAGGTGGCAGGTAGCGTGCCCTCCTGCCTGCTTGCCAGGCAATCAGGCACGCAGGTAGCCAGGGAGGCAGGCATACAAGAATTACAGCAGCAGAACTAAAACTATAATTTATCTCGACTCATTCTAGTTAAGGTGACGACCTGATCACGTCTTTCTGGTTACTGGAAACACCAATAATTTTTATCGATTTATCTATATACAATTTCATGTTCAAGTAATATCTTCCTCCTCCTCTTCCTCCTCCTTCTCCTTCTTCTTTTCCTTTACCTTTTCCTTTTCCTTCACCTTCTCTTTCTACGTCTCCTCCTCCTCCTCCTCCTCCTCCTCCTCCTCCTCCTCCTCCTCCTCCTCCTCCTCCTCCTCCTCCTCCTCCTCGTCTTCAGTAGTTTATACACTACAGACTTATTTTCTTTATGTGCAAATTCCCCTTTCTTAATCGTTACTTGCTGACAACTTTCGTGTGTTAGTGAAGTTTTTTTTTTTCTTCACTCTGTCTTTCTCCTTTTCTTCTTCCTTCCTCCCCTCATTGTTGCGTTTCGTTCCTTCACGTGTTTTTGTATTTTCCTTTTATTCTATTATTTACATAATTTCTTGGTGCATTTTCCCGCTTCCTCCCTCTTCCTCTCTCCCTACTTCCTCCTCCTCCTCTCTCCTGAAAAGGCTCCCTACCAGACCAGACTTATTATCATGGAGATTTATTTGATTCATTTGAACCTCTGATGCCACTCCTCCTCCTCCTCCTCCTCCTCCTCCTCCTTCTTCTTCTTCTTCTTCTTCTTCTTCTTCTTCTTCTTCTTCTTCTTCTTCTTCTTCTTCTTCTTCTTCTTCTTCTTCCATTTCCTCCTCCTCCTCCTCCTCCTCCTCCATCTCCATCTCCATCTCCATCTCCATCTCCTCCTCCTCCTCCTCCTCCTCCTCCTCCTCCTCCTCCTCCTCCTCCTCCTCCTCCTCCTCCTCCTCCTGTTCTTGTCGAAAGAAAAATCCTTACTCAAAACGTGATGGACATAAGCATTCCGGTATGTGTGTGTGTGTGTGTGTGTGTGTCTGGATAGTGGCGGCCTGTCAATGGTCAGTGTTGTGTCTTGACTCTCACTAGCTCGCCTCGTCTACCTTACCGTCGCTTATTTAGTCATTGTGTCGCTTTCTTGACTCACCCTCCCCTCACATTCTCTCGCAGTGATACACCAGGAGTTTCGTGTGGTTAGTATGATTTATTAACTTTTATTTTTGAGTTTGCAGTCGTGTCTCTGCCTTTCCCCTGGCCTCGCCTTGCCCTGTCCCTTGAAGCCGTCCCCTTACACAGCGAGTTCAATGCCTCAACAATGGGAATACTTTTATTTATTCTTTACTTTTCCTTTCCATTGCCTAAGCAGTATATGATCATACAAGGGTGATGTTTATAGTGCTATAATTCTTGAGATGACAAGGCGATCCATTGGACACCATGGCTTTTAAGCAATGGGGACCAGGAAGTGTTGCCTTACCGAACATGTAAAGTCTCACCACAATTATTTTTTAAGGTCCACAGAAATGATCTGCAGACTTACCAAGACCGTTGCTTTTACTGATTTTGTAGAAATCCTGTTAATTTGTCACTAATAACAAAAAAAAAAATACGTACTCGTAATAACTCGTGTAGCGTCAACTAGATCCTTTGAGAGTAGTGGAGATGCAGCACAGAAGTATTTCATTATTATATGATTTTATGCTGTAAGGAGCATGTCAAGAGGGAAGTGTCCTCGGCAGACTGATGTTTGGGATGGGCCTTGAGGTGCCATGCGATTAGTGCCGCAGGTCAGCATCACAGGTTGGTGTCCCGCCAAGCCTCTTCTGTACACGTCATGTCCCGCCGCCGTTAATTAGTGTGGTCATGTAGGCGCGTCTCAGCAGGTGGCCTTGATGCACCGCCCTTGCTGCTGTGACGGATGGCTGCCGAGCCACTCCTGCCTCTCTAGTGTGTGTGTGTGTGTGTGTGTGTGTGTGTGTGTGTGTGTGTGTGTGTGTGTAATTCATCTCGGTTGCCTACTGGTCACCCAGCCAGTCTTCCCCATTACGGAGCGAGCTCAGAGCTCATAGACCGATCTTCGGGTAGGTGTGTGTAATTCACCTCGGTCGCCTGCTGGTCACCCAGCCAGTCTTCCCCATTACGGAGCGAGCTCAGAGCTCATAGACCGATCTTCAGGTAGGACTGAGACCACAACACACTCCACACACCGGGAAAACGAGGCCACAACCCCTCGAGTTACATCCCGTACCTATTTATTGCTAGGTGAACAGGGGCCACACATTAAGAGGCTTGTCCATTTGCCTCGCCGCCCCGGGACTCGAACCCGGCCCTCTCGATTGTGAGTCGAGCGTGCTAACCACTACACTACGCGGTGTGTGTGTGTGTGTGTGTGTGTGTGTGTGTGTGTGTGTGTGTGTGTGTGTGTGTGTGTGTGTGTGTAGCCTCTTTGCTTCAGTCTTTGCCCTCCTACCTCCTCCCTCCACACTGCGTATCCTCACCAGCCTCAGGTATCCCCGCTTCAGGAGGCAGGTGGCGAGGCGTGTTGGCTGCAACTGCCTGTTAGGGTTTGGCACCAGTAAGAGACCTTGCAGGCGGAGACCGTTATATATACTTATACTGTTTGTCACTAGTAACTTCTTTTACCATTACATCAACATTTCCTTTTCTTCCCTATGTTTCTCTTGATTTCTTTAACTCCATAGCCTCCCGTCCCACCAGTAGCCTCTACCACTTTCCTTAGTGAATGCTCTCCTTCTCGGGCATGTGCATTAGGCACCGGCAGACCTTGCCCGGTCAGTGGGTCCCCGCTGCCGCAGTCGCCTCGCCTCGCTTCAAAACGGATGACCCCAAACATGCATTCGTCCTTTAAGGAAGCAGTATCCGGCTGGTGTGTCAGCGCTGCGCTTCAGGCTATGGCGCAGCAAAGAGGCCAGGATTCTCTCAGTAATTGTAAACTATTTATCTACATACATCATGTGAAATTGTATGACATTTGCTGCTTGACTTATACGTCCTCCTCGGCGGGCGTCACTTTGCAGGTTGTAGCAGAACCAGAACCTTAATATTTATTGCCTCGTCTCGAGAATAATCTGCGATCCTCTCCACTGAGTGACTTGGAGTGTCTGTTTATGTATTTTCTTTACTAAAAATTATAAGAGCTTTATTTATCGCCTTAGTGCAGTGTGAGGCTCGGCGTGGCGGTGCTTTAGAACCTGGGGCACGGAGTGAGGCAGCTTGTGTAGAACTGCTGTGGCTTACTGGTTCTGCTCATGTGCCTTGTCTCTCGTTCTGGCTTGGAAAGAATGCTATAAGAACATTCGTAAGTAAGAAGTCAAGGAAAATAAATAAGTTTAAAGGATATAAGGGAACAAAAAGAAAGGCCACTCCCCAGGAGGAAGAAGTGTTGGTTAATTGAATTCTTGTAACTCTTTGCGCAGCAATATCTATTGCAGCATCAACTCGTGCATGGTGACGGTGGTGGCAGTGGTGGCAGTGGTGATGGTAACTCGTGTGCACGGGGAAAACCACACTCCTCTACCCTTTCTTCATTTTCATTTAAGGGTAAATTATAAGGTAAAATTTTTGTGTTTGTCATTTGGAAAACGAAATAGACGAACAAAAATTGAAAAGAAAAAAAAAATTCTCTTCAAAAACAAAACTAGTAATGTAAAAAAACAACAACCATTATTTTGTTTAGTACCAAGAACTAATCAAATCCTTTCCCGCCTCTGAGAGCCTCATCCTGCATCGGCTGGAAAAATCTGTCACTATGTAAATTCAGATTGTGTAACGCAGAGAGAGAGAGAGAGAGAGAGAGAGAGAGAGAGAGAGAGAGAGAGAGAGAGAGAGAGAGAGAGAGAGAGAGAGATGGGAAGAGGAGGAGGGGCTGTAGAATGAGGCTAGAAAGTAAAGCTGGATGGAGAATAGAAAGTTTAACTGGAAAATCCTCAGCGATAGCGGGCAGATGATGGCGAGTGGCGCTGCTGTGTGATTATTAGGGAAGATAAGACGGAGTTCGCCAGCAGTTAGGTTAGGACGGACTGGTTATGTTAGGTTTGGTTGACATTGATTAGAGAATTGGCCAGTCTCTTCGCTATCTTGGTTTTCATGTCTTACAATGTGTTAGGTGGCTTTGGTAGTGGTCGATTCCCGGCAGTCAGTGGGAGAAGTAGCGCTATTTCCGTAAAGCTATCCAACATAGTATGATCTTGTAGTTACTTGTAAATACTATTTTCCAGCTTATCGCGTTCTTATATTGTGTGATGTGTACATGTGAGATATTTCTCTTGTACGTTCATTCACTCATTTGACACTCCTTTTCCATTTAGGACGGTGGCGGTTTGAGTATAGCACCTGTCATTGTTTTCTTTGACGTAAAAACAAAGCAAAAAAAAAAAAAATCTCCACATGGGTTTTGCTGACCGTATCACTGTTACTTCCAGAATCAGTTTTATATGTTTTATTCCCTTAGAAGGGGATGTGGAATGAGTGACCTTGACCTCGAAGCCCTCATAGATTGCGTACAGAACTGGAGGAAGGAAGAAGGGCACAAGAAAAGGAAAAGTTAGTGAGCAGCTACCCCTTCATCCTAGCTGTGTTTTGTGAGGCTACTGTGACAATGCGGAATGGTGTGTTTCTTTTCTTTTTTTTTTTTTTCAAGTTGCCTGGCCAAGAGTTATAGAACACTAAAGAAAAAAACGTCCCCTCAATTACCTCCTAAACAATCTAATTTAGTGAATTTCAGTCGGGTAGCCGATTTAGCTTTGAATGTAATGTCTTGATAATCCTTTAGGAAAAGTTCAAGTCACAAAACAAGGGTAGGTATGCGACGCAATATTACAGACATTGATGTAAAACAGTTAGTTGTTTCCGATTCACTGAAAGTATGTAGAACAATATAGCAAAACTTTTGAGCTGTGTTGAGTCATACGACACTGGCAGTTACATGAAATTCATAAAAAATTACAATAGTAATACTTTAATACTATGATAATAGAAATATGATGATAAAAAAACAAACAAAGAAGAACAAGTAGCAGACCCTTTGAGGTTGCTTGTGATAAGTATACTATTCTGAATAAGA
>NC_059274.1:9655332-9657832 GCF_017591435.1 Portunus trituberculatus
TATATATATATATATATATATATATATATATATATATATATATATATATATATATATATATATATATATATATATATATATATATATATATATATATATATATATATATATATATATATATATATATATATATATATATATATATATATATATATATATATATATATATATATATTTTTTTTTTTTTTTTTTTTTTTTTTTGAAAGGGCTAAGGACTAACCAATAATCTACATCTTCAGTTGGAGTTATAAGACAACTTGTGTTAGCATAAATGATATGTGCTAGAAAGTTGGCAAGTAAATGACTTGAAGCACGGTATATATAATAATTGAGACTGAATTTCTCTATCACCTCTTCCCATGTAGATGAGTATGTTTGTGGTTTCTTTGTCTTCCTTCAATCCTGAGAGGATAGTTTAATAGTGGTTGTGGTGGCATGTAGTACTTTTTAATGTGTTCGTTTTGCAGCTTTTCATTATGCTTTGTACCTGATGGTAGTGTGACGAAAAGTTCCTACAGTGTTATCTCTTTTTATCTACTGCTTTTTGTGACGTTTTACGTACGTTGACGTGATGAGCTGTTCCGTGTTCATTCTTTCAGTTCATATTGAAGAGCATAACTTGAGAAAATAAAGAAAACTACGAGAAGCTACCAGGCCTTCGCAGTGTCTGCATGAAACATGTTTACGTAGTATCCAACTATCGTCCTCCTTCATTAATATCAATCCATTCTTCTATTAAAGCTTTCTAATAACTCGGCACTTTTTGTATAAGATTTGAGGACTTTTGCGGGCGTTATTGGTCCTAGAATAGGCGAACAACCGAAGGAGTTGAATGGAGAGGCTATGTTAATGTGGCGTTGGTGTTCTGTATACAAGCTAACTGTTCATAGTTATACGCGTTTGTTGCTTATTATGAGAATGGTAAGGAATAGACGGACAATGACAGGGACGAGTGGAGATAGTTATGGTGCTCTTTCTTTCCTGCTGTGGATACATAGTGGCTGGTGTTGATGGTGGTGATAGTGATGATGCGTATTCAGATTTTCTTAAGAAGGCTTACTATATGCAAATTAAATACTAAAAATGTCGGTGTGTACATTTTCTTAAGTAGTGAGCCAGACGATGAAAGGCTTGGCTAATGACCCAAATATATTATGCCTACATAAAAATGCTAAAAGAAAAAGTAAAGGGTCTTTGTGTACAATTTTTTAGTTTTTTTCTTTTTCCTTTTATTTATTATTATTATTATTATTATTATTATTATTATTATTATTATTATTATTATTATTATTATTATTATTGTTTTTAAGAGGAGAGCTAGACAATGAAGGTCTCGCCTAATGAGCGACACGTGTAGGTTAATCATAAGCTGCAGGGTAGGGGCGGGGTGAGGGACGAGGGGTGAGGAGCTTGTGAGTCAGCATGTGATAGCAGGGATCACGGTGTCCTAACAAGATAACACACTCGCACACTTCCCGCACCTTCCGTACAACATGCTTATATTATTCATTATCGCATTATTCAGTTTAATCCTCATGGAATGGAATGTCGATCTTTTTAATTTGTTGATAATTTGACACTGTTTTATGCAGGGAGGAATACCAGTACTTAAGGTTGTTATTTCATTATAAGGAAATTTCCTTGTAAATTTTGCATGCAAAGCGCTGAGCGGTATCACTGCATGAACCAATGGGTGGTGAGGAACTTTCGCCTTTACTATCTTAGGCTTTTAGTTTTTGTTTCGGAAAGTAATTTCGTAGTGGCCAACAACTCTGCTGCTGTTTGTTCTTATGCGATTCTTTGTTTACTTTGCCCACGCCTGCGCTTCTTCTAATAAACATGTCAGCTACATCTGCTGGCATGACAGGTAGGGACGAAATACAGACACGAAAGAATGAGAAAATGGAAATAGAAAAACAGTTCGGAGAAATGAACGGAGAAATTTTTGCTGGATTCTTGCCCGACAGTGGAGTAACTTTATGGGAAGGGCGTCACAGGTTTAGCTATTGTACTTGCGTCCTTTCAGCTTTCCGCCGCCGCAGGTGAGAGGCCACACCACCTGCATCACCGTGGGAGGCAGACACAAGCGTCGCCTTATCTTTGGTAATCATTCATTGCTCGTTGGATAAAAAGAAGCAGGGATGTGGGGAGGTAACCAAGTATGTGAGCTGCCAGTGGTGGTAATGGCGGTGAGTAGGCAGGAGAGATGATGATTAGGAGAAGCAGGAGGAGGAGGAATAGCAAATGATATGAGGATGGTAAAGAAATGATGAACAGAGAAGAGAATGGAAGAGGTTTAGGAGTATGAATTGTAGTAATAGGAAGAGGAGAGGGAGAAATGCAAAGAAATAGTAGTAGTAGTAGTAGTAGTAGTAGTAGTAGTAGTAATAGCAGTAGTAGTAGTAGTAGTAGTAGTAGTAGTAGTAGTAGTAGTAGTAGTAGTAGTAGTAGTAGTAGTAGTAGGAAACAGGAGGAAAAAAGGACAAGAAGAGGAAGAATA